>NW_012026816.1:489715-490085 GCF_000956235.1 Wasmannia auropunctata
TATCCCCTGTGTGCCTTGTCGACTCAGTCCGTCGGTGCAGATCTTGGTGGTAGTAGCAAATACTCCAGCGAGGCCCTGGAGGACTGACGTGGAGAAGGGTTTCGTGTGAACAGCCGTTGCACACGAGTCAGTCGATCCTAAGCCCTAGGAGAAATCCTATGTCAATGACGGCGTACTATACTCTAGTGTTGTCCTAGCCAAAATGATCGATTACTGTAAAAAGTAAGAGAGAGATAGAGCGAACGACACACGCCCGTCGGGCGAAAGGGAATCCGGTTCCTATTCCGGAACCCGGCAGCGGAACCGCATACAATTCGGGCCCTCGTAAGAGTGTTCGTCGGGACTGAGTCGACAAGGCACACAGGGGATA
>NW_012026816.1:490475-491627 GCF_000956235.1 Wasmannia auropunctata
TTTCGCGAGTTCGATGTCGAGACTCGGAATCGTCTGTAGACGACTTAGGTACCTGGCGGGGTGTTGTACTCGGTAGAGCAGTTACCACGCTGCGATCTGTTGAGATTCAGCCCTGGCTTGGGGATTCGTCTTGTCGGTTAGACGAGACCCCACGCGCGCGCGCCAGCCCCGTCGGCGAAAGCAACACGCGGCGAGGGACTTAGCCGCGCGACAGCCCCGTGGGGCGAAAGCAACACGCGGCGAGGGACTTAGCCGCGCGACAGCCCCGTGGGGCGAAAGCAACACGCGGCGAGGGACTTAGCCGCGCGACAGCCCCGTGGGGCGAAAGCAACACGCGGCGAGGGACTTAGCCGCGCGACCAGCCCCGCGGGGCGAAAGCAACACGCGGCGAGGGACTTAGCCGCGCGCCCAGCCCCGCGGGGCGAAAGCAACACGCGGCGAGGGACTTAGCCGCGCGCCCAGCCCCGCGGGGCGAAAGCAACACGCGGCGAGGGACTTAGCCGCGCGCCCAGCCCCGCGGGGCGAAAGCAACACGCGGCGAGGGACTTAGCCGCGCGCCCAGCCCCGCGGGGCGAAAGCAACACGCGGCGAGGGACTTAGCCGCGCGCCCAGCCCCGCGGGGCGAAAGCAACACGCGGCGAGGGACTTAGCCGCGCGCCCAGCCCCGTGAAGCGAAAGCAACACGCGGCGAGGGACTTAGCCGCGCGCCCAGCCCCGTCGGCGAAAGCAACACGCGGCGTGGAACTTGGCCGCCGACCGCTCGTCAGCCCCGCCGGCGGTAGGCCCGACGTACGCGCTAGCCTGACCGAGCGCTAACCTGACCGAGCGCTAACCTGACCGGAGGCTAACCTGACCGAGCGCTGGCCCGACGTGTCAGGCGAGGTACTTGGCCGCGGAGCGCCTGTCGGCCCCGTCGGCGAAAGCAACACGCGGCGAGGGAATTAGCCGCGCGCCCAGCCCCGTGAAGCGAAAGCAACACGCGGCGAGGGAATTAGCCGCGCGCCCAGCCCCGTGAAGCGAAAGCAACACGCGGCGAGGGACTTAGCCGCGCGCCCAGCCCCGTCGGCGAAAGCAACACGACGGCGTGGAACTTGGCCGCCGACCGCTCGTCACGTAATAACTTCGTATAGCAACTGAGTCGACAAGGCACAC
>NW_012026816.1:491717-492295 GCF_000956235.1 Wasmannia auropunctata
TGTATCCTCTCTAGTCAAAGGTGGCAAATGATATCTCTAGGAGTCTCGTGAGTCGAAAGGCTCAAAACAATGTACACTTACCTACTAGGCGGCCGGTCCACGGGCCGGTCGTCGCACGAGCCCGGTTTGCCGTACGGCGCCATCGCCCGTCGTCGGGATCTCACCGCTACGACGGCACGGCGTCAAACGGTCGAACATGAGTTTCGCGAGTTCGATGTCGAGACTCGGAATCGTCTGTAGACGACTTAGGTACCTGGCGGGGTGTTGTACTCGGTAGAGCAGTTACCACGCTGCGATCTGTTGAGACTCAGCCCTCGGCTTGGGGATTCGTCTTGTCGGTTAGACGAGACCCCACGCGCGCGCGCCAGCCCCGTCGGCGAAAGCAACACGCGGCGAGGGACTTAGCCGCGCGACAGCCCCGTGGGGCGAAAGCAACACGCGGCGAGGGACTTAGCCGCGCGACAGCCCCGTGGGGCGAAAGCAACACGCGGCGAGGGACTTAGCCGCGCGACAGCCCCGGGGGGCGAAAGCAACACGCGGCGAGGGACTTAGCCGCGCGACAGCCCCGCGGGGCGAAA
>NW_012026816.1:492315-493295 GCF_000956235.1 Wasmannia auropunctata
TATCCCCTGTGTGCCTTGTCGACTCAGTAAAGCAACACTCCGCGCGAAAGCAACACGCCGCGCGGGACTTAGAAAATTTTCGGGTCTGGTCCGGAGGTAAACCTGGCCGATCTACGCTTCCCCGCTACGCGCCCTTAATATTACGTCGATTCGCGTGCCCGCACGTCTATTCGGCCACGCGAGTGCCCCCGTGCACCCCCGTCGTCCGTTCGCCTCGATAGCGGAGAATTTTCGGCGCCGGAGGTAATATCGCCGCGCGAAAGCAACACGCCGTCGCGGGACTTAGAAAATTTTCGGCTCGGTCGGGTCCGGAGGTAAACCTGGCCGATCTACGCTTCCCCGCTAGAGCCCTTAATATTACGCCGATTCGCGTGCCCGCACGTTTATTCGGCCACCCTACCAGCCCCCGTGCACCCCCGTCGTCCGTTCGCCCCGATAGCGAAGAATTTTCGGCGCCGGAGGTAATCGCGGCGAAAGCAACACGCCGCGCGAAAGCAACACGCCGCGCGGGACTTAGAAAATTTTCGGCTCGGTCGGGTCCGGAGGTAAACCTGGCCGATCGACGCTTCCCCGCTAGCCCCCTTAATGTTACGTCGATTCGCGCGCCCGCACGTTTATTCGGCCACCCTACCACCCCCGTGCACCCCCGTCGTCCGTTCGCCCCGATAGCGAAGAATTTTCGGCGCCGGAGGTAATCGCGGCGAAAGCAACACGCCGCGCGAAAGCAACACGCCGCGCGGGACTTAGAAAATTTTCGGCTCGGTCGGGTCCGGAGGTAAACCTGGCCGATCGACGTTCCCCGCTAGCCCCCTTAATATTACGCCGATTCGCGTGCCCGCACGTTTATTCGGCCACCCTACCACCCCCGTGCACCCCCGTCGTCCGTTCGCCCCGATAGCGAAGAATTTTCGGCGCCGGAGGTAATCGCGGCGAAAGCAACACGCCGCGCGAAACTGAGTCGACAAGGCACACAGGGGATA
>NW_012026816.1:494946-496416 GCF_000956235.1 Wasmannia auropunctata
TATCCCCTGTGTGCCTTGTCGACTCATCCGAGCGCGAGACCGAACGAGCGCTAACCTGACCGAGCGCTAACCTGACCGAGCGCTAACCTGACCGAGCGCGAGCCCGACGGGTCAGGCGAGGTACTTGGCCGCGGAGCGCCTGTCGGCCCCGTCGGCGAAAGCAACACGCGGCGAGAAAGCAACACGCCGCGAGGGACTTAGAAAATTTTCGGCTCGGTCGGGTCCGGAGGTAAACCTGGCCGATCTACGCTTCCCCGCTAAAGCCCTTAATGTTACGTCGATTCGCGTGCCCGCACGTTTATTCGGCCACCCTAGTGCCCCCGTGCACCCCCGTCGTCCGTTCGCCTCGATAGCGGAGAATTTTCGGCGCCGGAGGTAATCGCGGCGAAACGCAACACGCCGCGCGGGACTTAGAAAATTTTCGGCCTCGGTCGGGTCCGGAGGTAAACCTGGCCGATCTACGCTTCCCCGCTAGCCCTTAATGTTACGTCGATTCGCGTGCCCGCACGTTTATTCGGCCACCCTAGTGCCCCCGTGCACCCCCGTCGTCCGTTCGCCCGATAGCGAGAATTTTCGGCGCCGGAGGTAATCGCGGCGAAAGCAACACGCCGCGCGAAAGCAACACGCCGCGCGGGACTTAGAAAATTTCGGCTCGGTCGGTCCGGAGGTAAACCTGGCCGATCACGCTTCCCCGCTAAGCCCTTAATTTACGTCGATTCGCGTGCCCGCACGTTTATTCGGCCACCCTACCACCCCCGTGCACCCCCGTCGTCCGTTCGCCCCGATAGCGAAGAATTTTCGGCGCCGGAGGTACACTTGGCCAAAGCAACACGCCGCGGCGGTACCTCGCTTCCAGCGGCTAAGTCCCGCGCGCCTCGGTCTATCGACGTTCGCGCCCATAAGCGGCCGTGCATAAGACCGTGCGTCGCCGACCGCTTGTCCGGTCGGTTGGGTACTATAAGAGGTGCGGTGCGCTCGGCTAGCCGAGCGGTACGATGCGGTCGTGCGTACACGTTACTCGTGTCTCGTACGCCCCGTACGGCTTCTCGAACGTATATGAAACTGAGTCGACAACGGACCGTGATCGTTGCGATGCACGTCGGTCGTTCTTCTCGCTATTGAAGCGGAGAAGTCGTCGACTCTCGCACGGAGGGTGATTTACATCGTTAGACGTCTTCGGCGACGAAACGTCCGGTGTTCGCTCGCCGCGGCGGTACATCGCTTCCAGCGGCTAAGTCCCGCGCGCCTCGGTCTATCGACGACCGCGCCCATAAGCGGCCGTGCATAAGACCGTGCGTCGCCGACCGCTTGTCCGGTCGGTTGGGTACTATAAGAGGTGCGATGCGCTCGGCTAGCCGAGCGGTACGATGCGGTCGTGCGTACACGTTACTCGTGTCTCGTACGGCTTCTCGAACGTCTATGAAACACGGACCGTGATCGTTGCGATGCACGTCGGTCGTTCTTCTCGCA
>NW_012026816.1:497389-497948 GCF_000956235.1 Wasmannia auropunctata
TAGCCCCCTTAATGTTACGTCGATTCGCGTGCCCGCACGTTTATTCGGCCACCCTACCACCCCCGTGCACCCCCGTCGTCCGTTCGCCCCGATAGCGAAGAATTTTCGGCGCCGGAGGTAATCGCGGCGAAAGCAACACGCCGCGCGAAAGCAACACGCCGCGCGGGACTTAGAAAATTTTCGGCTCGGTCGGGTCCGGAGGTAAAACCTGGCCGATCGACGCTTCCCCGCTAGCCCCCTTAATATTACGTCGATTCGCCGCGCCCGCACGTTTATTCGGCCACCCTACCACCCCCGTGCACCCCCGTCGTCCGTTCGCCCCGATAGCGAAGAATTTTCGGCGCCGGAGGTACACTTGGCCAAAGCAACACGCCGCGGCGGTACCTCGCTTCCAGCGGCTAAGTCCCGCGCGCCTCGGTCTTCGACGTTCGCGCCCATAAGCGGCCGTGCATAAGACCGTGCGTCGCCGACCGCTTGTCCGGTCGGTTGGGTACTATAAGAGGTGCGGTGCGCTCGGCTAGACTGAGTCGACAAGGCGGTCATGCGTACACATTACTCA
>NW_012026816.1:498216-499015 GCF_000956235.1 Wasmannia auropunctata
ATGCCTAAGTGACTGGAGTTCAGACGTGTGCTCTTCCGATCTGGCCGGTACGTTTACTTTGAACAAATTAGAGTGCTTAAAGCAGGCTATCCTCGCCTGAATACTGCGTGCATGGAATAATGGAATAGGACCTCGGTTCTATTTTGTTGGTTTTCGGAACCCCGAGGTAATGATTAATAGGGACAGATGGGGGCATTCGTATTGCGACGTTAGAGGTGAAATTCTTGGATCGTCGCAAGACGGACAGAAGCGAAAGCATTTGCCAAAAATGTTTTCATTAATCAAGAACGAAAGTTAGAGGTTCGAAGGCGATCAGATACCGCCCTAGTTCTAACCATAAACGATGCCAGCTAGCGATCCGCCGAAGTTCCTCCGATGACTCGGCGGGCAGCTTCCGGGAAACCAAAGCTTTTGGTTCCGGGGGAAGTATGGTTGCAAAGCTGAAACTTAAAGGAATTGACGGAAGGGCACCACCAGGAGTGGAGCCTGCGGCTTAATTTGACTCAACACGGGAAACCTCACCAGGCCCAGACACCGGAAGGATTGACAGATTGATAGCTCTTTCTTGATTCGGTGGGTGGTGGTGCATGGCCGTTCTTAGTTGGTGGAGCGATTTGTCTGGTTAATTCCGATAACGAACGAGACTCTAGCCTGCTAAATAGGCGTACCTTATGGTATCGCGAAGGCCCCCGGCTTCGGCCGGTGGGTTTTTACTACCAACGTACAAACAAATCTTCTTAGAGGGACAGGCGGCTTCTAGCCGCACGAGATTGAGCAATAAACTGAGTCGACAAGGCAC
>NW_012026816.1:500228-500977 GCF_000956235.1 Wasmannia auropunctata
TATCCCCTGTGTGCCTTGTCGACTCAGTTGGCGCGCACATAGTGTTGGTCCCGCGATCTTCCCTCGTTCTCAGACGAACGTGATCGGATGAATCGTGGCGCTTACTGAACATCAACTCCACGTATACGAGTGCGACGGAAGTGCGAGATCCCTGGCGGATTTCTCTTCCCGCTTTACTTGTACGCCTTAGCGAAATTTTTCTACGTACTTTGAGTACGCACGTTCCTCGACGTCTGAGTATCGCATCGTCGATCTAGCGTCAGGGCTGAGCGGCTACGCGCCGCTATCATAGGGAGAATGAGAACAAAAATATACATGTCGACTCAGTTTAACAAAACCCGACGTTGTGCGTATACTCCTCGGAGTGTACATGCACGTTCGGTGTATAACACATGGGTTTACGTATGTAACGAATGAAGAAGCAGAGTGTCGCCGACCGGCTCGCAAGACCGGCGGCAAGTACCGACACACGCACACGGCTCTCTGTGCTGCGCTCGCTGGCTCTCGAGAAAAACGCACACACGAAGCTCCCTGGTTGATCCTGCCAGTAGTCATATGCTTGTCTCAAAGATTAAGCCATGCATGTCTCAGTGCATGCCGAATTAAGGTGAAACCGCGAATGGCTCATTAAATCAGTTATGGTTCATTAGATTGTACCCACATTTACTTGGATAACTGTGGTAATTCTAGAGCTAATACATGCAAAACAGAAGATCGGAAGAGCACACGTCTGAACTCCAGTCACTTAG
>NW_012026816.1:502670-503131 GCF_000956235.1 Wasmannia auropunctata
TGTGATCGTTGCGATGCACGTCGGTCGTTCTTCTCGCTATTGAAGCGGAGAAGTCGTCGACTCTCGCACGGAGGGTGAGTTACATCGTTCGACGTATTCGGCGACTCGTTCGACGAAACGTCCGGTATCCCCTGTATCCCCTGTGTGCCTTGTCGTCCAATATAATATTATATACAAACACAGCATTGCCACGAGTCGGTGTCGAGAGACCGAATGGCTCTTATGTGGCGCGCACATAGTGTTGGTCCCGCGATCTTCCCTCGTTCTCAGACGAACGTGATCGGATGAATCGTGGCGCTTACTGAACATCAACTCCACGTATACGAGTGCGACGGAAGTGCGAGATCCCTGGCGGATTTCTCTTCCCGCTTTACTTGTACGCCTTAGCGAAATTTTTCTACGTACTTTGAGTACGCACGTTCCTCGACGTCTGAATATCGCATCGTCGATCTAGCGTCAGA
>NW_012026816.1:506579-507605 GCF_000956235.1 Wasmannia auropunctata
TTGTCGACTCAGTTATGCTATACGAAGTTATTACGTACCAAACTTGATCATTTAGAGGAAGTAAAAGTCGTAACAAGGTTCCGTAGGTGAACCTGCGGAAGGATCATTAACGTTCCGGAGGTCCTGCTCTTTGCGCCCTTCTCGTGAGCGCGCGCTGAGTGGCGACTGTAAGGACACACAGAGAGAAGAGAAGAGAGAGAGATCAGTGGAATTGACGGACGATATTGGAGAGCGCGCGTGTCAACGACGCGCACGCAATCCGAGCTAGCCGAGAGCGCGCCTATCTCTATGTTCTCGCGCGCGCTTGTGCCGTGTCACGATGCCGAAGCAAGGACGAGGTAATCTCGTTCGGCGCCGCGTTCCGCTCGCGCGAGTCACGCACTCCGTGAGCCGCGACACGCGCGCCGCTTCGCGCAACGCACGTACGAGACGTTGCACGCGAGAGACAGGAGGATAAGAGCCGCATATATTTGGAAGAGGAATCGTGTCGAACGGCAGGTGACGATCCGCGCGCCGCTCTCTCTCACTCGATCGACCACGCCACAACGTTCGTTGCAACGTTGCGTCTGGGACCGTGGACGACGAGTGTCGAGATCGACCGCACGCGAGATCCCCTCCGGTCACACCGCCCAGGCGCGCGTACGCGCGCGCCGGCGGTGCTCTGTCGAGCGAGGAGCGAGGCGTTGGCGCGCCAACGATCCGAGGGAGGCCCGCGGCCGGTGTTCAAGCACCGTGCCTGTGCCCTTTCGGATTCGGCGGCGTCGGCCGGCGCGAACCGGTGGTAACCTACAACGCCGCGGCGACTCGCCGAGAGTCGCTCGCGCGCTGGAGGGCCCGGAGACACCGTGAGACGAAACCCCCCGCCGACTTGTGATTTATCGCATCGGTGGCGGGTGTTTCTCTCGTCTTCGTCGCCCGATGGTTTTTCAAAGATTTCCGCCCCGGCTCTCGTCTCATTCCCCCGCGCGATCGCGCGCCGGTTGGAGACGAGAGACGCTCCGCTCGACTGAGTCGACAAGGCACACA
>NW_012026816.1:512951-513353 GCF_000956235.1 Wasmannia auropunctata
TGTTGTCGACCGAGGGAGGATGGGCCGCGTCGCGATGCGGCTCCGCACTCCCGGGGCGTCTCGTTCTCATCGCGAGAAGAGGCGCACCCAGAGCGTACACGTTGGGACCCGAAAGATGGTGAACTATGCCTGGTCAGGACGAAGTCAGGGGAAACCCCTGATGGAGGTCCGTAGCGATTCTGACGTGCAAATCGATCGTCGGAACTGGGTATAGGGGCGAAAGACTAATCGAACCATCTAGTAGCTGGTTCCCTCCGAAGTTTCCCTCAGGATAGCTGGCACTCGGCCGTTCCGCACGGAACGCGCGCGAGTCTCATCTGGTAAAGCGAATGATTAGAGGCCTTGGGGCCGAAACGACCTCAACCTATTCTCAAACTGAGTCGACAAGGCACACAGGGGATA
>NW_012026816.1:516701-517100 GCF_000956235.1 Wasmannia auropunctata
TTTGGTTCACGCACTCGGTCGAGCGGCCGGTGGTGCGAAGCTACCATCTGTGGGATTATGCCTGAACGCCTCTAAGGCCGTATCCTCTCTAGTCAAAGGTGGCAATGATATCTCTAGGAGTCTCGTGAGTCGAAAGGCTCAAAACAATGTGACACTTACCTACTAGGCGGCCGGTCCACGGGCCGGTCGTCGCACGAGCCCGGTTTGCCGTACGGCGCCATCGCCCGTCGTCGGGATCTCACCGCTACGACGGCACGGCGTCAAACGGTCGAACATGAGTTTCGCGAGTTCGATGTCGAGACTCGGAATCGTCTGTAGACGACTTAGGTACCTGGCGGGGTGTTGTACTCGGTAGAGCAGTTACCACGCTGACTGAGTCGACAAGGCACACAGGGGATA
>NW_012026816.1:522231-528147 GCF_000956235.1 Wasmannia auropunctata
TTTAAAACAAAGCATTGCGATGGCCCTCGCGGGTGTTGACGCAATGTGATTTCTGCCCAGTGCTCTGAATGTCAACGTGAAGAAATTCAAGCAAGCGCGGGTAAACGGCGGGAGTAACTATGACTCTCTTAAGGTTCTCCGAATGCTTCGTCATTTTATTAGTGACGCTATAAAAATTGGCCAGAAAAGCGGCAGAGATAGCAGAAAATGTTGCGAAATTGCCAAGAGGTGTCAAGCAGGAAATGTTGCGAAATTGCCAAGAGGTGTCAAGATTACGGCGAGGTTGCCTTGAATACACGTTAGGATGCAGGAGCCCTGGAATGGTCTGGTGCGAGCTCGCCTTGCTCGCCCGACTGAATCCGGGGCGTCCGAAGATAACGGGCCGCCTCCAGGCGCGCACGTGTGGGACTGTCTGAGATTGGCCCTCCTAGAGGACCAAACTTGGCTTGGAAGCCGGCGGCGTGTCGTTTCTTACGATGCGAGGGGAACGCTGCCTGGCTGAAGATGCCAACTCGACGGTTCCCGCGTGCGGGAGGTGGCCTAAGAGCGTGAGCGCGCTTTGCTGCGGATCCCCTCCTGCGGCGGAGTGCGTGTAGCGCTGGGGGCCTTTACAGCCAGGCCCAGCCCATGTCGGGGCTCTAACGTTGCAAATATAACGTAGCAAATACAGCAACATTATGCCTCCGTGGACCGCGTGTCCCGGGGGCAAGGCCATTTAAGGCATTTTATTGATCAGGGCAGCCTCGCCTCTCTTGTACTAGGTACAGAAACTATGCCTCCGTGAGCCTTGTGCTCCGGGGGCAAGTCCATTTAAGGGTTTTTGCGAAAGCAACACGCCGCGCGCAAACAACACGCCGCGCGCAAACAACACGCCGCGCGTAAACAACACGCCGGGCAAAAGCAACACGCCGCGCAAAAACAACACGCCGAGCGAAAGCAACACGCCGCGCAAAGAGCAACACGCCGCGAGGGACTTGGTCGAACAACGTGCCTGCCCCGCTGGCGGAAGAAACATACCTTAAGAGAGTCATAGTTCTGGGGATCTCGTTGGCGAACACATAGCCGATATCGAGTCCCAAGTCGCAACACCTACCTCCACGTGGTACTCCTGGACCCTCGCGCTATGCGTGAGGTGACAAAATGGTGTTGCGGCGACCGGGTCTAAAAGACCCCACCGGGCGCACCTAGAGCTCGGGCCGGCTAGACGTAGCCGGTGCTACCGGTAGTATTCCGCACTAGGAAACAGGCGGCCAGGGGTTAGCACCCCCTGCCGCGTAACTCAGGTCGCTCGAATGCGGATGCGCAAAGCCTCGGACGGCGAGGGACACGGTCCCACTCCCTCGACGAACAGTCAGGGGACTACCAACGGCGACCTGGCGAGAAATATGGATTTCGAAATACGAGTTCCCTTTGAAAGGAGAAGCTGCCATGAATGCTTGAGGAGCGGCTCGGGGAACTTCATGGCGCTCATTCTAAACGATGAGATTGGGCACGCGGCTGAGCGCCATGCAGACATGAGGGTGGTGTTCGTATGTGGAAAATGTGGAAAAAGGTACATAAACAAACATCCGGCACTATGCCATGTGCCGAAGTGCACTGCCCCAGCACCACCCCGTGTCGAGGCTCCGATCACAGGTGAAGTGCACACCTGCGGAGTGTGCGGAGAGGTCTTCCGAACAAGGATTGGACTCTCGCAGCACGAAAGGCACCAGCATCCAGAGGTGAGGAACGCAGCCCGGGCAGGCGGGACAGCGAAAGATAAGAAGGCACCACCTCGACGATACAAAGTCTTCTCCGAAGAGGAGGAAAATAGGATGCTGGAGCTTGAAGTAAGGTACAAAGGAGTAAAGAATATAGCAACACGAATGGTAGATCACCTACCGGGAAAAACGGCCAAGCAAATAAGGGACAAAAGAGCAACGCTGGTGTATAAGAGAAGGCTGGCGGAGATCTTGGCTGTGGAGCATGGAGAGGAAGAAGAAGCGGAGGAAGAAGAAGAGGAGGAAAAAAGAGATGTGCCCGAGGAAGGGGGAGACTTGCCGATCCCTCCCGGGGTTCCGCCACATCCCGAAGCGGAAGAAGAAAAGGAGGAAGAAATAGATGTGCCCGTGGAGGTGGACGAGTTGCCTGTCCCCCCCGGGGTTCCGCCACATCTTGATGCGGCAGAGATCCGCACGGACACCGACACGGCGGTGTCCGAGCCCCCGGACTCTCTACCAGTATCCGCATGGAGAGAGGGAATAGCAAGAATGGTGCTGAACACGGAGACCACCATTGCTATTCCACCCGGGGCAGCAGCTTGCGTCCGGCTGCTTAAAGGAGTCCTGGCAAAAATAATAGAGAATAGTGGAGACCTACCATCGGAAGAAACGCTGGAGATGGTGGACGAGGAGGTGTTCAATGCGCTAAAGACACAGAACGAGGTCCGCAGCGCAAAGAGCAAGAGAAGCAAGCGCAAAAATAGAAGCAGAGAAGAGTTCATATACGCCAGGACTCAAGAGTTGTACAGGGAAAATCCAGGCCTTCTAGTCAAACACGCTAGAGAAGGCACTAGCTGGGCAGAAGAACCCAAGGCAGACTTAAAAACGGGTGAAATCAAAGACCTGTACAACTCGTTATGGGGCACTAAGCCCCATATAGAATTGCCCGAGTTTGGGGAAGCCGAGCCAGAAACAGCCCTGGACATCGTGCTGACCCCAATCTCGGCAAAAGAAGTGAAGGCACGGCTTGCCCGGACAAAGGCCAATGTGGCGCCGGGCCCGGACGGACTCATAAAAAGGGATGTGTGTCGTCCGGCAGACGTGGAAATTCTCCGGCTCTGGTACAATATAATTATGGTCCGTGCACGCCAACCAGCAGCCTGGAGAGTGAATAGGACAACGCTCCTGCCCAAAGATGGGCAGGACAAGACCAAAATTACAAACTATAGACCTATCACCATCAGTTCAATTCTGTCACGATTATACTGGGGAATCGTTGATCAGAAACTGAGAAGTGTAATCACAATGACACCCAGGCAGAAAGGGTTCACGTCTGAAGCCGGGTGCTTCAATAATGTCCACATCCTCAGTGAATTGCTTAGGCACGCTAAAATATCAGAAGGCCTGGTCGTAGCGCAATTGGACGTCTCCAAAGCCTTTGATACAGTACCGCATGAGGCCATAGGAGCTGCGCTACGGAAGAAGGGACTGCCCGAGTTTGTGGTGCGACTCGTGGTAGATTCCTATGAGGATGTGCGGACAGTCATTAGGAACAAAGAAGACTGCATAGAAATAAAACTCCAGCGCGGGGTCAAGCAGGGGGACCCCTTGTCTCCATCAATCTTCAACCTTGTGATGGAGCCTATGCTTAAAGCGCTGGAGAGTCAGCCGGGATACCAAATTGGAAACGAAGCAGGCGTTTCCGTACTGGCCTTTGCTGATGACATCATCCTAACAGCAAAAACGGCACCACAGGCCAGTGATCTGCTGGGTTATGCGGAAGAATACCTGAAGGGATTAGGTATGAAAATCTCGGCGGCAAAATGCGCAGCCTTCCGCATAAACATAACGAAAGACTCCTGGTACCTAGCGGATCCCCGGCTGACACTCTTAAGTGGAGAGAGTATCCCGTACGCGGATGCGGGTACATCGCTAAAATACCTTGGTATTAAAATATCTCCTTGGGCTGGAATAGACATTAAGGGCCTAAGAGAGAACCTCTGTTCAGCGATCAAGAGAATACGAAAGCTGGCGCTGAAACCATACCAGAAGGTAAATCTAATCTCCACTTACCTAGTCCCACACTACCTGTATCAGTTGGTACTGGCGGTACCGCCAGTAACCTATCTTAGGCAACTAGATCAGGAGCTACGGGTAGTGATCAAAGACATTTACCACTTGTCGCAGTCCACGACGAACGGACTAATGTACTGCGGCAAGAGAGACGGGGGACTAGGATTCCCTAAGCTGGAAACTTTGGTGGTGAGTTCCAGCCTTAGGGCAGGACTAAAATTCTCGGAGTCTTCGGACCCGGTGATGCGAGCTCTGGCAGAGGAGACAGGCATGGTGAACCGTCTCAAGAGCCTGTCGGCCTCGGCCAGAATAAATTGGCCCCTAAGTCTGGAGGGAATAAGGCGCTACAAAATAGCGGCCAAAAAGACAGAGCTCGCATCGTGGGCAGCTCTGGTGTCGCAAGGAAAGTCGGTTAAGTCTCTCACCGACGATAAGTTTGGAAATGCCTGGCTTTACAAACCAACGCTCCTGAAGCCGGGTAGATTCACAACGGCCCTTAGAATGCGCACCAACACCACCGCAAACAGAGTAGCAATGAATAGAGCTGGCCCGGTGGCGGATATTAAGTGTAGAAAATGCAAGAGCCTGCCAGAAACGCTGGGGCACATACTGGGGCAGTGCACTGTGATGAAAGAGCATACCATCCGCCGCCACAACGAAATATTGGACACTGTTATAAACAGAGTCGTAAGTAGAGACAAAGAGGCAGCAGTAACGAGGGAAACCACGTACCGAACCTCGTGCGGGAATCTCAAACCCGATCTGGTGATACAGAGCCGGAAAGGGGTCCAAGTGGTCGATGTCACAGTCCGCCACGAAGATAATGATTACCTTGCTCAGGGACACAAAGACAAGATCAATAAATATAGCAGACTGCTGCCTCTCCTGCGGCGTGATTTAGGAGCGAGCGCCGCAGAAGTCCTACCAATTGTGGTAGGAACGCGGGGGGCTATGCCCAAGGAGACGGTCAGAAATTTAGCGAAACTGGATATAACAGACCGCAAGACGCTAGTCACGATATCGTTGATAGCGCTACGTAATTCCATTGAACAATACCATATGTTCATGGATTACGATGCCCCCCGCACACCGGTGGAGATCCCCAGCTCCGCCGGAGAAAACTTCCGATCAAATAGCCTCTCAGCCAATTGACGCACTACGGTGAGTCGTAGATATGTGTTATTTATTTAAGTTATTTATTTATTTAATTTATTATGCACCGCTGCCCTAGGCGGATGGGCCATTTACACCCATTTGCCTGGGTGGTGGGGCTTTTTAAACATTGACTAAGTTGCTCTGAGCGGAGTGGGCTTTATACACCCTCTCTGCTCGGGCACATTTTATTTCTTTTGACAAATATATGTGATTGTTATAAATGTTGAAGTATACGTCCCAATAGTATGGCTGAGAGTGCGAGTCGTAAGGCCTGTACCTGCATTAACGGGCCACGGCGGCAGAGCGAGGGCACACTCGACACGGACCGAGTGTTGCTCTGGGCGGGAACCTCCACGTGGTTTTCCCTGGGAACAAGCGGTGCCGCGAGGCAACGCTTGGCCAATCCCCGCTTCCTCAAAATCGGAGGACTCTGTTATCACTAATTTTTCCGGCCCACGGCAAGAGTTCCCTGGTGGAGTCAGTTAGACTGGTTTCGCCGTGCTGCGGCACGGACGGGTCGGAAGTCTAGATAGTACGAAGAGCAAGATGAAGGACTGTGAGTAGTATATATCCTTACTGTTGGGAGCCCGTGCAAACAAGGAGCGCCATCAGCCAACTTGCCGGCGCTCCGCTAGCCGGGTCTCCGTTGTTTCTGGTGACCACGCCATGTCATGAGAGTGGAAAGTCCGCGACTGCCCAGTTGCGCAGAAAATAGCCAAATGCCTCGTCATCTAATTAGTGACGCGCATGAATGGATTAACGAGATTCCCACTGTCCCTATCTACTATCTAGCGAAACCACTGCCAAGGGAACGGGCTTGGAAAAATTAGCGGGGAAAGAAGACCCTGTTGAGATTGACTCTAGTCTGGCACTGTAAGGAGACATGAGAGGTGTAGCATAAGTGGGAGATGGCAACTATCGCCGGTGAAATACCACTACTTTCATCGTTTCCTTACTTACTATCGGAAGAGCACACGTCTGAACTCCA
>NW_012026816.1:540132-541183 GCF_000956235.1 Wasmannia auropunctata
TGAATCAAACGCAGAGTTAAGGCGCCCAACTCGACGCTCATGGGACACCATGAAAGGCGTTGGTTGCTTAAGACAGCAGGACGGTGGCCATGGAAGTCGGAATCCGCTAAGGAGTGTGTAACAACTCACCTGCCGAAGCAACTAGCCCTGAAAATGGATGGCGCTGAAGCGTCGAGCCTATACTCTGCCGTCAGCGGCAAGTGGGGCGGCCGTGCGGGGCGTTCACGCGCGCCGTACGCGCCGCCACGAAGCCCTGACGAGTAGGAGGGTCGCGGCGGTGTGCGCAGAAGGGTCTGGGCGCGAGCCTGCCTGGAGCCGCCGTCGGTGCAGATCTTGGTGGTAGTAGCAAATACTCCAGCGAGGCCCTGGAGGACTGACGTGGAGAAGGGTTTCGTGTGAACAGCCGTTGCACACGAGTCAGTCGATCCTAAGCCCTAGGAGAAATCCTATGTCAATGACGGCGTACTATACTCTAGTGTTGTCCTAGCCAAAATGATCGATTACTGTAAAAAGTAAGATAGAGATAGAGCGAACGACACACGCCCGTCGGGCGAAAGGGAATCCGGTTCCTATTCCGGAACCCGGCAGCGGAACCGCATACAATTCGGGCCCTCGTAAGAGTGTTCGTCGGGGTAACCCAAAATGACCTGGAGACGCCGTCGGGAGATCCGGGAAGAGTTTTCTTTTCTGTATAAGCGTTCGAGTTCCCTGGAAACCTCTAGCAGGGAGATAGGGTTTGGAACGCGAAGAGCACCGCAGTTGCGGCGGTGTCCGGATCTTCCCCTCGGACCTTGAAAATCCAGGAGAGGGCCACGTGGAGGTGTCGCGCCGGTTCGTACCCATATCCGCAGCAGGTCTCCAAGGTAAAGAGCCTCTAGTCGATAGACTAATGTAGGTAAGGGAAGTCGGCAAATTGGATCCGTAACTTCGGAATAAGGATTGGCTCTGAGGAGCGGGGCGTGTCGGGCTTGGTCGGGAAGCGGGTCTGGCTGACGTGCCGGGACTGGGCGAGGTGAACGCTCGGCGTTCTCGCGCCGAACACGGGGATCCG
>NW_012026816.1:544137-544591 GCF_000956235.1 Wasmannia auropunctata
TGTGTGCCTTGTCGACTCAGTCGGCGCGGGACTTAGCCGCGGAGCGCGCGACAGACCCGCCGGCGGTAGGACCGACGTACGCGCTAGCCTAACCGAGCGCTAACCTGACCACCGAGCGCGAGACCGAACGAGCGCTAACCTGACCGAGCGCTAACCTGACCGAGCGCTAACCTGACCGAGCGCTAGCCCGACGTGTCAGGCGAGGCACTTGGCCGCTGAGCGCCTGTCGGCCCCGTCGGCGAAAGCAACACGCGGCGCGGGACTTAGCCGCGGAGCGCGCGACAGACCCGCCGGCGGTAGGACCGACGTACGCGCTAGCCTAACCGAGCGCTAACCTGACCGAGCGCGAGACCGAACGAGCGCTAACCTGACCGAGCGCTAACCTGACCGAGCGCTAACCTGACCGAGCGCTAGCCCGACGTGTCAGGCGAGGCACTTGGCCGCTGAGCGCCTG
>NW_012026816.1:554807-555354 GCF_000956235.1 Wasmannia auropunctata
CCTAAGTGACTGGAGTTCAGACGTGTGCTCTTCCGATCTCAAAATGATCGATTACTGTAAAAAGTAAGAGAGAGATAGAGCGAACGACACACGCCCGTCGGGCGAAAGGGAATCCGGTTCCTATTCCGGAACCCGGCAGCGGAACCGCATACAATTCGGGCCCTCGTAAGAGTGTTCGTCGGGGTAACCCAAAATGACCTGGAGACGCCGTCGGGAGATCCGGGAAGAGTTTTCTTTTCTGTATAAGCGTTCGAGTTCCCTGGAAACCTCTAGCAGGGAGATAGGGTTTGGAACGCGAAGAGCACCGCAGTTGCGGCGGTGTCCGGATCTTCCCCTCGGACCTTGAAAATCCAGGAGAGGGCCACGTGGAGGTGTCGCGCCGGTTCGTACCCATATCCGCAGCAGGTCTCCAAGGTAAAGAGCCTCTAGTCGATAGACTAATGTAGGTAAGGGAAGTCGGCAAATTGGATCCGTAACTTCGGAATAAGGATTGGCTCAGAGGAGCGGGGCGTGTCGGGCTTGGTCGGGAAGCGGGTCTGGCTGACGA
>NW_012026816.1:567325-567707 GCF_000956235.1 Wasmannia auropunctata
TATCCCCTGTGTGCCTTGTCGACTCAGTTTTGTCGTGTACTCGTCGCGTATCCCGCCGGGCGCACTCGATTGTGCCCGCCCCACTGGTGTTTTTGCGCCAACGCTCACTCACGCGTCTCTCGACACGTGTTGTCGCCGCCGCCGTCGTCGTAGCGACCGCGACCGATCGACGATTCGCTCCGCTCGTCCACACGAGCGAGCCGAAGTTCGTCTCGCGTCGCGTCGGACGCTGACGCGCGCGCGCGCGCGCGCGCGCGAAGAGAGACAGGGAGAGCGTTTCGCATACAAAACTTTGACGACCTCAGAGCAGGCGAGATCACCCGCTGAATTTAAGCATATTATTAAGCGGAGGAAAAGAAACTAACTAGGAATTCCTTAGTAG
>NW_012026816.1:571522-571993 GCF_000956235.1 Wasmannia auropunctata
TATCCCCTGTGTGCCTTGTCGACTCAGTCAACACGCCGCGCGGGACTTAGAAAAATTTCGGCTCGGTCGGGTCCGGAGGTAAACCTGGCCGATCTACGCTTCCCCGCTAAAGCCCTTAATGTTACGTCGATTCGCGTGCCCGCACGTTTATTCGGCCACCCTAGTGCCCCCGTGCACCCCCGACGTCCGTTCGCCTCGATAGCGGAGAATTTTCGGCGCCGGAGGTAATCGCGGCGAAAGCAACACGCCGCGCGGGACTTAGAAAATTTTCGGCTCGGTCGGGTCCGGAGGTAAACCTGGCCGATCGACGCTTCCCGCTAGCCCCTTAATATTACGTCGATTCGCGCGCCCGCACGTTTATTCGGCCACCTACCACCCCCGTGCACCCCGTCGTCCGTTCGCCCCGATAGCGAAGAATTTTCGGCGCCGGAGGTAATCGCGGCGAAAGCAACACGCCGCGCGAAAGCAACA
>NW_012026816.1:575555-577090 GCF_000956235.1 Wasmannia auropunctata
TGCCTGACCGAGCGCTAACCTGACCGAGCGCTAACCTGACCGGAGGCTAACCTGACCGAGCGCTGGCCCGACGTGTCAGGCGAGGTACTTGGCCGCGGAGCGCCTGTCGGCCCCGTCGGCGAAAGCAACACGCGGCGAGGGAATTAGCCGCGCGCCCAGCCCCGTGAAGCGAAAGCAACACGCGGCGAGGGAATTAGCCGCGCGCCCAGCCCCGTGAAGCGAAAGCAACACGCGGCGAGGGACTTAGCCGCGCGCCCAGCCCCGTCGGCGAAAGCAACACGCGGCGTGGAACTAGGCCGCCGACCGCTCGTCAGCCCCGCAGGCGGTAGGCCCGACGTACGCGCTAGCCTGACCGAGCGCTAACCTGACCGAGCGCTAACCTGACCGGAGGCTAACCTGACCGAGCGCTGGCCCGACGTGTCAGGCGAGGTACTTGGCCGCGGAGCGCCTGTCGGCCACGTCGGCGTAAAGCACACGCGGCGTAGGGTAATTAGCCGCGCGCCCAGCCCCGTGAAGCGAAAGCAACACGCGGCGAGGGAATTAGCCGCGCGCCCAGCCCCGTGAAGCGAAAGCAACACGCGGCGAGGGACTTAGCCGCGCGCCCAGCCCCGTCGGCGAAAGCAACACGCGGCGTGGAACTTGGCCGCCGACCGCTCGTCAGCCCCGCCGGCGGTAGGCCCGACGTACGCGCTAGCCTGACCGAGCGCTAACCTGACCGAGCGCGAGACCGAACGAGCGCTAACCTGACCGAGCGCTAACCTGACCGAGCGCTAGCCCGACGTGTCAGGCGAGGCACTTGGCCGTTGAGCGCCTGTCGGCCCCGTCGGCGAAAGCAACACGCGGCGCGGGACTTAGCCGCGGAGCGCGCGACAGACCCGCCGGCGGTAGGCCCGACGTACGCGCTAGCCTAACCGAGCGCTAACCTGACCACCGAGCGCGAGACCGAACGAGCGCTAACCTGACCGAGCGCTAACCTGACCGAGCGCTAACCTGACCGAGCGCGAGCCCGACGGGTCAGGCGAGGTACTTGGCCGCGGAGCGCCTGTCGGCCCCGTCGGCGAAAGCAACACGCGGCGAGAAAGCAACACGCCGCGAGGGACTTAGAAAATTTTCGGCTCGGTCGGGTCCGGAGGTAAACCTGGCCGATCTACGCTTCCCCGCTAAAGCCCTTAATGTTACGTCGATTCGCGTGCCCGCACGTTTATTCGGCCACCCTAGTGCCCCCGTGCACCCCCGTCGTCCGTTCGCCTCGATAGCGGAGAATTTTCGGCGCCGGAGGTAATCACGCCGCGCGAAAGCAACACGCCGCGCGGGACTTAGAAAATTTTCGGCTCGGTCGGTTCCGGAGGTAAACCTGGCCGATCTACGCTTCCCCGCTAAAGCCCTTAATGTTACGTCGATTCGCGAGCCCGCACGTTTATTCGGCCACCCTACTGCCCCCGTGCACCCCCGTCGTCCGTTCGCCTCGATAGCGGAGAATTTTCGGCGCCGGAGGTAATCGCGGCGAAAGCAACACGCCGCGCGAAAGCAACACA
>NW_012026816.1:579098-579671 GCF_000956235.1 Wasmannia auropunctata
AGTCTGTAGACGACTTAGGTAACCTGGCGGGGTGTTGTACTTCGGTAGAGCAGTTACCACGCTGCGATCTGTTGAGACTCAGCCCTCGGCTTGGGGATTCGTCTTGTCGGTTAGACGAGACCCCACGCGCGCGCGCCAGCCCCGTCGGCGAAAGCAACACGCGGCGAGGGACTTAGCCGCGCGACAGCCCCGTGGGGCGAAAGCAACACGCGGCGAGGGACTTAGCCGCGCGACAGCCCCGTGGGGCGAAAGCAACACGCGGCGAGGGACTTAGCCGCGCGACAGCCCCGTGGGGCGAAAGCAACACGCGGCGAGGGACTTAGCCGCGCGACAGCCCCGCGGGGCGAAAGCAACACGCGGCGAGGGACTTAGCCGCGCGCCCAGCCCCGCGGGGCGAAAGCAACACGCGGCGAGGGACTTAGCCGCGCGCCCAGCCCCGCGGGGCGAAAGCAACACGCGGCGAGGGACTTAGCCGCGCGCCCAGCCCCGCGGGGCGAAAGCAAACGCGGCGAGGGACTTAGCCGCGCGCCCAGCCCCGCGGGGCAAAGCAACACGCGGCGAGGGACTTAGCCG
>NW_012026816.1:585357-585837 GCF_000956235.1 Wasmannia auropunctata
TATCCCCTGTGTGCCTTGTCGACTCAGTTGTATGCTATACGAAGTTATTACGTATCACTTGGCTCGTGGGTCGATGAAGAACGCAGCTAATTGCGCGTCAACTTGTGAACTGCAGGACACATGAACATCGACATTTCGAACGCACATTGCGGTCCACGGATACAATTCCCGGACCACGCCTGGCTGAGGTCGTTTTAGTACCAACAGACTGCTTGCGCCCACTCTCGTCGTCGCGCACCCGCCTTAACACTTTGGTGGTGCGCGCGACGATATAGAGAGAGGAGCGTACGAGCGATCGTTGGACGTTCGCCGAGCTGAGCGAGACGCGCTCCCTCCCATCTTTCGGGGCCGTGCTGGCCTCCGAGGAGGAGAGAGGAGCCAGTCTTCCCTGGGCGTCGTCCGAAATGACACAAACGAGTGGGAGAGGAGAAGAATGAGGGTTGTTGACCGAGGCGTCAACGAGATCTGGCGCGGGCGCGC
>NW_012026816.1:586474-586940 GCF_000956235.1 Wasmannia auropunctata
TATCCCCTGTGTGCCTTGTCGACTCAGTCACCCTACCACCCCCGTGCACCCCCGTCGTCCGTTCGCCCCGATAGCGAAGAATTTTCGGCGCCGGAGGTAATCGCGGCGAAAGCAACACGCCGCGCGAAAGCAACACGCCGCGCGGGACTTAGAAAATTTTCGGCTCGGTCGGGTCCGGAGGTAAACCTGGCCGATCGACGATTCCCCGCTAGCCCCCTTAATATTACGCCGATTCGCGTGCCCGCACGTTTATTCGGCCACCCTACCACCCCCGTGCACCACCGTCGTCCGTTCGCCCCGATAGCGAAGAATTTTCGGCGCCGGAGGTAATCGCGGCGAAAGCAACACGCCGCGCGAAAGCAACACGCCGCGCGGGACTTAGAAAACATTTCGGCTCGGTCGGGTCCGGAGGTAAACCTGGCCGATCTACGCTTCCCCGCTAAAGCCCTCAATGTTACGTCGATTA
>NW_012026816.1:589144-589692 GCF_000956235.1 Wasmannia auropunctata
TGTCTCTCGGAGCAGTCGCGATCTCCGGCCCGAGGAGCCGCCCTGGTGTGTGGATCGCGCGAGCCGACCGCGCGCGTATCCCCTGTGTGCCTTGTCGACTCATTCTTCTCCGCGAGCGCGCGAGAGACATCCTTGGGACCGGCACGGCGCGTTTGTCGTGTACTCGTCGCGTATCCCGCCGGGCGCACTCGATTGTGCCCGCCCCACTGGTGTTTTGCGCCAACGCTCACTCACGCGTCTCTCGACACGTGTTGTCGCCGCCGCCGTCGTCGTAGCGACCGCGACCGATCGACGATTCGCTCCGCTCGTCCACACGAGCGAGCCGAAGTTCGTCTCGCGTCGCGTCGGACGCTGACGCGCGCGCGCGCGCGCGCGCGCGAAGAGAGACAGGGAGAGCGTTTCGCATACAAAACTTTGACGACCTCAGAGCAGGCGAGATCACCCGCTGAATTTAAGCATATTATTAAGCGGAGGAAAAGAAACTAACTAGGATTTCCTTAGTAGCGGCGAGCGAACAGGAAAGAGCCCAGCGCCGAATCCCGCGGTTA
>NW_012026816.1:591332-592997 GCF_000956235.1 Wasmannia auropunctata
ACGTGTGCTCTTCCGATCTGAATTTATTCCACAAAATAAAATAACATTTTACATTTACTAAAAATTAAACAGCATATAAATTATAAACAATTCACGACATATAATTTTGATCTTATATATTAAATAGATTAATAAAAAAAATATTTATTATCGAGCTTAATAATATTTAAGTATTGTTCAAAAAGCATCGCTTTTCGGATGATGACGTAAGTCGACTAGACAGCGCGCGCCTCTTACGCAATGTATTACTACGCGCGTCCGGCGCTACTGCGAACGCAACGCTCGGTCTTATCCGGCATTGTTTTGTTATCTTCGAGTAACGTGCACGTGATTCTCGGCCACGCGGCCATTACGCAGTTGGTTTACAAATACGAGCTTGATTCACGATCAATTAGTAGTGGGTGCATTCAGCACACGGAAATCTGTGCACAGTGGTCGTACGATCGATTCAGGTGCTGCCAGCACATCGAAACATCCAACCGAGCTAAGAGAGTTCAGCGAGAAAGTCTGGTGCTCGTAGCACATTGAAACCTGTGGCGTTTCTTAACACCTTCTAGAAGCGCACGGACACGCACGTTCGCTTATATTAAGGGGCTGCTAGCCTGTCCTTTGGGGGCTCGAAGCCCGTAGCAAACGATTTTCTAATCGACGCAGGTTTATCACCACGGCCGAACTTAGCGTCACCTGCGATCGCGGACTTCCACGCCGGTTACGAGCGACACGAGAGAGAGAGAGAGAGCGAGATACATAGACGACACACACACGCCTACACGTCACAAGGATCTCACGGCGGCCGACCGGACTTACAGTCCCCCGCAGAATACACCGGATTCTCCAACAGATAACCGCCACTCATTTTATTCTTTTTCTTAATTGTTAATACGTTTCATATAACTTTATCGCTGTTATTATTTAAAGGCATTATATTAAACATACGAAAGAAACGTGATTCTCTCCTGTTGTTCTGTCCGCCATTTGCATTCCTAGTACAGTCCCTTTTACGTATTCCTTTTTTTGTGACTAGTTTTCTATAATAAGTATAACGTGTAAATATAAAAGAGGTGTAATAGTCCAGCGTACACAAAACATTTTGGTCCTTCGAGCCGGATTTGATTTAGGCATTGAACAAAGGAGAGAATCATGAGGCTAACTCACGCTGAGCATTATGTTGAGCAACAGCTCGAGCTTATGCAAACCATAGGGCAATCCTATGTTACGTCTCAAAAGGATTGTTTGTCAAATATTTATTTTATTAAATATTGAAAATTATTGTCAATTCTGGTTGAGCGGACTGAAGAAATTACAAGAGAATTCGTTAGAATAATTAGGAAACCGCTGCCACCATTTATTTTTCTACGTTACTCCCAAGACAATCCTTCTAATTTTCAACATGAAGAACTTACCTTCTCAGTGGATACCTCGGCTCCAAAGAGACGGATGCTCTCGATATTTCAGGGCTACCTATGCGGCAATACCCAGGGGTGCGAGAGCTAGAGATGATCTATGACTTAGGGATTTAGGAGGTGAATAAATGCTAGACCAAGTAATAATCCTTTTATTTTAGGTTAGGATATCTCGAAGAATATATTATTTTATTTATCTAGCCTCACAAACAATTAATGGAACAAACTTTGACCGATCGGTGTTAAATGTCCGATGGCTACT
>NW_012026816.1:599271-599693 GCF_000956235.1 Wasmannia auropunctata
TATCCCCTGTGTGCCTTGTCGACTCAGTTACATTATACGAAGTTATACGATGATGGCGCTGAAGCGTCGAGCCTATACTCTGCCGTCAGCGGCAAGTGGGGCGGCCGTCGGGGCGTTCACGCGCGCCGTACGCGCCGCCACGAAGCCCTGACGAGTAGGAGGGTCGCGGCGGTGTGCGCAGAAGGGTCTGGGCGCGAGCCTGCCTGGAGCCGCCGTCGGTGCAGATCTTGGTGGTAGTAGCAAATACTCCAGCGAGGCCCTGGAGGACTGACGTGGAGAAGGGTTTCGTGTGAACAGCCGTTGCACACGAGTCAGTCGATCCTAAGCCCTAGGAGAAATCCTATGTCAATGACGGCGTACTATACTCTAGTGTTGTCCTAGCCAAAATGATCGATAGATCGGAAGAGCACACGTCTGAACTC
>NW_012026816.1:600542-601400 GCF_000956235.1 Wasmannia auropunctata
CAGTGGATGATTCGGAAGTTCGCTCGCAGTACACTCGCAGACAGAACGCGGTATAATTCGCTCGAGTTACTACGATAAGTAATTACAAGAGTAGGTAACAGACTGTACTATGCAGTATAGATTGACACAGGGTGCCGTACAAAAATCGAGTTTCCGAGAAATTTTCCGGCGCCGGAGGCAAACGCCGGCGAAAGCAACACGCCGCGAGGAACTTAGAAAATTTTCGGGTCGTCTCCGGAGGTAACCATGGCGTCTCGACGCTTCCCCACAAGTGCCCTTATTATTACGTCGATTCGCGTGCTCGTATGTTTATTCGGTCCCACGCGTGCCCCCGTGCACTTGTGTCGTGCGTTCGCCTCGATAGCGAAGATTTTTCCGACGCCGGAGGTAAATGCGGCAAAAGCAACAAGCCGCGGTGGTACCTCGCTTCCAGCGGCTAAGTCCCGCGCGCCTCGATCTATCGACGACCGCGCCCCTAAGCGGCCGTCCATAAGACCGTGCGTCGCCGACCGCTTGTCCGTTCGGTTGGGTACTATAAGAGGTGCGGTGCGCTCGGCGAACCGAGCGGTACGTTGCGGTCGTACGTACATGTTACGCGTGTCTCGTACGCCCCGTACGGCTTCTCGAACGTCTATGAAACACGGACCGTGATCGTTGCGATGCACGTTGGTCGTTCTTCTCGCTATTGACGGAGAAGTCGTCGACTCTCGCACGGAGGGTGAGTTATATCGTTCGACAGGCGCGCAGCTCCGTCCGACGTCTTCGGCGACTCGTTCGACGAAACGTCCGGTGTTCGCTCGCGCTTGCCGAAGCGTGCCGTCCGAAATACACGATATAATATTATATACGAACACAGCA
>NW_012026816.1:602803-603150 GCF_000956235.1 Wasmannia auropunctata
TCGTGCGTCGCCGACCGCTTGTCCGGTCGGTTGGGTACTATAAGAGGTGCGATGCGCTCGGCTAGCCGAGCGGTACGATGCGGTCGTGCGTACACGTTACTCGTGTCTCGTACGGCTTCTCGAACGTCTATGAAACACGGACCGTGATCGTTGCGATGCACGTCGGTCGTTCTTCTCGCTATTGAAGCGGAGAAGTCGTCGACTCTCGCACGGAGGGTGAGTTACATCGTTCGACGTATTCGGCGACTCGTTCGACGAAACGTCCGGTGTTCGCTCGCGCTTGCCGAAGCGTGCCGTCCAATATAATATTATATACAAAACTGAGTCGACAAGGCACACAGGGGATA
>NW_012026816.1:605120-605594 GCF_000956235.1 Wasmannia auropunctata
TCCCAATTTGACACGTCCGTCGACAAGTCACTCGACACAGATGGTCAATGGTTTACAACCAATTCTAACGCATCCGTGCTGACGGATTGTTTCGATACTAACTAGCCGCGCAACGGGAACGATTGATGGCTTGGCCAACACTCACGTTCCTGTATTGCAGCCCGTGTCGTTACGAAACGCACCACAATCACAAAGGACAGATAGCAATCACGAAATGCCTTGCTCTTACGGAAACTCGACAGGGACCGCACCCGCATACACGTAGCACCGTGCACCTGTATAGAGTAATCCGTTGGCAGACAATTCTGACGTTAAGCAAGCTGTCTCGAAAGGTATAAACGCTCGCTTATACCACGTAGACATAGAGGAAAATATCGTGAGTGTCACTCGCAATATTGAAACAAGGGTGAAGTGTCACTGTCACGGATCACTGCCTTTGCACAATGCTTCCGCGTACAGGAAGTCGCACGTAGA
>NW_012026816.1:612526-615768 GCF_000956235.1 Wasmannia auropunctata
TGACACAAACGAGAGGAGAGGAGAAGGAGTGTTGTTGACCGAGGCGTCAACGAGATCTGGCGCGGGCGCGCGCGCGACGAAGGTGTCGCGCCGCCGCCGCCCGGAGACCAAGAGCGCCCCAAGTACAAGTGGAGATATATATATATAAGATACGTTCGCCCGAGGAGAGAAGAGCGCGACGACGGGACCTCGACGCGAGAGTCACGTCGCGCCGCTCCGCGCCGCCGCCCTGCGTAGGCCGCCCCACCGTACTCTCGGTGAGAGGTGCGCCTCGAGAGAGGTGCGCGCGCGTGCAAAAATGGAGCCGCGCCTGCCGTGCGCGGGCTCCAGCCTCGGAGATGATACGTCTCTCCTCTGTACTCCGCGGGTACTCGGTCTCTCGGAGCAGTCGCGATCTCCGGCCCGAGGAGCCGCCCTGGTGTGTGGATCGCGCGAGCCGACCGCGCGCGTATCCGAGTCCACGAAAGCGATTTACTCGCGAGCGCGCGAGAGACATCTTTGGGACCGGCACGGCGCGTTTGTCGTGTACTCGTCGCATATCCGGCCGGGCGCACTCGATTGTGCCCCCCCTTGGTGTTTTGCGCCAACGCTCACTCACGCGTCTCTCGACGTGTTGTCGCCGCCGCCGCCGCCGCCGTCGTCGTAGCGACCGCGACCGATCGACGATTCCTCGCTCGTCTCCACGAGCGAGCCAAAGTTCGTCTCGCGTCGCGTCGGACGCTGACGCGCGCGCGCGCGCGCGCGAAGAGAGACAGGGAGAGCGTTGTCGTTTCGCATAACTTTGACGACCTCAGAGCAGGCGAGATCACCCGCTGAATTTAAGCATATTATTAAGCGGAGGAAAAGAAACTAACTAGGATTTCCTTAGTAGCGGCGAGCGAACAGGAAAGAGCCCAGCGCCGAATCCCGCGGTTCCGCCGCAGGGAAATGTGGTGTTTGGGAGGGTCCGTTTATCCCGAGGTGCCGCGTCGCGTCCAAGTCCATCTTGAATGGGGCCACTTACCCGCAGAGGGTGCCAGGCCCGTAGCGACCGGTGCGCGTCTCGGGAGGATCTCTCCTTAGAGTCGGGTTGCTTGAGAGTGCAGCTCTAAGTGGGTGGTAAACTCCATCTAAGGCTAAATACGACCACGAGACCGATAGCGAACAAGTACCGTGAGGGAAAGTTGAAAAGAACTTTGAAGAGAGAGTTCAAGAGTACGTGAAACCGTTCAGGGGTAAACCTAAGAAACCCAAAAGATCGAACGGGGAGATTCATCGTCAGCGACGCTGGCTTCGCGTCGGTGGGCGATGTCCCGCGGGGCCTCGCGGCTCGCGCGCGGACACGCTGCCGTTGCGTCGATGTCCGGCGTTACGCCGTCGTGCACTTCTCCCCTAGTAGAACGTCGCGACCCGCTGGGTGTCGGTCTACGGCCCGGATGCGGTGACTGACGCGCCGCCGGTAAAACGGCGCGCGTCAAACCCCCGGTCGCCCGGCCGGCTGCCCGGCGGTACACGCAAGGTATCAGGCCGCAGCTCTCTTGTCGCGCCGCGAGTCTCTCCGCTCTCTCGGGAGCGCGAGGGACTCCGCGTGCGCGCGCGCGAGTGTGCGTCGAGGCCGTCGGACCTAGCGCCGTCGCCGTGCCTGGCCCGCTGTTGGTCGTGCGGTAAGAGAGAATATCTTAACCTTCGACAGGCCTGCAAAACGTTCGCCGCGCGCGCGCCTCTTCGCGGGGGTCGCGCGTGGCGACGGATACCGGTCGGCGACGCTACTGCTTTGGGTACTCTTAGGACCCGTCTTGAAACACGGACCAAGGAGTCTAACATGTACGCGAGTCATTGGGACTCAGCGGATACCTAAAGGCGCAATGAAAGTGAAGGTCGGCCCTGGTTGTCGACCGAGGGAGGATGGGCCGCGTCGCGATGCGGCTCCGCACTCCCGGGGCGTCTCGTTCTCATCGCGAGAAGAGGCGCACCCAGAGCGTACACGTTGGGACCCGAAAGATGGTGAACTATGCCTGGTCAGGACGAAGTCAGGGGAAACCCTGATGGAGGTCCGTAGCGATTCTGACGTGCAAATCGATCGTCGGAACTGGGTATAGGGGCGAAAGACTAATCGAACCATCTAGTAGCTGTTCCCTCCGAAGTTTCCCTCAGGATAGCTGGCACTCGGCCGTTCCGCACGGAACGCGCGCGAGTCTCATCTGGTAAAGCGAATGATTAGAGGCCTTGGGGCCGAAACGACCTCAACCTATTCTCAAACTTTAAATGGGTGAGATCTCTGGCTTTCTTGAACTATGAAGCCACGAGAATCTCTCTATCGGATCAGAGTGCCAAGTGGGCCATTTTTGGTAAGCAGAACTGGCGCTGTGGGATGAACCAAACGCAGAGTTAAGGCGCCCAACTCGACGCTCATGGGACACCATGAAAGGCGTTGGTTGCTTAAGACAGCAGGACGGTGGCCATGGAAGTCGGAATCCGCTAAGGAGTGTGTAACAACTCACCTGCCGAAGCAACTAGCCCTGAAAATGGATGGCGCTGAAGCGTCGAGCCTATACTCTGCCGTCAGCGGCAAGTGGGGCGGCCGTGCGGGGCGTTCACGCGCGCCGTACGCGCCGCCACGAAGCCCTGACGAGTAGGAGGGTCGCGGCGGTGTGCGCAGAAGGGTCTGGGCGCGAGCCTGCCTGGAGCCGCCGTCGGTGCAGATCTTGGTGGTAGTAGCAAATACTCCAGCGAGGCCCTGGAGGACTGACGTGGAGAAGGGTTTCGTGTGAACAGCCGTTGCACACGAGTCAGTCGATCCTAAGCCCTAGGAGAAATCCTATGTCAATGACGGCGTACTATACTCTAGTGTTGTCCTAGCCAAAATGATCGATTACTGTAAAAAGTAAGAGAGAGATAGAGCGAACGACACACGCCCGTCGGGCGAAAGGGAATCCGGTTCCTATTCCGGAACCCGGCAGCGGAACCGCATACAATTCGGGCCCTCGTAAGAGTGTTCGTCGGGGTAACCCAAAATGACCTGGAGACGCCGTCGGGAGATCCGGGAAGAGTTTTCTTTTCTGTATAAGCGTTCGAGTTCCCTGGAAACCTCTAGCAGGGAGATAGGGTTTGGAACGCGAAGAGCACCGCAGTTGCGGCGGTGTCCGGATCTTCCCCCTCGGACCTTGAAAATCCAGGAGAGGGCCACGTGGAGGTGTCGCGCCGGTTCGTACCCATATCCGCAGCAGGTCTCCAAGGTAAAGAGCCTCTAGTCGATAGACTAA
>NW_012026816.1:620816-621157 GCF_000956235.1 Wasmannia auropunctata
GTTCAGACGTGTGCTCTTCCGATCTGCTAATTGCGCGTCAACTTGTGAACTGCAGGACACATGAACATCGACATTTCGAACGCACATTGCGGTCCACGGATACAATTCCCGGACCACGCCTGGCTGAGGGTCGTTTTAGTACCAACAGACTGCTTGCGCCCACTCTCGTCGTCGCGCACCCGCCTTAACACTTTGGTGGTGCGCGCGACGATATAGAGAGAGGAGCGTACGAGCGATCGTTGGACGTTCGCCGAGCTGAGCGAGACGCGCTCCCTCCCATCTTTCGGGGCCGTGCTGGCCTCCGAGGAGGAGAACTGAGTCGACAAGGCACACAGGGGATA
>NW_012026816.1:623832-624910 GCF_000956235.1 Wasmannia auropunctata
TATCCCCTGTGTGCCTTGTCGACTCAGTCTGTCTAATTAAAACAAAGCATTGCGATGGCCCTCGCGGGTGTTGACGCAATGTGATTTCTGCCCAGTGCTCTGAATGTCAACGTGAAGAAATTCAAGCAAGCGCGGGTAAACGGCGGGAGTAACTATGACTCTCTTAAGGGAGCTTCGACTTTCCTGGAGCCCTTGATCCCCTCGCGGGGTTTCTTTGGGCCCGGGGTCAGGGTCGGGCTCCTCTCCGGTTGCTGGATCATTCACGGTGTCTGAACCTTCGGGTTTGGTCATTCGTGTCTGTGGAGGCGCCGGGAGGTCATAGTTGGATTCGGATGCAATTACAGACCTCTCGTTAGGTCCTTCAGCCTCTCCGAACCCAGTTGCGCACCTACCTCCTCGTGGTACTCCCGGTAACGTCTCGCTTTGGCGGACGCGGCTAAATGGTATTGCAACATTCGAGGCCTGTAGGGGCTGCCAACCCCACGGTGCCAAACTAGCTGGCCCTGTTACTAGAAAACAAGCTTCGGATAGATGTAGTAACCCCGGGCTCTCTGGCTCTAGGGATCCCAGCTTTGGGATCGCGACAGATGCCTTTGAGTGCTCCGGATAGACAGGATCCTGAGGACTATGCTTGCGAATATCCCGGTTGCGATAGAGCCTTCAAGACAAAGACAGGAAGAGGTATCCACTATCGTAAGTCTCACCCAGACTGGTATAATCAGTGACAAAACATCGTTACAGTTAAGGCCAGGTAGAGCGAAGAAGAGACTCGGATGCTTGCTAGGACTCCTAGCAGGGATTCCAGGTGGCCGGCATTTACGACAAATACGACCGTGTGGAGGGGATAGGCTGGCAACGCGCGGCAGCGGCTACGCCACTGTCGTGAGCCGTCACGTGATACACGTCACAAACGATGCGTCGCTCGACCAGCCTCACATCTTATAAGTTAGCAGAACAAAATAAGCAGAATCAATTCTAACTAGTGAAATTATTTGTTGCTCATTTGTTGTTAAAAAGTTGCCAAAGAAAATAATTTGTTGCTTTATTAATTTTTTTTTTAAATGATGTTCTGCTAAAA
>NW_012026816.1:626321-628821 GCF_000956235.1 Wasmannia auropunctata
ATATAACAATTTCCGATTTTGTTGCTAACTCTAACATGTAAAAATTAAATAGTTATCCCGGCCGACCGCGCCGCGCGCTTTAAGTTCCCTTGTCCGATCCTTCCAAAATTTGTTGATCACTTAAATTCGATATAAAAACAATCTGCAAGTATCGTACTATTGAAATATAACAATTTCCGATTTTGTTGCTATCTCTGACATGTAAAAATTAAATAGTTTATCCCGGCCGACCGCGCCACGCGCTCTGAGTTCCCTTGTCCGATCCTTCCAAAATTTGTTGCTCACATAAATTCAATATAAAAACAATCTGCAAGTATCGTACTATTGAAATATAACAATTTCCGATTTTGTTGCTAACTTTGACATGTAAAAATTAAATAGTTTATCCCGGCCGACCGCGCCGCGCGCTCTAAGTTCCCTTGTCCGATCCTTCCAGAATTTGTTGCTCACATAAATTCGATATAAAAACAATCTGCAAGCATCGTACTATCGAAATAAGTCGATTTTTGATTTTGTTGCTAACTAATCCTATCTAAAAAAGTACATGTAAAGTCGATAACTCGCATTTCTCGAAATTATTTGTTGTCGCTTTTCCGCGATGCTGATTGGTTGTCTCGCTGCGCTATAATTTCGTGTAAGCGGCTGTGTCATTGCATTTTAACAGTTGTGTATATTGAGGTTGATGTATTGTAAATTATAATAAGAAGTGTTAAACAGCGCGCGCGAAGCGCGTGTTTGTAGTGCTAGTTCCTATCTAAAAAAGTTCATGTAAAGTCAATAACTCGCATTTCTCGTAATTATTTGTTGCTTTTCCACGATGCTGATTGGTTGTCTCGCTGCGCTTACTTCGTGTAACTGGCTATGTCATTGCATTTTGACAGTTGTGTGTATTAAGGTTGATTGTAAATTATAATAAAAAGTGTTAAATAGCGCGCGCGAAGCGCTAGTATGTTAAAATGAGCAACAAATTCTGGGAGGATCGGGCAAGAAAACTCAGAGCGCGCGGCGCGGTCGGCCGGGATAACTATTTAACATGTTAGAGTTAGCAACAAAATCGGAAATTGTTATATTTCAATAGTACGATGCTTGCAGATTGTTTTTATATCGAATTCATGTGAGCAACAAATCCTGGAAGGATCGGGCAAGGGAACTTGTAACGGGCAGGGTATACTGTGTAGATTTTCTGCTATTGTTTATATTTATTTTGCGAGTAATTAAATCAAAACTAACATATTTCGTAAGCAACAAATTAGCAACAAATTCTGACATTATTTTTATGCAAAATTTTGTTGTTATATATATATTGTTCTGCTAACTTAATTTTCCTTTAGCAGAACATCATTAAAAAAAAAAATAGAGCAACAAATTATTTTCTTTGACAACTTTTTAGCAACAAATGAGCAACAAATAATTTCACTAGTTAGAATTGATTCTGCTCATTTTGTTCTGCTAACTTATAAGACGTGAAGCTAGCCGAGCGACGCGTCGTTCGTGACGTGGGTCACGTGACGGCTCACGACAGTGGCGTAGCCGCCGCCGCGCATTGCCAGCCTATCCCTTCCACACGATCGTATTTGTCGTAAATGCCGGCTGCCTGGAATTCCTGGCTAGGAGGGAGTCGGAGCTGATTCATCGGGGAGAGAAGTTCTTAAATCAGGAACTGCTGCGTGACTTTCCGGATAGGTCACTCGAGAGTATTAAGGGTAAACGAAAGCAGCAGGCTTATCGCGCCATCGTTCGGGAGATGCTGGATCAGATTCCTGAGGAGGACGAGGCGGAGAACAGTGACCATCGTTCTGATGATTCGGCTGATGAGTATCGGGGTGCGATTAAGCAGTATTTGGATTCTCTGTCCACACCTCAGAGAAACGACTTCTCGATGACGGAACTGCTCAGAATATGTAGATCTCTTTCCAGTGGTGACGAAGATGCGGTTCTGGAGAGTCTGTCTCTCTATATAGGCAGAATATTCCCTAGGAAGGATCGGCGGGAAAGGCGTGAGGCGGCTCCTGAACCCGCAGCTGTGAGCGGGAAGCAGAAACGTAAGGCTGAATATGCACGCACACAAGATCTATGGCGGAAAAATAGAAGCAAATGCTTACGAATGCTCTTAGATGACGTAACGGAGGTGCGGTATCCACCTAAGGATGTTATGGTCCCTTTCTGGGGAGAAGTCGTGCAGGGACATGCTGATGACTCTCCAGGGTATAAGGAGCCAAGACCAGTTATTAAAGAGCTGTGGGCCCCGATTACGTCGCCGGAGATCAAGAGAGCACTGCCGCCCAATACGACTTCCTCTGGGCCGGATGGACTTTCCGCTTGCCTTCTGCGTGGAGTACCGTCGGAGGTGCTTGTACGGATTTTGAACATCATATTATGGTGTGGGAAGGCGCCCTCGCGCCTGTTGGAATCGCTGACAACCCTGATTCCCAAAAAGTCCGGTGCTAGGGAGCCCTCTGACTTTAGGCCCATCACTGTCTCGTCTGTCTTAATTCGAACG
>NW_012026816.1:634741-635736 GCF_000956235.1 Wasmannia auropunctata
TATCCCCTGTGTGCCTTGTCGACTCAGTCCGACGTCCGTTCGCCTCGATAGCGGAGAATTTTCGGCGCCGGAGGTAACCGCGGCGAAAGCAACACGCCGCGCGGGACTTAGAAAAATTTCGGCTCGGTCGGGTCCGGAGGTAAACCTGGCCGATCTACGCTTCCCCGCTAAAGCCCTTAATGTTACGTCGATTCGCGTGCCCGCACGTTTATTCGGCCACCCTAGTGCCCCCGTGCACCCCCGTCGTCCGTTCGCCTCGATAGCGGAGAATTTTCGGCGCCGGAGGTAATCGCGGCGAAAGCAACACGCCGCGCGAAAGCAACACGCCGCGCGGGACTTAGAAAAATTTCGGCTCGGTCGGGTCCGGAGGTAAACCTGGCCGATCTACGCTTCCCCGCTAAAGCCCTAAATGTTACGTCGATTCGCGTGCCCGCACGTTTATTCGGCCACCCTAGTGCCCCCGTGCACCCCCGTCGTCCGTTCGCCTCCGATAGCGAAGAATTTTCGGCGCCGGAGGTAATCGCGGCGAAAGCAACACGCCGCGCGAAAGCAACACGCCGCGCGGGACTTAGAAAAATTTCGGCTCGGTCGGGTCCGGAGGTAAACCTGGCCGATCGACGGTATGCCTTCCCCGCTAGCCCCCTTAATATTACGTCGATTCGCGCGCCCGCACGTTTATTCGGCCACCCTACCACCCCCGTGCACCCCTGTCGTCCGTTCGCCCCGATAGCGAAGAATTTTCGGCGCCGGAGGTACACTTGGCCAAAGCAACACGCCGCGGCGGTACCTCGCTTCCAGCGGCTAAGTCCCGCGCGCCTCGGTCTATCGACGTTCGCGCCCATAAGCGGCCGTGCATAAGACCGTGCGTCGCCGACCGCTTGTCCGGTCGGTTGGGTACTATAAGAGGTGCGGTGCGCTCGGCTAGCCGAGCGGTACGATGCGGTCGTGCGTACACGTTACTCGTGTCTCGTACGCCCCGTACGGCTTCTCGAACA
>NW_012026816.1:637439-637960 GCF_000956235.1 Wasmannia auropunctata
TATCCCCTGTGTGCCTTGTCGACTCAGTTTTCGGCGCCGGAGGTAATCGCGGCGAAAGCAACACGCCGCGCGAAAGCAACACGCCGCGCGGGACTTAGAAAATTTTCGGCTCGGTCGGGTCCGGAGGTAAACCTGGCCGATCGACGTTCCCCGCTAGCCCCCTTAATATTACCGATTCGCGGCCCGCACGTTTATTCGGCCACCCTACCACCCCCGTGCACCCCCGTCGTCCGTTCGCCCCGATAGCGAAGAATTTCGGCGCCGGAGGTAATCGCGGCGAAAGCAACACGCCGCGCGAAAGCAACACGCCGCGCGGGACTTAGAAAATTTTCGGCTCGGTCGGGTCCGGAGGTAAACCTGGCCGATCGACGCTTCCCCGCTAGCCCCCTTAATGTTACGTCGATTCGCGCGCCCGCACGTTTAATTCAGTCGACCCTACACACACCCGTACACCCCCGTCGTCCGTTCGCCCCGATAGCGAAGAATTTTCGGCGCCGGAGGTAATCGCGGCGAAAGCAACA
>NW_012026816.1:642696-643044 GCF_000956235.1 Wasmannia auropunctata
CTGGAGTTCAGACGTGTGCTCTTCCGATCTGTCGAACATGAGTTTCGCGAGTTCGATGTCGAGACTCGGAATCGTCTGTAGACGACTTAGGTACCTGGCGGGGTGTTGTACTCGGTAGAGCAGTTACCACGCTGCGATCTGTTGAGACTCAGCCCTCGGCTTGGGGATTCGTCTTGTCGGTTAGACGAGACCCCACGCGCGCGCGCCAGCCCCGTCGGCGAAAGCAACACGCGGCGAGGGACTTAGCCGCGCGACAGCCCCGTGGGGCGAAAGCAACACGCGGCGAGGGACTTAGCCGCGCGACAGCCCCGTGGGGCGAAACTGAGTCGACAAGGCACACAGGGGATA
>NW_012026816.1:646632-647070 GCF_000956235.1 Wasmannia auropunctata
CCTTGTCGACTCAGTTCTTCCCTAGTAGAACGTCGCGACCCGCTGGGTGTCGGTCTACGGCCCGGGTGCGGTGACTGACGCGCCGCCGGTAAAACGGCGCGCGTCAAACCCCCGGTCGCCCGGCCGGCTGCCCGGCGGTACACGCAAGGTATCAGGCCGCAGCTCTCTCGTCGCGCCGCGAGTCTCTCCGCTCTCTCGGGAGCGCGAGGGACTCCGCGTGCGCGCGCCAGAGTGTGCGTCGAGGCCGTCGCAAGCGCGCGCCACGGTACACGGACGTTAACGGACCTAGCGCCGTCGCCGTGCCTGGCCCGCTGTTGGTCGTGCGGTAAGAGAGAATATCTTAACCTTCGACAGGCCTGCAAAACGTTCGCCGCGCGCGCGCCTCTTCGCGGGGGTCGCGCGTGGCGACGGATACCGGTCGGCGACGCTACTGCTTTA
>NW_012026816.1:650519-651327 GCF_000956235.1 Wasmannia auropunctata
TGCTCGCGGTGTTTAACTGGCGTGATGTGGGACGTCCTACCGGTGGGCTTAGCCTCGCGAGGGGCGGCCCAACTAATATCCCGTCGCGGTGCTCTTTACTGAGTGTCGAGTCGGGCCGGTACGTTTACTTTGAACAAATTAGAGTGCTTAAAGCAGGCTATCCTCGCCTGAATACTGCGTGCATGGAATAATGGAATAGGACCTCGGTTCTATTTTGTTGGTTTTCGGAACCCCGAGGTAATGATTAATAGGGACAGATGGGGGCATTCGTATTGCGACGTTAGAGGTGAAATTCTTGGATCGTCGCAAGACGGACAGAAGCGAAAGCATTTGCCAAAAATGTTTTCATTAATCAAGAACGAAAGTTAGAGGTTCGAAGGCGATCAGATACCGCCCTAGTTCTAACCATAAACGATGCCAGCTAGCGATCCGCCGAAGTTCCTCCGATGACTCGGCGGGCAGCTTCCGGGAAACCAAAGCTTTTGGGTTCCGGGGGAAGTATGGTTGCAAAGCTGAAACTTAAAGGAATTGACGGAAGGGCACCACCAGGAGTGGAGCCTGCGGCTTAATTTGACTCAACACGGGAAACCTCACCAGGCCCAGACACCGGAAGGATTGACAGATTGATAGCTCTTTCTTGATTCGGTGGGTGGTGGTGCATGGCCGTTCTTAGTTGGTGGAGCGATTTGTCTGGTTAATTCCGATAACGAACGAGACTCTAGCCTGCTAAATAGGCGTACCTTATGGTATCGCGAAGGCCCCCGGCTTCGGCCGGTGGGTACTGAGTCGACAAGGCACACAGGGGATA
>NW_012026816.1:652613-653107 GCF_000956235.1 Wasmannia auropunctata
GACGTGTGCTCTTCCGATCTACGGATACCGGTCGGCGACGCTACTGCTTTGGGTACTCTTAGGACCCGTCTTGAAACACGGACCAAGGAGTCTAACATGTACGCGAGTCATTGGGACTCAGCGGATACCTAAAGGCGCAATGAAAGTGAAGGTCGGCCCTGGTTGTCGACCGAGGGAGGATGGGCCGCGTCGCGATGCGGCTCCGCACTCCCGGGGCGTCTCGTTCTCATCGCGAGAAGAGGCGCACCCAGAGCGTACACGTTGGGACCCGAAAGATGGTGAACTATGCCTGGTCAGGACGAAGTCAGGGGAAACCCTGATGGAGGTCCGTAGCGATTCTGACGTGCAACTCGATCGTCGGAACTGGGTATAGGGGCGAAAGACTAATCGAACCATCTAGTAGCTGGTTCCCTCCGAAGTTTCCCTCAGGATAGCTGGCACTCGGCCGTTCCGCACGGAACGCGCGCGAGTCTCATCTGGTAAAGCGAATGATA
>NW_012026816.1:653331-653862 GCF_000956235.1 Wasmannia auropunctata
TCGAGGCGTTGGCGCGCCAACGATCCGAGGGAGTCCCGCGGCCGGTGTTCAAGCACCGTGCCTGTGCCCTTTCGGATTCGGCGGCGTCGGCCGGCGCGAACCGGTGGTAACCTACAACGCCGCGGCGACTCGCCGAGAGTCGCTCGCGCGCTGGAGGGCCCGGAGACACCGTGAGACGAAACCCCCCGCCGACTTGTGATTTATCGCATCGGTGGCGGGTGTTTCTCTCGTCTTCGTCGCCCGATGGTTTTTCAAAGATTTCCGCCCCGGCTCTCGTCTCATTCCCCCGCGCGATCGCGCGCCGGTTGGAGACGAGAGACGCTCCGCTCGCGCGACGATGTCGTCTCACGTTGTGCCGTAGCCCCCTGCAAACGGGGCGCGGTCCGCGCGTGCTCGGACGCGCGGCCAGGCTGATCGAAGGGCCCCCATTCCCTCGCGAGTGGCGTTGATCCCGGAGGATCCCACTCTCCCCCGTCGACTCTCCGTGCCTCCTCGCGCGCTGCCCGCGCGCCGAGAGAGTGGCCGAGTGGA
>NW_012026816.1:655753-656839 GCF_000956235.1 Wasmannia auropunctata
TGTGCTCTTCCGATCTTGAAACACGGATCGTGATCGTTGCGATGCACGTCGGTCGTTCTTCTCGCTATTGAAGCGGAGAAGTCGTCGACTCTCGCACGGAGGGTGAGTTACATCGTTCGACGTATTCGGCGACTCGTTCGACGAAACGTCCGGTGTTCGCTCGCGCTTGCCGAAGCGTGCCGTCCAATATAATATTATATACAAACACAGCATTGCCACGAGTCGGTGTCGAGAGACCGAATGGCTCTTATGTGGCGCGCACATAGTGTTGGTCCCGCGATCTTCCCTCGTTCTCAGACGAACGTGATCGGATGAATCGTGGCGCTTACTGAACATCAACTCCACGTATACGAGTGCGACGGAAGTGCGAGATCCCTGGCGGATTTCTCTTTACTTGTACGCCTTAGCGAAATTTTTCTACGTACTTTGAGTACGCACGTTCCTCGACGTCTGAGTATCGCATCGTCGATCTAGCGTCAGGGCTGAGCGGCTACGCGCCGCTATCATAGGGAGAATGAGAACAAAAATATACATGATCTTTTTTTAACAAAACCCGACGTTGTGCGTATACTCCTCGGAGTGTACATGCACGTTCGGTGTATAACACATGGGTTTACGTATGTAACGAATGAAGAAGCAGAGTGTCGCCGACCGGCTCGCAAGACCGGCGGCAAGTACCGACACACGCACACGGCTCTCTGTGCTGCGCTCGCTGGCTCTCGAGAAAAACGCACACACGAAGCTCCCTGGTTGATCCTGCCAGTAGTCATATGCTTGTCTCAAAGATTAAGCCATGCATGTCTCAGTGCATGCCGAATTAAGGTGAAACCGCGAATGGCTCATTAAATCAGTTATGGTTCATTAGATTGTACCCACATTTACTTGGATAACTGTGGTAATTCTAGAGCTAATACATGCAAAACAGAGTCCCGACCAGTGATGGAAGGGACGCTTTTATTAGATCAAAACCAATCGGTGGCGGGCGGTCTCCGTCCGTCCACCGTTTATTTTGGTGACTCTGAATAACTTTGTGCTGATCGCACGGATCGGAAGAGCACACGTCTGAACTCCAGTCACTTAGGCATC
>NW_012026816.1:662384-662939 GCF_000956235.1 Wasmannia auropunctata
TAGGCGAGGTACTTGGCCGCGGAGCGCCTGTCGGCCCCGTCTGCGAAAGCAACACGCGGCGAGGGAATTAGCCGCGCGCCCAGCCCCGCGAAGCGAAAGCAATATCCCCTGTGTGCCTTGTCGACTCAGTCCAGCCCCGTGAAGCGAAAGCAACACGCGGCGAGGGACTTAGCCGCGCGCCCAGCCCCGTCGGCGAAAGCAACACGCGGCGTGGAACTTGGCCGCCGACCGCTCGTCAGCCCCGCCGGCGGTAGGCCCGACGTACGCGCTAGCCTGACCGAGCGCTAACCTGACCGAGCGCGAGACCGAACGAGCGCTAACCTGACCGAGCGCTAACCTGACCGAGCGCTAGCCCGACGTGTCAGGCGAGGCACTTGGCCGTTGAGCGCCTGTCGGCCCCGTCGGCGAAAGCAACACGCGGCGCGGGACTTAGCCGCGGAGCGCGCGACAGACCCGCCGGCGGTAGGCCCGACGTACGCGCTAGCCTAACCGAGCGCTAACCTGACCACCGAGCGCGAGACCGAACGAGCGCTAACCTGACCGAGCGCTAACCTA
>NW_012026816.1:663005-663522 GCF_000956235.1 Wasmannia auropunctata
TGTCGGAATCCGCTAAGGAGTGTGTAACAACTCACCTGCCGAAGTAACTAGCCCTGAAAATGGATGGCGCTGAAGCGTCGAGCCTATACTCTGCCGTCAGCGGCAAGTGGGGCGGCCGTGCGGGGCGTTCACGCGCGCCGTACGCGCCGCCACGAAGCCCTGACGAGTAGGAGGGTCGCGGCGGTGTGCGCAGAAGGGTCTGGGCGCGAGCCTGCCTGGAGCCGCCGTCGGTGCAGATCTTGGTGGTAGTAGCAAATACTCCAGCGAGGCCCTGGAGGACTGACGTGGAGAAGGGTTTCGTGTGAACAGCCGTTGCACACGAGTCAGTCGATCCTAAGCCCTAGGAGAAATCCTATGTCAATGACGGCGTACTATACTCTAGTGTTGTCCTAGCCAAAATGATCGATTACTGTAAAAAGTAAGAGAGAGATAGAGCGAACGACACACGCCCGTCGGGCGAAAGGGAATCCGGTTCATTCCGGAACCCGGCAGCGGAACCGCATACAATTCGGGCCCT
>NW_012026816.1:666126-668123 GCF_000956235.1 Wasmannia auropunctata
CGCGCTAGCCTAGACCGAGCGCTAACCTGACCGAGCGACTAACCTGACCGGAGGCCTAACCTAGACCGAGCGCTGGCCCGACGTGTAAGGCGAGGTACTTATCCCCGGAGCGCCTGTCGGCTCAGTCGTCGGCGAAAGCAACACGCGGCGAGGGAATTAGCCGCGCGCCTTGTCGACTCAGTAACACGCGGCGAGGGAATTAGCCGCGCGCCCAGCCCCGTGAAGCGAAAGCAACACGCGGCGAGGGACTTAGCCGCGCGCCCAGCCCCGTCGGCGAAAGCAACACGCGGCGTGGAACTTGGCCGCCGACCGCTCGTCAGCACCGCCGGCGGTAGGCCCGACGTACGCGCTAGCCTGACCGAGCGCTAACCTAGACCGAGCGCTAACCTGACCGAGCGCTAACCTGACCGAGCGCTAGCCCGACGTGTCAGGCGAGGTACTTGGCCGCGGAGCGCCTGTCGGCCCCGTCGGCGAAAGCAACACGCGGCGCGGGACTTAGCCGCGGAGCGCGCGACAGACCCGCCGGCGGTAGGACCGACGTACACGCTAGCCTAACCGAGCGCTAACCTGACCACCGAGCGCGAGACCGAACGAGCGCTAACCTGACCGAGCGCTAACCTACCGAGCGCTAACCTGACCGAGCGCGAGCCCGACGGGTCAGGCGAGGTACTTGGCCGCGGAGCGCCTGTCGGCCCCGTCGGCGAAAGCAACACGCGGCGAGAAAGCAACACGCCGCGAGGGACTTAGAAAATTTTCGGCTCGGTCGGGTCCGGAGGTAAACCTGGCCGATCTACGCTTCCCCGCTAAAGCCCTTAATGTTACGTCGATTCGCGTGCCCGCACGTTTATTCGGCCACCCTAGTGCCCCCGTGCACCCCCGTCGTCCGTTCGCCTCGATAGCGGAGAATTTTCGGCGCCGGAGGTAATCGCGGCGAAAGCAACACGCCGCGCGAAAGCAACACGCCGCGCGGGAACTTAGAAAAATTTCGGCACGGTCGGATCCGGAGGTAAACCTGGCCGATCGACGCTTCGCATATCCCCTGTGTGCCTTGTCGACTCAGTTTACGTCGATTCGCGTGCCCGCACGTTTATTCGGCCACCCTAGTGCCCCCCGTGCACCCCCGTGTCCGTTCGCCTCGATAGCGGAGAATTTTCGGCGCCGGAGGTAATCGCGGCGAAAGCAACACGCCGCGCGGGACTTAGAAAATTTTCGGCTCGGTCGGGTCCGGAGGTAAACCTGGCCGATCTACGCTTCCCCGCTGAAGCCCTTAATATTACGCCGATTCGCGTATCCCCTGTGTGCCTTGTCGACTCAGTCCCCCGTGCACCCCCGTCGTCCGTTCGCCCCGATAGCGAAGAATTTTCGGCGCCGGAGGTAATCGCGGCGAAAGCAACACGCCGCGCGAAAGCAACACGCCGCGCGGGACTTAGAAAATTTTCGGCTCGGTCGGGTCCGGAGGTAAACCTGGCCGATCGACGCTTCCCCGCTAGCCCCCTTAATATTACGTCGATTCGCGCGCCCGCACGTTTATTCGGCCACCCTACCACCCCCGTGCACCCCCGTCGTCCGTTCGCCCCGATAGCGAAGAATTTTCGGCGCCGGAGGTACACTTGGCCAAAGCAACACGCCGCGGCGGTACCTCGCTTCCAGCGGCTAAGTCCCGCGCGCCTCGGTCTATCGACGTTCGCGCCCATAAGCGGCCGTGCATAAGACCGTGCGTCGCCGACCGCTTGTCCGGTCGGTTGGGTACTATAAGAGGTGCGGTGCGCTCGGCTAGCCGAGCGGTACGATGCGGTCGTGCGTACACGTTACTCGTGTCTCGTACGCCCCGTACGGCTTCTCGAACGTATATGAAACACGGACCGTGATCGTTGCGATGCACGTCGGTCGTTCTTCTCGCTATTGAAGCGGAGAAGTCGTCGACTCTCGCACGGAGGGTGATTTACATCGTTAGACGTCTTCGGAGATCGGAAGAGCACACGTCTGAACTCCAGTCA
>NW_012026816.1:668759-670003 GCF_000956235.1 Wasmannia auropunctata
AACCGTTCAGGGGTAAACCTAAGAAACCCAAAAGATCGAACGGGGAGATTCATCGTTCTCAGCGACGCTGGCTTCGCGTCGGTGGGCGTATGTCCCGCGGGGCCTCGCGGCTCGCGCGCGGACACGCTGCCGTTGCGTCGATGTCCGGCGTTACGCCGTCGTGCACTTCTCCCCTAGTAGAACGTCGCGACCCGCTGGGTGTCGGTCTACGGCCCGGGTGCGGTGACTGACGCGCCGCCGGTAAAACGGCGCGCGTCAAAACCCCCGGTCGCCCGGCCGGCTGCCCGGCGGTACACGCAAGGTATCAGGCCGCAGCTCTCTCGTCGCGCCGCGAGTCTCTCCGCTCTCTCGGGAGCGCGAGGGACTCCGCGTGCGCGCGCCAGAGTGTGCGTCGAGGCCGTCGCAAGCGCGCGCCACGGTACACGGACGTTAACGGACCTAGCGCCGTCGCCGTGCCTGGCCCGCTGTTGGTCGTGCGGTAAGAGAGAATATCTTAACCTTCGACAGGCCTGCAAAACGTTCGCCGCGCGCGCGCCTCTTCGCGGGGGTCGCGCGTGGCGACGGATACCGGTCGGCGACGCTACTGCTTTGGGTACTCTTAGGACCCGTCTTGAAACACGGACCAAGGAGTCTAACATGTACGCGAGTCATTGGGACTCAGCGGATACCTAAAGGCGCAATGAAAAGTGAAGGTCGGCCCTGGTTGTCGACCGAGGGAGGATGGGCCGCGTCGCGATGCGGCTCCGCACTCCGGGGCGTCTCGTTCTATCGCGAGAAGAGGCGCACCCAGAGCGTACACGTTGGGACCCGAAAGATGGTGAACTATGCCTGGTCAGGACGAAGTCAGGGGAAACCCTGATGGAGGTCCGTAGCGATTCTGACGTGCAAATCGATCGTATCGGAACTGGGTATAGGGGCGAAAGACTAATCGAACCATCTAGTAGCTGGTTCCCTCCGAAGTTTCCCTCAGGATAGCTGGCACTCGGCCGTTCCGCACGGAACGCGCGCGAGTCTCATCTGGTAAAGCGAATGATTAGAGTCCTTGGGGCCGAAACGACCTCAACCTATTCTCAAACTTTAAATGGGTGAGATCTCTGGCTTTCTTGAACTATGAAGCCACGAGAATCTCTCTATCGGATCAGAGTGCCAAGTGGGCCATTTTTGGTAAGCAGAACTGGCGCTGTGGGATGAACCAAACGCAGAGTTAAGGCGCCCAACTGAGTCGACAAGGCACACAGGGGATA
>NW_012026816.1:670023-670702 GCF_000956235.1 Wasmannia auropunctata
CTGTGATTACTGTAAAAAGTAGAGAGAGATAGAGCGAACGACACACGCCCGTCGGGCGTGTGCTCTTCCGATCTTATTCCGGAACCCGGCAGCGGAACCGCATACAATTCGGGCCCTCGTAAGAGTGTTCGTCGGGGTAACCCAAAATGACCTGGAGACGCCGTCGGGAGATCCGGGAAGAGTTTTCTTTTCTGTATAAGCGTTCGAGTTCCCTGGAAACCTCTAGCAGGGAGATAGGGTTTGGAACGCGAAGAGCACCGCAGTTGCGGCGGTGTCCGGATCTTCCCCTCGGACCTTGAAAATCCAGGAGAGGGCCACGTGGAGGTGTCGCGCCGGTTCGTACCCATATCCGCAGCAGGTCTCCAAGGTAAAGAGCCTCTAGTCGATAGACTAATGTAGGTAAGGGAAGTCGGCAAATTGGATCCGTAACTTCGGAATAAGGATTGGCTCTGAGGAGCGGGGCGTGTCGGGCTTGGTCGGGAAGCGGGTCTGGCTGACGTGCCGGGCCTGGGCGAGGTGAACGCTCGGCGTTCTCGCGCCGAACACGGGATCCGAGCTCGGTCCCGTGCCTTGGCCTCCCGCGGATCTTCCTTGCTGCGAGGCTTCCGTGGCGGCGCGAGCCGTCGTGGTCGTCCTCTTCGGCCGCCATTCAACGCTCAGCTCAGAACTGGCACGGACA
>NW_012026816.1:671331-672183 GCF_000956235.1 Wasmannia auropunctata
TCGCGGCGAAAGCAACACGCCGCGCGAAAGCAACACGCCGCGTGGGACTTAGAAAAATTTCGGCTCGGTCGGATCCGGAGGTAAACCTGGCCGATCTACGCCTTCCCCGACTAAACGCCCTTATTGTTACGTCGATTCGCGCGCCCGCACGTTTATTCGGCCACCCTAGTCACCCCCGTGCCACCCCCGTCGTCCGTTCGCCCCGATAGCGAAGAGTTTTCGGCTCCGGAGGTAATCGCGGCGAAAGCAACACGCCGCGCGAAAGCAACACGCCGCGCGGGACTAGTATTTTGGCTCGGTCGGGTCCGGAGGTAAACCTGGCCGATCTACGCTTCCCCGCTAAAGCCCTTAATGTTACGTCGATTCGCGTGCCCGCACGTTTATTCGGCCACCCTAGTGCCCCCGTGCACCCCCGTCGTCCGTTCGCCTCGATAGCGGAGAATTTTCGGCGCCGGAGGTAATCGCGGCGAAAGCAACACGCCGCGCGAAAGCAACACGCCGCGCGGGACTTAGATATTTTCGGCTCGGTCGGGTCCGGAGGTAAACCTGGCCGATCGACGCTTCCCCGCTAGCCCCCTTAATATTACGTCGATTCGCGCGCCCGCACGTTTATTCGGCCACCCTACCACCCCCGTGCACCCCCGTCGTCCGTTCGCCCCGATAGCGAAGAATTTTCGGCGCCGGAGGTACACTTGGCCAAAGCAACACGCCGCGGCGGTACCTCGCTTCCAGCGGCTAAGTCCCGCGCGCCTCGGTCTATCGACGTTCGAGCCCATAAGCGGCCGTGCATAAGACCGTGCGTCGCCGACCGCTTGTCCGGTCGGTTGGGTACTATAGAGGTGCGGTGCGCTC
>NW_012026816.1:673079-674940 GCF_000956235.1 Wasmannia auropunctata
TATCCCCTGTGTGCCTTGTCGACTCAGTCCCAGCCCCGTGAAGCGAAAGCAACACGCGGCGAGGGACTTAGCCGCGCGCCCAGCCCCGTCGGCGAAAGCAACACGCGGCGTGGAACTTGGCCGCCGACCGCTCGTCAGCCCGCCGGCGGTAGGACCGACGTACGCGCTAGCCTAACCGAGCGCTAACCTGACCGAGCGCGAGACCGAACGAGCGCTAACCTGACCGAGCGCTAACCTGACCGAGCGCTAACCTGACCGAGCGCTAGCCCGACGTGTCAGGCGAGGCACTTGGCCGCTGAGCGCCTGTCGGCCCCGTCGGCGAAAGCAACACGCGGCGCGGGACTTAGCCGCGGAGCGCGCGACAGACCCGCCGGCGGTAGGCCCGACGTACGCGCTAGCCTAACCGAGCGCTAACCTGACCACCGAGCGCGAGACCGAACGAGCGCTAACCTGACCGAGCGCTAACCTGACCGAGCGCTAACCTGACCGAGCGCGAGCCCGACGGGTCAGGCGAGGTACTTGGCCGCGGAGCGCCTGTCGGCCCCGTCGGCGAAAGCAACACGCGGCGAGAAAGCAACACGCCGCGAGGGACTTAGAAAATTTTCGGCTCGGTCGGGTCCGGAGGTAAACCTGGCCGATCTACGCTTCCCCGCTAAAGCCCTTAATGTTACGTCGATTCGCGTGCCCGCACGTTTATTCGGCCACCCTACCACCCCCGTGCACCCCCGTCGTCCGTTCGCCCCGATAGCGAAGAATTTTCGGCGCCGGAGGTAATCGCGGCGAAAGCAACACGCCGCGCGAAAGCAACACGCCGCGCGGGACTTAGAAAATTTTCGGCTCGGTCGGGTCCGGAGGTAAACCTGGCCGATCGACGCTTCCCCGCTAGCCCCCTTAATTTACGCGATTCGCGTGCCCGCACGTTTATTCGGCCACCCTACCACCCCCGTGCACCCCCGTCGTCCGTTCGCCCCGATAGCGAGAATTTTCGGCGCCGGAGGTAATCGCGGCGAAAGCAACACGCCGCGCGAAAGCAACACGCCGCGCGGGACTTAGAAAATTTCGGCTCGGTCGGGTCCGGAGGTAAACCTGGCCGATCACGCTTCCCCGCTAGCCCTTAATGTTACGTCGATTCGCGTGCCCGCACGTTTATTCGGCCACCCTATCCCCCGTGCACCCCCGTCGTCCGTTCGCCTCGATAGCGGAGAATTTTCGGCGCCGGAGGTAATCGCGGCGAAAGCAACACGCCGCGCGAAAGCAACACGCCGCGCGGGACTTACTGAGTCGACAAGGCACACAGGGGATAAAAAATTTCGGCTCGGTCGGGTCCGGAGGTAAACCTGGCCGATCTACGCTTCCCCGCTAAAGCCCTTAATGTTACGTCGATTCGCGTGCCCGCACGTTTATTCGGCCACCCTAGTGCCCCCGTGCACCCCCGTCGTCCGTTCGCCTCGATAGCGGAGAATTTTCGGCGCCGGAGGTAATCGCGGCGAACTGAGTCGACAAGGCACACAGGGGATACTTAGAAAACTTTTCGGCTCGGTCGGGTCCGGAGGTAAACCTGGCCGATCGACGATTCCCCGCTAGCCCCTTAATATTACGTCGATTACGCGTCGTCCCGTCTACGTTTACTTCCGGCCACCCTACCACCCCGTGCCACCCCGTCGTCCGTTCGCCCGATAGCGAAGAATTTTCGGCGCCGGAGGTAATCGCGAAAGCAACACGCCGCGGCGGTACCTCGCTTCCAGCGGCTAAGTCCCGCGCGCCTCGGTCTATCGACGTTCGCGCCCATAAGCGGCCGTGCATAAGACCGTGCGTCGCCGACCGCTTGTCCGGTCGGTTGGGTACTATAAGAGGTGCGGTA
>NW_012026816.1:675100-676026 GCF_000956235.1 Wasmannia auropunctata
TGGAAACCCTGATGGAGGTCCGTAGCGATTCTGACGTGCAAATCGATCGTCGGAACTGGGTATAGGGGCGAAAGACTAATCGAACCATCTAGTAGCTGGTTCCCTCCGAAGTTTCCCTCAGGATAGCTGGCACTCGGCCGTTCCGCACGGAACGCGCGCGAGTCTCATCTGGTAAAGCGAATGATTAGAGGCCTTGGGGCCGAAACGACCTCAACATATTCTCAAACTTTAAATGGGTGAGATCTCTGGCTTCTTGAACTATGAAGCCACGAGAATCTCTCTATCGGATCAGAGTGCCAAGTGGGCCATTTTTGGTAAGCAGAACTGGCGCTGTGGGATGAACCAAACGCAGAGTTAAGGCGCCCAACTCGACGCTCATGGGACACCATGAAAGGCGTTGGTTGCTTAAGACAGCAGGACGGTGGCCATGGAAGTCGGAATCCGCTAAGGAGTGTGTAACAACTCACCTGCCGAAGCAACTAGCCCTGAAAATGGATGGCGCTGAAGCGTCGAGCCTATACTCTGCCGTCAGCGGCAAGTGGGCGGCCGTGCGGGGCGTTCACGCGCGCCGTACGCGCCGCCACGAAGCCCTGACGAGTAGGAGGGTCGCGGCGGTGTGCGCAGAAGGGTCTGGGCGCGAGCCTGCCTGGAGCCGCCGTCGGTGCAGATCTTGGTGGTAGTAGCAAATACTCCAGCGAGGCCCTGGAGGACTGACGTGGAGAAGGGTTTCGTGTGAACAGCCGTTGCACACGAGTCAGTCGATCCTAAGCCCTAGGAGAAATCCTATGTCAATGACGGCGTACTATACTCTAGTGTTGTCCTAGCCAAAATGATCGATTACTGTAAAAAGTAAGAGAGAGATAGAGCGAACGACACACGCCCGTCGGGCGAAAGGGAATCAGATCGGAAGAGCACACGTCTGAACT
>NW_012026816.1:676046-677343 GCF_000956235.1 Wasmannia auropunctata
TATCCCCTGTGTGCCTTGTCGACTCAGTCCTGACCGAGTGCGAGCCCGACGGGTCAGGCGAGGTACTTGGCCGCGGAGCGCCTGTCGGCCCCGTCGGCGAAAGCAACACGCGGCGAGAAAGCAACACGCCACGAGGGACTTAGAAAAATTTCGGCTCGGTCGGGTCCGGAGGTAAACCTGGCCGATCTTACGCTTCCCCGCTAAAGCCCTTAATGTTACGTCGATTCGCGTGCCCGCACGTTTATTCGGCCACCCTAGTGCCCCCGTGCACCCCCGTCGTCCGTTCGCCTCGATAGCGGAGAATTTTCGGCGCCGGAGGTAACACGCCGCGCGAAAGCAACACGCCGCGCGGGACTTAGAAAATTTTCGGCTCGGTCGGGTCCGGAGGTAAACCTGGCCGATCGACGCTTCCCCGCTAGCGCCCTTAATGTTACGTCGATTCGCGTGCCCGCACGTTTATTCGGCCACCCTAGTGCCCCCGTGCACCCCCGTCGTCCGTTCGCCTCGATAGCGAAGAATTTTCGGCGCCGGAGGTAATCGCGGCGAAAGCAACACGCCGCGCGAAAGCAACACGCCGCGCGGGACTTAGAAAATTTTCGGCTCGGTCGGGTCCGGAGGTAAACCTGGCCGATCGACGCTTCCCCGCTAGCGCCCTTAATATTACGTCGATTCGCGTGCCCGCACGTTTATTCGGCCACCCTACCACCCCCGTGCACCCCCGTCGTCCGTTCGCCCCGATAGCGAAGAATTTTCGGCGCCGGAGGTACACTTGGCCAAAGCAACACGCCGCGGCGGTACCTCGCTTCCAGCGGCTAAGTCCCGCGCGCCTCGGTCTATCGACGTTCGCGCCCATAAGCGGCCGTGCATAAACCGTGCGTCGCCGACCGCTTGTCCGGTCGGTTGGGTACTATAAGAGGTGCGGTGCGCTCGGCTAGCCGAGCGGTACGATGCGGTCGTGCGTACACGTTACTCGTGTCTACGTACGTCCCCGTACGGCTTCTCGAACGTATATGAAACACGGACCGTGATCGTTGCGATGCACGTCGGTCGTTCTTCTCGCTATTGAAGCGGAGAAGTCGTCGACTCTCGCACGGAGGGTGATTTTACATCGTTAGACGTCTTCGGCGACGAAACGTCCGGTGTTCGCTCGCCGCGGCGGTACATCGCTTCCAGCGGCTAAGTCCCGCGCGCCTCGGTCTATCGACGACCGCGCCCATAAGCGGCCGTGCATAAGACCGTGCGTCGCCGACCGCTTGTCCGGTCGGTTGGGTACTATAAGAGACTGAGTCGACAAGGT
>NW_012026816.1:677393-679889 GCF_000956235.1 Wasmannia auropunctata
TATCCCCTGTGTGCCTTGTCGACTCAGTTAACCGAGCGCTAACCTGACCGAGCGCGAGACCGAACGAGCGCTAACCTGACCGAGCGCTAACCTGACCGAGCGCTAACCTGACCGAGCGCTAGCCCGACGTGTCAGGCGAGGCACTTGGCCGCTGAGCGCCTGTCGGCCCCGTCGGCGAAAGCAACACTCCGCGCGAAAGCAACACGCGGCGAGGGACTTAGCCGCGCGCCCAGCCCCGTCGGCGAAAGCAACACGCCGCGCGGGACTTAGAAAATTTTCGGCTCGGTCGGGTCCGGAGGTAAACCTGGCCGATCGACGATTCCCCGCTAGCCCCCTTAATATTACGTCGATTCGCCAGCCCGCACGTTTATTCGGCCACCCTACCACCCCCGTGCACCCCCGTCGTCCGTTCGCCCCGATAGCGAAGAATTTTCGGCGCCGGAGGTAATCGCGGCGAAAGCAACACGCCGCGGCGGTACCTCGCTCCCAGCGGCTAAGTCCCGCGCGCCTCGGTCTATCGACGTTCTCGCCCATAAGCGGCCGTGCATAAGACCGTGCGTCGCCGACCGCTTGTCCGGTCGGTTGGGTACTATAAGAGGTGCGGTGCGCTCGGCTAGCCGAGCGGTACGATGCGGTCGTGCGTACACGTTACTCGTGTCTCGTACGCCCCGTACGGCTTCTCGAACGTATATGAAACACGGACCGTGATCGTTGCGATGCACGTCGGTCGTTCTTCTCGCTATTGAAGCGGAGAAGTCGTCGACTCTCGCACGGAGGGTGATTTACATCGTTAGACGTCTTCGGCGACGAAACGTCCGGTGTTCGCTCGCCGCGGCGGTACATCGCTTCCAGCGGCTAAGTCCCGCGCGCCTCGGTCTATCGACGACCGCGCCCATAAGCGGCCGTGCATAAGACCGTGCGTCGCCGACCGCTTGTCCGGTCGGTTGGGTACTATAAGAGGTGCGATGCGCTCGGCTAGCCGAGCGGTACGATGCGGTCGTGCGTACACGTTACTCGTGTCTCGTACGGCTTCTCGAACGTCTATGAAACACGGACCGTGATCGTTGCGATGCACGTCGGTCGTTCTTCTCGCTATTGAAGCGGAGAAGTCGTCGACTCTCGCACGGAGGGTGAGTTACATCGTTCGACGTATTCGGCGACTCGTTAGACGAAATGTCCGGTGTTCGCTCGCGCTTGCCGAAGCGTGCCGTCCAATATAATATTATATACAAACACAGCATTGCCACGAGTCGGTGTCGAGAGACCGAATGGCTCTTATGTGGCGCGCACATAGTGTTGGTCCCGCGATCTTCCCTCGTTCTCAGACGAACGTGATCGGATGAATCGTGGCGCTTACTGAACATCAACTCCACGTATACGAGTGCGACGGAAGTGCGAGATCCCTGGCGGATTTCTCTTCCCGCTTTACTTGTACGCCTTAGCGAAATTTTTCTACGTACTTTGAGTACGCACGTTCCTCGACGTCTGAGTATCGCATCGTCGATCTAGCGTCAGGGCTGAGCGGCTACGCGCCGCTATCATAGGGAGAATGAGAACAAAAATATACATGATCTTTTTTTAACAAAACCCGACGTTGTGCGTATACTCCTCGGAGTGTACATGCACGTTCGGTGTATAACACATGGGTTTACGTATGTAACGAATGAAGAAGCAGAGTGTCGCCGACCGGCTCGCAAGACCGGCGGCAAGTACCGACACACGCACACGGCTCTCTGTGCTGCGCTCGCTGGCTCTCGAGAAAAACGCACACACGAAGCTCCCTGGTTGATCCTGCCAGTAGTCATATGCTTGTCTCAAAGATTAAGCCATGCATGTCTCAGTGCATGCCGAATTAAGGTGAAACCGCGAATGGCTCATTAAATCAGTTATGGTTCATTAGATTGTACCCACATTTACTTGGATAACTGTGGTAATTCTAGAGCTAATACATGCAAAACAGAGTCCCGACCAGTGATGGAAGGGACGCTTTTATTAGATCAAAACCAATCGGTGGCGGGCGGTCTCCGTCCGTCCACCGTTTATTTTGGTGACTCTGAATAACTTTGTGCTGATCGCACGGTCCTAGCACCGGCGACGCATCTTTCAAATGTCTGCCTTATCAACTGTCGATGGTAGGTTCTGCGCCTACCATGGTTGTAACGGGTAACGGGGAATCAGGGTTCGATTCCGGAGAGGGAGCCTGAGAAACGGCTACCACATCCAAGGAAGGCAGCAGGCGCGCAAATTACCCACTCCCGGCACGGGGAGGTAGTGACGAAAAATAACGATACGGGACTCATCCGAGGCCCCGTAATCGTAATGAGTACACTTTAAATCCTTTAACGAGGATCCATTGGAGGGCAAGTCTGGTGCCAGCAGCCGCGGTAATTCCAGCTCCAATAGCGTATATTAAAGTTGTTGCGGTTAAAAAGCTCGTAGTTGAATCTGTGTCGCACACCGTCGGTTAGATCGGAAGAGCACACGTCTGAACTCCAG
>NW_012026816.1:680758-681241 GCF_000956235.1 Wasmannia auropunctata
TCCGATGGTTTTCAAAGATTTCCGCCCCGGCTCTCGTCTCATTCCCCGCGCGATCGCGCGCCGGTTGGAGACGAGAGACGCTCCGCTCGCGCGACGATGTCGTCTCACGTTGTGCCGTAGCCCCCTGCAAACGGGGCGGCGGTCCGCGCGTGCTCGGACGCGCGGCCAGGCTGATCGAAGGGCCCCCATTCCCTCGCGAGTGGCGTTGATCCCGGAGGATCCCACTCTCCCCCGTCGACTCTCCGTGCCTCCTCGCGCGCTGCCCGCGCGCCGAGAGAGTGGCCGAGTGGAAGACGAGGAGAGAGAGATGGTGAAGCCCCGGCGAGAGATGGCCACGAGAGAGAGGAGTGAAGCAAATACCGAAACATGTTTGACAGCGTTGCGAAAGCACGCAAGATGAACGATTACCCTGAACGGTGGATCACTTGGCTCGTGGGTCGATGAAGAACGCAGCTAATTGCGCGTCAACTTGTGAACTGCAGG
>NW_012026816.1:681359-681510 GCF_000956235.1 Wasmannia auropunctata
CCTAAGTGACTGGAGTTCAGACGTGTGCTCTTCCGATCTTAGCCTGCTAAATAGGCGTACCTTATGGTATCGCGAAGGCCCCCGGCTTCGGCCGGTGGGTTTTTACTACCAACGAACAAACAAATCTTCTTAGAGGGACAGGCGGCTTATA
>NW_012026816.1:681560-682509 GCF_000956235.1 Wasmannia auropunctata
TTCGAACGGCAGGTGACGATCCGCGCGCCGCTCTCTCTCACTCGATCGACCACGCCACAACGTTCGTTGCAACGTTGCGTCTGGGACCGTGGACGACGAGTGTCGAGATCGACCGCACGCGAGATCCCCTCCGGTCACACCGCCCAGGCGCGCGTACGCGCGCGCCGGCGGTGCTCTGCGAGCGAGGAGCGAGGCGTTGGCGCGCCAACGATCCGAGGGAGGCCCGCGGCCGGTGTTCAAGCACCGTGCCTGTGCCCTTTCGGATTCGGCGGCGTCGGCCGGCGCGAACCGGTGGTAACCTACAACGCCGCGGCGACTCGCCGAGAGTCGCTCGCGCGCTGGAGGGCCCGGAGACACCGTGAGACGAAACCCCCCGCCGACTTGTGATTTATCGCATCGGTGGCGGGTGTTTCTCTCGTATTCGTCGCCCGATGGTTTTTCAAAGATTTCCGCCCCGGCTCTCGTCTCATTCCCCCGCGCGATCGCGCGCCGGTTGGAGACGAGAGACGATCCCCTCGCGCGACGATGTCGTCTCACGTTGTGCCGTAGCCCCCTGCAAACGGGGCGGCGGTCCGCGCGTGCTCGGACGCGCGGCCAGGCTGATCGAAGGGCCCCCATATCCCCTGTGTGCCTTGTCGACTCAGATCCCACTGTGCCTTGTCGACTCTCCGTGCCTCCTCGCGCGCTGCCCGCGCGCCGAGAGAGTGGCCGAGTGGAAGACGAGGAGAGAGAGATGGTGAAGCCCCGGCGAGAGATGGCCACGAGAGAGAGGAGTAAAGCAAATACCGAAACATGTTTGACAGCGTTGCGAAAGCACGCAAGATGAACGATTACCCTGAACGGTGGATCACTTGGCTCGTGGGTCGATGAAGAACGAAGCTAATTGCGCGTCAACTTGTGAACTGCAGGACACATGAACATCGACATTTCAACGCACATTGAGGTCCAC
>NW_012026816.1:682885-685385 GCF_000956235.1 Wasmannia auropunctata
TATCCCCTGTGTGCCTTGTCGACTCAGTCAATAGCGTATATTAAAGTTGTTGCGGTTAAAAAGCTCGTAGTTGAATCTGTGTCGCACACCGTCGGTTCACCGCTCGTGGTGTTTAACTGGCGTGATGTGGGACGTCCTACCGGTGGGCTTAGCCTCGCGAGGGGCGGCCCAACTAATATCCCGTCGCGGTGCTCTTTTCAGACGTGTGCTCTTCCGATCTCCGGTACGTTTACTTTGAACAAATTAGAGTGCTTAAAGCAGGCTATCCTCGCCTGAATACTGCGTGCATGGAATAATGGAATAGGACCTCGGTTCTATTTTGTTGGTTTTCGGAACCCCGAGGTAATGATTAATAGGGACAGATGGGGGCATTCGTATTGCGACGTTAGAGGTGAAATTCTTGGATCGTCGCAAGACGGACAGAAGCGAAAGCATTTGCCAAAAATGTTTTCATTAATCAAGAACGAAAGTTAGAGGTTCGAAGGCGATCAGATACCGCCCTAGTTCTAACCATAAACGATGCCAGCTAGCGATCCGCCGAAGTTCCTCCGATGACTCGGCGGGCAGCTTCCGGGAAACCAAAGCTTTTGGGTTCCGGGGGAAGTATGGTTGCAAAGCTGAAACTTAAAGGAATTGACGGAAGGGCACCACCAGGAGTGGAGCCTGCGGCTTAATTTGACTCAACACGGGAAACCTCACCAGGCCCAGACACCGGAAGGATTGACAGATTGATAGCTCTTTCTTGATTCGGTGGGTGGTGGTGCATGGCCGTTCTTAGTTGGTGGAGCGATTTGTCTGGTTAATTCCGATAACGAACGAGACTCTAGCCTGCTAAATAGGCGTACCTTATGGTATCGCGAAGGCCCCCGGCTTCGGCCGGTGGGTTTTTACTACCAACGTACAAACAAATCTTCTTAGAGGGACAGGCGGCTTCTAGCCGCACGAGATTGAGCAATAACAGGTCTGTGATGCCCTTAGATGTTCTGGGCCGCACGCGCGCTACACTGAAGGAATCAGCGTGTGTTCCCTGGCCGAAAGGCCCGGGTAACCCGCTGAACCTCCTTCGTGCTAGGGATTGGGGCTTGCAATTGTTCCCCATGAACGAGGAATTCCCAGTAAGCGCGAGTCATAAGCTCGCGTTGATTACGTCCCTGCCCTTTGTACACACCGCCCGTCGCTACTACCGATTGAATGATTTAGTGAGGTCTTCGGACTGGTGCGCGGCAATGCGTCGGCATTGCCGATGTTGCCGGGAAGATGACCAAACTTGATCATTTAGAGGAAGTAAAAGTCGTAACAAGGTTTCCGTAGGTGAACCTGCGGAAGGATCATTAACGTTCCGGAGGTCCTGCTCTTTGCGCCCTTCTCGTGAGCGCGCGCTGAGTCGGCGACTGTAAGGACACAGAGAGAGAGAGAGAGAGATCAGTGGAATTGACGGACGATATTGGAGAGCGCGCGTGTCAACGACACGCACGCAATCCGAGCTAGCCGAGAGCGCGCCTATCTCTATGTTCTCGCGCGCGCTTGTGCCGTGTCACGATGCCGAAGCGAGGACGACGAGGTAATCTCGTTCGGCGCCGCGTTCCGCTCGCGCGAGTCACGCACTCCGTGAGCCGCGACACGCGCGCCGCTTCGCGCAACGCACGTACGAGACGTTGCACGCGAGAGACAGGAGGATAAGAGCCGCATATATTTGGAGAGAGGAATCGTGTCGAACGGCAGGTGACGATCCGCGCGCCGCTCTCTCTCACTCGATCGACCACGCCACAACGTTCGTTGCAACGTTGCGTCTGGGACCGTGGACGACGAGTGTCGAGATCGACCGCACGCGAGATCCCCTCCGGTCACACCGCCCAGGCGCGCGTACGCGCGCGCCGGCGGTGCTCTGCGAGCGAGGAGCGAGGCGTTGGCGCGCCAACGATCCGAGGGAGGCCCGCGGCCGGTGTTCAAGCACCGTGCCTGTGCCCTTTCGGATTCGGCGGCGTCGGCCGGCGCGAACCGGTGGTAACCTACAACGCCGCGGCGACTCGCCGAGAGTCGCTCGCGCGCTGGAGGGCCCGGAGACACCGTGAGACGAAACCCCCCGCCGACTTGTGATTTATCGCATCGGTGGCGGGTGTTTCTCTCGTCTTCGTCGCCCGATGGTTTTTCAAAGATTTCCGCCCCGGCTCTGTCTCATTCCCCCGCGCGATCGCGCGCCGGTTGGAGACGAGAGACGCTCCGCTCGCGCGACGATGTCGTCTCACGTTGTGCCGTAGCCCCCTGCAAACGGGGCGGCGGTCCGCGCGTGCTCGGACGCGCGGCCAGGCTGATCGAAGGGCCCCCATTCCCTCGCGAGTGGCGTTGATCCCGGAGGATCCCACTCTCCCCCGTCGACTCTCCGTGCCTCCTCGCGCGCTGCCCGCGCGCCGAGAGAGTGGCCGAGTGGAAGACGAGGAGAGAGAGATGGTGAAGCCCCGGCGAGAGATGGCCACGAGAGAGAGGAGTGAAGCAAATACCG
>NW_012026816.1:690385-692854 GCF_000956235.1 Wasmannia auropunctata
AGCTGTGAGCGGGAAGCAGAAACGTAGAGCTGAATATGCACGCACACAAGATCTATGGCGGAAAAATAGAAGCAAATGCCTACGAATGCTCTTAGATGACGTGACGGAGGTGCGGTATCCACCTAAGGATGTTATGGCCCCTTTCTGGGGAGAAGTCATGCAGGGACATGCTGATGACTCTCCAGGGTACAAGGAGCCAAGACCAATTGTTAAAGAGCTGTGGGCCCCAATTACGTCGCTGGAGATCAAGAGAGCACTGCCGCCCAATACGACTTCCTCTGGACCGGATGGACTTTCCGCTCGCCTTCTGCGTGGAGTACCGTCGGAGGTGCTTGTAAGGATTTTGAACATCATAGTATGGTGTGGGAAGGCGCCCTCGCGTCTGTTGGAATCACTGACAACCCTGATTCCCAAGAAGTCCGGTGCTAAGGAGCCCTCTGACTTTAGGCCTATTACTGTCTCGTCTGTCTTAATTCGAACGCTTCATAAGATCTTAGCGTCTCGTATGCTTCGGGCGATAAGTCTTGACAATCGACAGAGAGCTTTCAGACCAGTGGATGGTTGCGCGGATAATGTCTTCCTTTTAGATCTGATTCTTAGATATCACCATCGGCAGAAGAAACCTCTCTTCATGGCATCAGTGGACATAGCGAAGGCGTTTGACTCAGTATCTCATAAAACGATACGGGAGACTCTCCAGGTCATGGGACTACCTTCCCCTATGGTGGAGTATATTGCTGATGTATACAAACGAAGTACCACAAGGCTATACTGTGATTCATGGACTTCGGAAGGCATCAAACCAACGTGCGGAGTCAAACAGGGAGATCCGATGTCCCCCATAATATTTAATATGATTATGGAGAGACTACTTGCTCAACTGCCCGAAGACATAGGGGTACGTATAGGTGGCATGACTATCAATGCTGCTATGTTCGCTGATGATATGCTGTTATTTGCCTCGACGCCAATGGGTCTTCAGAAGTGCCTGAATGTGTCTACTAATTATCTCAAGAAATGTGGTCTCCATATTAACGCCACGAAAAGTATGACTGTCGCCTTAAGAAATGTCCCGCATGAGAAGAAGACTGTGATTGACAGAGATACGGTCTTTGAGTGCGAAGGTCGGATGCTGCCTGCCCTGAAAAGATCGGACGAGTGGAAGTACCTCGGCATCCCCTTTACTCCGGAAGGTAGGATCAAGGTGGATGTGTTTCTTAAATTGAAGGCTTCTCTGACCAGGTTGACTAAGGCACCACTGAGGCCCCAGCAGCGTCTATTTGCCTTGAGAACCATGGTGATCCCTGCTCTATACCATCAGCTGGAGTTGGGGAGCGTCAATATCAGCGTGCTCCGTAAAGGTGACAGACTCCTAAGAGCAGCCGTGCGTGCGTGGTTGGCCTTGCCAACTGATGTCCCAAATGCGTATATACACGCGAACATCAGGGACGGTGGATTGGGGGTGGCATCACTCAGATGGTGTGCACCCGCGCGTAGGCTAGGGAGGTTGAAGAGATTATCGCTTACAGAGCTTCTGGCCGGAGTTGAGCCTGGAGCTTTCTGGCGGGCGGAGATCGAAAGGTGCCATGAAAGACTGAAGGACGGTGGACAGCAAATGAAGAGTCAGGCTGATATCGAAAAGCGATGGGCAAACATTCTGCACGAAAAGATTGATGGACGAGGGTTGAAGGAGTCTGCTAAAGTTCCTCAGCAGCATACATGGATCCAGGATGGAACTAGATTCCTCTCAGGGAAGGACTTCTTGCAGTCATGCAAATTACGCATAAATGCTCTCCCTACTAGGTCGCGTACAGCCAGGGGCCGTCCAAAGGAGAGATTCTGCCGAGCTGGATGCCACAAGACGGAAACCCTCAACCATATCCTTCAACAGTGCCATAGGACACATGGCTTTAGAATTCGAAGACACGATGCGATGATGTCTTATGCTTGCCGTGCATTGGAGACCTGTGGATATCAAGTCAGTGTCGAGCCGCATCTGCAAACTGAGGCTGGTTTGAGAAAGCCTGACGTAATAGCCAAACTCGGAGAAACAGCGATTGTGCTGGATGGCCAAGTTGTTGGCGATCAGGTAAATCTTGATGTGGCTCACCAAAGGAAGATCGACTATTATCGCAACATAGAGAACGTGGTGAAAGAGCGGTTCGGAGTCAGAACTGTGATCTTTACATCTCTGACATTATCATGGCGCGGAATATGGAGCCGAGAGTCTGTAGCACATCTATTGGGACTGGGCATCATACGAATAAAAGATATTAAAGTACTGTCCTCGCGTGCAATAATTGGAGGCCTAGCAATGTTCCACGTATTTAATAGGAGCACAGCGGTCAGATAGGAGCAGTAGGACGAAGGTGAAAGTCAAGATGGAAGGACTTGGGTACTGTCGCTTGAACCTAATTCTGCTTGGAAAAGCATAATGTCATGTTGTACGTAAGTAGCATGATTGGAAAA
>NW_012026816.1:692880-693205 GCF_000956235.1 Wasmannia auropunctata
TATCCCCTGTGTGCCTTGTCGACTCAGTTACTGTAAAAAGTAAGAGAGAGATAGAGCGAACGACACACGCCCGTCGGGCGAAAGGGAATCCGGTTCCTATTCCGGAACCCGGCAGCGGAACCGCATACAATTCGGGCCCTCGTAAGAGTGTTCGTCGGGGTAACCCAAAATGACCTGGAGACGCCGTCGGGAGATCCGGGAAGAGTTTTCTTTTCTGTATAAGCGTTCGAGTTCCCTGGAAACCTCTAGCAGGGAGATAGGGTTTGGAACGCGAAGAGCACCGCAGTTGAGATCGGAAGAGCACACGTCTGAACTCCAGTCACTT
>NW_012026816.1:694264-694765 GCF_000956235.1 Wasmannia auropunctata
TATCCCCTGTGTGCCTTGTCGACTCAGTCCGTCGTCTGTTCGCCCCGATAGCGAAGAATTTTCGGCTATCCCCTGTGTGGCCCCGTCGGCGAAAGCAACACGCCGCGAGAAAGCAACACGCCGCGAGGGACTTAGAAAATTTTCGGCTCGGTCGGGTCCGGAGGTAAACCTGGCCGATCTACGCTTCCCCGCTAAAGCCCTTAATGTTACGTCGATTCGCGTGCCCGCACGTTTATTCGGCCACCCTAGTGCCCCCGTGCACCCCCGTCGTCCGTTCGCCTCGATAGCGGAGAATTTTCGGCGCCGGAGGTAATCGCGGCGAAAGCAACACGCCGCGCGAAAGCAACACGCCGCGCGGGACTTAGAAAAATTTCGGCTCGGTCGGGTCCGGAGGTAAACCTGGCCGATCTACGCTTCCCCGCTAAAGCCCTTAATGTTACGTCGATTCGCGTGCCCGCACGTTTATTCGGCCAACTGAGTCGACAAGGCACACAGGGGATA
>NW_012026816.1:699790-701582 GCF_000956235.1 Wasmannia auropunctata
TCGCGGGACTTAGAAAATTTTCGGCTCGGTCGGGTCCGGAGGTAAATCTGGCCGATCGACGATTCCCCGTTAGCCCCCTTAATATTACGCCGATTCGCGTGCCCGCACGTTTATTCGGCCACCCTACCACCCCCGTGCACCCCCGTCGTCCGTTCGCCCCGATAGCGAAGAATTTTCGGCGCCGGAGGTAATCGCGGCGAAAGCAACACGCCGCGCGAAAGCAACACGCCGCGCGGGACTTAGAAAATTTTCGGCTCGGTCGGGTCCGGAGGTAAACCTGGCCGATCGACGCTTCCCCGCTAGCCCCCTTAATATTACGTCGATTCGCGCGCCCGCACGTTTATTCGGCCACCCTACCACCCCCGTGCACCCCCGTCGTCCGTTCGCCCCGATAGCGAAGAATTTTCGGCGCCGGAGGTAATCGCGGCGAAAGCAACACGCCGCGCGAAAGCAACACGCCGCGCGGGACTTAGAAAATTTTCGGCTCGGTCGGGTCCGGAGGTAAACCTGGCCGATCGACGCTTCCCCGCTAGCCCCCTTAATATTACGCCGATTCGCGTGCCCGCACGTTTATTCGGCCACCCTACCACCCCCGTGCACCCCCTGTCGTCCGTTCGCCCCGATAGCGAAGAATTTTCGGCGCCGGAGGTAATCGCGGCGAAAGCAACACGCCGCGCGAAAGCAACACGCCGCGCGGGACTTAGAAAATTTACGGCTCGGTCGGGTCCGGAGGTAAACCTGGCCGATCGACGATATCCCCTGTGTGCCTTGTCGACTCAGTATTTACGCCGATTCGCGTGCCCGCACGTTTATTCGGCCACCCTACCACCCCCGTGCACCCCCGTCGTCCGTTCGCCCCGATAGCGAAGAATTTTCGGCGCCGGAGGTAATCGCGGCGAAAGCAACACGCCGCGCGAAAGCAACACGCCGCGCGGGACTTAGAAAATTTTCGGCTCGGTCGGGTCCGGAGGTAAACCTGGCCGATCGACGCTTCCCCGCTAGCGCCCTTAATGTTACGTCGATTCGCGTGCCCGCACGTTTATTCGGCCACCCTACCACCCCCGTGCACCCCCGTCGTCCGTTCGCCCCGATAGCGAAGAATTTTCGGCGCCGGAGGTAATCGCGGCGAAAGCAACACGCCGCGCGAAAGCAACACGCCGCGCGGGACTTAGAAAATTTTCGGCTCGGTCGGGTCCGGAGGTAAACCTGGCCGATCGACGCTTCCCCGCTAGCCCCCTTAATGTTACGTCGATTCGCGTGCCCGCACGTTTATTCGGCCACCCTACCACCCCCGTGCACCCCCGTCGTCCGTTCGCCCCGATAGCGAAGAATTTTCGGCGCCGGAGGTACACTTGGCCAAAGCAACACGCCGCGGCGGTACCTCGCTTCCAGCGGCTAAGTCCCGCGCGCCTCGGTCTATCGACGTTCGCGCCCATAAGCGGCCGTGCATAAGACCGTGCGTCGCCGACCGCTTGTCCGGTCGGTTGGGTACTATAAGAGGTGCGGTGCGCTCGGCTAGCCGAGCGGTACGATGCGGTCGTGCGTACACGTTACTCGTGTCTCGTACGCCCCGTACGGCTTCTCGAACGTATATGAAACACGGACCGTGATCGTTGCGATGCACGTCGGTCGTTCTTCTCGCTATTGAAGCGGAGAAGTCGTCGACTCTCGCACGGAGGGTGATTTACATCGTTAGACGTCTTCGGCGACGAAACGTCCGGTGTTCGCTCGCCGCGGCGGTACATCGCTTCCAGCGGCTAAGTCCCGCGCGCCTCGGTCTATCGACGACCGA
>NW_012026816.1:702417-702943 GCF_000956235.1 Wasmannia auropunctata
CCCCTGTGTGCCTTGTCGACTCAGTACCGTTCAGGGGTAAACTTAAGAAACCCAAAAGATCGAACGGGGAGATTCATCGTCAGCGACGCTGGCTTCGCGTCGGTGGGCGATGTCCCGCGGGGCCTCGCGGCTCGCGCGCGGACACGCTGCCGTTGCGTCGATGTCCGGCGTTACGCCGTCGTGCACTTCTCCCCTAGTAGAACGTCGCGACCCGCTGGGTGTCGGTCTACGGCCCGGGTGCGGTGACTGACGCGCCGCCGGTAAAACGGCGCGCGTCAAACCCCCGGTCGCCCGGCCGGCTGCCCGGCGGTACACGCAAGGTATCAGGCCGCAGCTCTCTCGTCGCGCCGCGAGTCTCTCCGCTCTCTCGGGAGCGCGAGGGACTCCGCGTGCGCGCGCCAGAGTGTGCGTCGAGGCCGTCGCAAGCGCGCGCCACGGTACACGGACGTTAACGGACCTAGCGCCGTCGCCGTGCCTGGCCCGCTGTTGGTCGTGCGGACTGAGTCGACAAGGCACACAGGGGATA
>NW_012026816.1:703002-703586 GCF_000956235.1 Wasmannia auropunctata
AGCTAATTGCGCGTCAACTTGTGAACTGCAGGACACTTGAACATCGACATTTCGAACGCACATTGCGGTCCACGGATACAATTCCCGGACCACGCCTGGCTGAGGGTCGTTTTAGTACCAACAGACTGCTTGCGCCCACTCTCGTCGTGGCGCACCCGCCTTAACACTTTGGTGGTGCGCGCGACGATATAGAGAGAGGAGCGTACGAGCGATCGTTGGACGTTCGCCGAGCTGAGCGAGACGCGCTCCCTCCCATCTTTCGGGGCCGTGCTGGCCTCCGAGGAGGAGAGAGGAGCCAGTCTTCCCTGGGCGTCGTCCGAAATGACACAAACGAGTGGGAGAGGAGAAGAATGAGGGTTGTTGACCGAGGCGTCAACGAGATCTGGCGCGGGCGCGCGCGCGACGAAGGTGTCGCGCCGCCGCCGCCCGGAGACCAAGAGCGCCCCAAGTACAAGTGGAGATATATATATATAAGATACGTTCGCCCGAGGAGAGAAGAGCGCGACGACGGGACCTCGACGCGAGAGTCACGTCGCGCCGCTCCGCGCCGCCGCCCTGCGAAGGCCGCCCCACCGTACTCTCGG
>NW_012026816.1:703606-704187 GCF_000956235.1 Wasmannia auropunctata
GACTACACCCAGCACCAACCGGAATGACCGGGTACACACGAGTACTGAGGGTGGCGGGGAGCCCCACCGGGTTACGGCTAACGGTGCCCTGCCAGTTTGGCGTCGGACTCTCAGGGGCAGTTTTCCTGAGTTTCGCTCGGCGGTGGCATCTCGCTCTTACGTTCATGCGTGCATAACTCTTGATGGGGGACTCCCTCGGGGGTTACCCCAGGCCCGCCGGTGCCTCCGCTGACTATATGCCGGGCGGTTGGTTCGCGGTGGGGCCCGCTCCGACACTGGGAGTGTCATCTCCGGTGAAATCCAGTCACAGGTCGCGCGGTGAAACCGTGCCTCCCACTTTCGATGGATATCGCTTGTCCGGGCCCGTGCTCACCCGTTTTTCACTGCGCAGGCGAGTCCGCCCTTCTTGGCCTCTTGATGCCCACTCGGGTGACTTTGGGGCTGGGGTTGGGGGCGGCTCCCTCGTACATCAACAGTCGGTGCGTAGACGCTGTAAGGGGAGGTTAATCCCCCGGTGCGATTCCTGAGAGTGATGATGGGGAGTAACTGCGAAGCCGCGCTCCGACGACGGGGGTGCACTG
>NW_012026816.1:705342-706057 GCF_000956235.1 Wasmannia auropunctata
TGTCTCACTTCTACCGGATTTCCTTTTAAGAATGTGTTCCTGAGATAATTTTGAGACGAAAATCTTAATACAAAAATGTCGAGGCTATAATACTTTTCAAATTATAAACGATTTAAGTTAACCAATATTAGCGGCTGAAATTCACTCAGGCACGGTACATCCGATGACTCCTTTTTTACATATCAATACACAAAACTAACTTCGTGACTAACTAACCTAATGACTATAACTGACTTAATAAATAATACTTAAACTTTATAGAAAAGTATACTGTAGCCCTAAATAATTCATGATATTTTGCCTACGCCGTTATCGGAGCGTGAAAAAATAAAGAATTTCGGAGTAGGCTCATATAAGTAAAATATCGTGAATTTTTAAATTTTACATTTTAACTTAATATTTAAACAAACTTATTATTTAAATTTTTTAACATAATGTTTCTATAAAGTTTAAGTATTATTTATTAAGTTAGTTATAGTCATTAGGTTAGTTAGTCACGAAGTTAGTTTCGTGTATAGATATGTAAAAAAGGAGCCATCGGATGTACCGTGCCTGAGCGCGCGAATTTCAGCCGCTAATATTGATTAACTTAAATCGTTTATAATTTGAAAAGTATTATAGCCTCGACATTTTTGTATTAGGATTTTCGTTTCAAAATGATCTTAGGAACACGTCCTTAAAAGGAAATCCGGTAGAGGTGGGACACCCTGTATAA
>NW_012026816.1:707878-713397 GCF_000956235.1 Wasmannia auropunctata
CCTTTAGTAAGATTAAAAAGTATAAAACCTTTAAAAGTATAAAAAGTATCTAACCTTTATTGTATTAATTTTGTTTCAAATATTTTGCAGAGTTTTATTATATAGAGATTTTTGGGATTACTGATTGTGTGCATGCGTGCATACGTGCATGTGTACATGTGCACAAATATAAAGTTAAAGAAGCTTATGCATTTTGAATAATTTGAGAAAAGATCGTTGGATTCACCTCTTTTTTATTCAATTTTATTTGCTAATCCAAAAATCGTAGTTAAAATTCTCAGTAATTAACAGATATGAAAAGAAAATATTTCCTGGATATTGAAACAATCTTAATTATGATTTTTGGATTCAGCAAGTAAAACTGAGAAAGAAAAATAGATAAACTCAACGATTCCTGCATCTTCCCTAAATTGCCTAAAATGCATAGACTTCTTTAAAAATTAAAAATAATCAATTCAATATAAAAGAAATCTTTGTTGCTTTTAATTGAAAAAGTTTCGTTCTTAGCATAACTCCAAACTAACGACGAAGACGTGGTGAGAAGTTTTAAATGTAAATATACCGCAAAAACAAGAGGTGTTAGCAAAATATAAATAAAATTAGATAACTTTAATATAAATAAACAAGTAAAAAACTTTAATATAACTTAAATATAAATAAATATAAGTATAACTTTAAAATTTTATCATTTTGGTCTATTACATTAAATTTGCTATTTAAAATATGTATTCAAATTTTGAGTGCAGATTTAAAATTAGCGATCTCAAAAATATTAATATAAAGATTGTCAAGATATGTTTATTACTTTTTTCTTTCCAGCATAAATTTAAAAAGGGGCTCATTTTCATTAACATTTTATTTATATATAGTTTATTATTGGTGCAAAGTAATTAATATTTATTTATACATTATGTATACATATATATCATGTATACATATATCAGAAATATATCAAATCAATTTGAAATGTGTAAAACACGAAAACTGCATAAAGACACGTGTCTTATATGAAACAGAGAGAGAACAGACACGAGTTACTTAGGTAATAAAAATTGTTTGACTAGATCTATCACCCTTTTAAATTCATTGCTATTTTTTGAAAACATCTTTTATTTTATAAAGATAATATATTTATTTTTCATCAAATTTTATAAACAAAGTTAATAACATTGAAAATGACACGCACGCCTAATGCTTCTTCCAGATGTTTCAAGTCACTAGCCGCCAGATTGGATAAATCGAAATTCTCGGATATATTGATATTTGATCCGCGAGATTTCAGTCTTCTGTCTACTTTATCAAGTTCTAACAACCAGATTGCAGGAACCACGCTACTAAGATATAAAAATACAGATGGGCAAAACCTGGAAATGTAACAGAATTGTATTAAATAACAAACTTTTAGATATTATATTTGTTTCAAACTATATTAGAGATTAAAAATAAATCATAAAAATATTTGTGTAAGTATACCCTATCTTAAGTTATTGATATTCCCCATGTTTTTGATTTTTAAATCTTATATTTCTTATATTATTTTTTATTTGTTTAATGTTGTAGTTTCCTATAAATATTCAACTTTATTGCATAATACTAGTTTTTTAAATCAAGATTTTGGAGGACAAATATACTGTGATATTCTGCGCTACATCTAATTCCATTGATCGATGAGTCAGGTAAATGGAATCGGGTCATGATTCGCTTTTTCACAAATGTCAATAATTTTTGATATGTCCGCTCGCGTCCCGAACGAAGTGGATTCTAACTCACCGCCTCATGTTACTAATGTTGCAATTTCCGTCTGTCAAACCGAGAAATGGTCTCACAACATACACGCCCTTTCCGAAATATTCTTTTTATAAATCTTTGCAACGATATTACTGTTTCTAACGCAATATTATTAATATAATAATATTTTCTATATTAATTGTTAGAAAGATAATTCAATAATAGTAAATATAATAGTAAATATAATAGTAAATATAGTAAAAGAGAAAATAAAATGTAATCTTTATGTTTTACTTTTATAGTTATATACGTTTGCATTTAATTCTATTATATATTCTTTAAAATAATAATAAAAAAACAAAATTAATGATGTTAAATTATATATTTTACAAATACATGTTTTATAGTTTTGAATTTTTAATGTAATGTAAATAGTTTGATATAATATATAGTGTTAACGTTAAAATATATCATTTTTATTTCTTATCTATTTTAGAATTTATTTAAATTTTAAAATTTATAGAAGAATTATGTTATAAATATTTATAAATATTTTATACATACTTCAATTATCTATAACCAATTAACAGTTAACAATTGTTAATTAATTGTAGATAACTGAAATAATTATTGTTAAAAAAATAATTAAAAAGTAATACAAAAAAAATTTAATGTAAAAATATGAAAATTTTAGATGATATTCTATCGTAACATAAACTATGTATTAATTCCAATATATAGTTTATATTTCTGCTAAAATAATTCATGATTGAAAATTATAAATGTCTAATTAATTATAAAATTTTATAAATTAGAATTTTGTTGGTGTAAAATTTCTTATTTAAAATTATGTAAAGAATTAACTATTTGAGCCTCTACATCTATTTATATTTATATATAATTGGAATATAATTTATTAAAAAATTAAAATACCTTAATTTAATTTTTCTATTTTTTGGAAATATATAAAAATTAAATTATTTTTAATTTTATCATTTCTACATAATCAAAACTTCTTAAAAGCATAATAATATTTACAATTGGACATACCATTTCCACTCTTGATTTTCCTTTATAGTAAGCGTGAAAATACCTTCGAAGAATAGCAATACGATAGGACAGCTCAGATACCAGAAGTATGGATTTCTCTTGAAAGTTGTTACTTGCCAAATAGCGATAAAACCGTGCGACGCAAATACTAAGCGTGTTATTATTGCCTTAATAGTTGCCAAGAACTTTGCCATAACTGATAATTATAGTTCTTATAATTCACGTACTTCACAATAAATAAATAAAATAGAATTGTAATCTCTCACGTCACTCACGTTAAATATATATAATATATACATTTACAATATTGCTACTAAAATCTATTTCACACATTTTTAAAGAAATTGAAAATATAATGTTCGTTATTATAAATAATATCAAGTATACGAGAGTTATATAAGTAATCGGGAAAGACGTAACGTTCGAAGCACAGTTCTCTAAAGAATAGTACAAATCAGTACAAACTACCTACTGTTCGTGTGATGCGCACATGCGCCTACCAAAACTAGAAGATATGACTTACCAAGACTAGAAGATATGAGAGAGAGAAATCTGTAATACACCGCGAGTTTTTTGGAGATTCCTTTTCTTATTATTTATTTTTATATTTTGTAATTTTTTTAAACATAATAATTAACAAAAACTCTTTTCAAGAAAAGAAAAAATTTACGGATAAACTTCCGGACGATCCACCTCCGATTTCAATGAAACTTTGTCAAAAGCTTGAATTTTACAAATAATACAAAATAAAAGCTCTTAAAAGGATTTTCAGCGACTCCTATGAATAAGTCACTTTTTAAGATAAAATGATACTTTCCTACAAATCTTCTTTTTCTGCGATCATATTAAAAAATTCTGCATAACGTTTTCTAAACAATGTTTTGTTTTACAATAATTGTCGATGATATTAAGCAACAATTATTAAATATACAATTTGAATATTTATTTATTATTTATAATTATTTACTTATTTATTATAATTATACATATAATTATTATTTGATCCTAAAAACTATTAATTTTGAGTTATTTAAAAAAATTTGCAAAATATTGTACAGTACAGTAAAAAAAATTATATGATTAGAATATGCGACCAATTTTTAGAATAATTAATTTGTATATATATATATCTGTAATAGATTTTTAGACTAATTTATACATATATCTGTAATACACCGAGATTTTTGGAGATTTCTTTTTTTTTATTTTCTGTTTTTATATGTATTTTGAAATTTTATAGAAATAAAAAGATTAAAAAATTATAATTATGACTATAACAATGTAAATTTTAAAAACATTTTTTAATTTAAAAAATGTTTTTAAAATTTACATTGTTATAGTCATAATATTTTATATAACTTTCAGTTTTGCGTTATTTTACATACTCTTTAATATACAAACTTTACAGATTTTCTAAAAGTACAAGTTTTGGTTGTAAGATTTATAACTGCATTATTAATTACTGATATTGTTGAGATACTTAGCTAACTTTTAAGAATTTTATTGATGTTCACTTTTTATTTTAGCTCAAAAAAGAAAAAAGAGTAATAAAAGAGGGGAGAGGGAGGGAGGAAGAGAGAAAGAGAGATAGAGAAGGAGGGAGGAAGGGTAGGAGGGAGAGGGAGAAAAAGGGGGAGAGAGAAATCTGTAATACACCGCGATTTTTTTGAAGATTTTATTTCTTATTATTTACTTTTATATTTTGTAATTTTTTTAAACATAATAATTAACAAAAACTCTTTTCAAGAAAAGAGAAAAATTTACGGATAAACTTCCGAACGACTCACCTCCGATTTCAATGAAACTTTGTCAAAATCTTGAATTTGGGCAAAATAAAAGCCCTTAAAAGGATTTTCAGCGACTCCTATGAAAAAGTCATTTTTTAAGATAAAATGATAAAAATGTGATAGATAGACAAGCAAAGTCAACATTGCCCATCCAGCGGTGGTAATGTCAATCATTCATTGCAAACATTCATTACAAACTCATGTGGATCACTGGCTTTGCGTTGTACATGCGTGGAGGCAGTATGTTCCGCCCCCCCCTTCGGAGGAGCACAACCTTGTTTCAAACTAACTTAACTCAAACCATTTCTTGGTGTGGGGTGGACCTTGTTTCGTGTAAAAAGTTGTAAATCCATGTGGGACCTCGCTTTGCGTTGTAAAAAATATGCACGAAGAAACGATCGTTATTTTGAAAGGCGTTATGCAAAAAGGCGCCATTTTGCAAAAAGGCTGATTATACAAAAAGGCTACGACATATATACTTTTTTTCTTGATAAATTTATCTAATAAATTTAAATACATCAAGTTAACTTGATGCCAACTTAACTGATGTACACGTAACTTTTAGATTATTTGATTATAAGTTTATTAAAGTATGTTTTAATTAACTTTCAAGTTTAAGTTAACCTAACTTTTTCGTTAACCATATATTATGAAAATAAGCCTTAGTTATTAATAAATAAAAATTTACACATGGCAGAGCACAGAAATTAATATCAATTATTTTATCTAATCAAAATGTCAAAAAAAAAGATCGAATAGGAGTTAAGAATGATGTATTTTGTAATTGTCACCATTTGCCCCATAGGGTGTCACTACTTACCCATAGGGTGGGGCAAATAGTGACAAATGTAGGTTTCAGTTTTTATGAAAATTTAGCCTGTATACGTGACTTATGAAAACTCTAATTAAGTTTTTTGTAAATTTGAAAGTAAAAAGTACTCTTTTAGTGATAAA
>NW_012026816.1:715054-716321 GCF_000956235.1 Wasmannia auropunctata
TTACGCTATGACCAAATTACGCTACTTTACCCTATATATATATATATATCTTTTGTATGATATTGATATTATTTCTAAATAAATGCAATTGAGATGTACCTTATATTAAAATCCGTTCAATGATGTCTTAGTTAAATATAAGCGTACTTGATTAACTTTTAAAATTGATTTTCTCGAAAGCAACTTTTATCCGAAAAAATTCATTTTTTTCGGAAGGAATTATTTACTGCCTGACTATACCACGATTAATCTTTCTTTTAGAAAACAACTTTTGTTAAAGCAGCAATAGATTTAATAATTTTCTGTAGGCAAGGTAATTGATAAATTAAATGTTCATTACAATAAAGGATAAAATAATTTGCTCATAATATATCAATTGCTAATAATAATCTTTTAAATATTAATAACTTCTCAATATTATCTGATATAAATATATGATAAATACATAACTAATTAGCTAACTGGCACATAAAAAATAAATATGTTATAAGAATCAAATCACATATCTTTGTGTCGATTTAATCTAATATTTCGTTAAAAAATTAAATGCATAAAAAAAATAAAATCAGAAATGTTTCCATTTACAATAAGTAAATACGGACGAATAATATTTTATTTGCGAAGGAGTTTTTAATATTTATAATTCTTATGTTTGGAGTAATAAATATTCAAACGCAGTATCACGTCAGTAGATTTCAACATAAGTTCTAAATTAATTTGTGGACTGAAATTGTTAATGATCAGATGGTATTGCATATTTTGTCTTATTAAAATTATCGTCGTATTAAATGTTATTGACAAACGTATTTAAAGAATAAATTTTAATATTACGTTTCAGATTGGGCTATGTATTTTGCCGAACAGATTAGACGGAAATATATACTTTCAATTTGTTTAAATAAATTAAAAGAATTACTTGAAAATGTACCATTAAATAAGCGATTAAATATAATTTTTCAACACAATGGAGCATCTTTTTATATCGCAAGAAGAGTTTGAAACGCAATGAACAAAGCGTATCCAAATCAATGGATTGGACGTGGTGGTCAAATTAATTAGCCACGAAGATTGAACTCCAATAGACTTTTTGGGAGATTAATTAATTAAATAATGCGTTTATCAATGCGAACCAGTGTATAATATAAAAAAGAGTTGCATGATCACATTCGTCAAAGATTAACAACATTTACCAATGAAATAATCAGAAATTCCGGTCGTAATATTTATTAAGATGTGCATAATTATGTATACAGGAGGAAAGAGCACA
>NW_012026816.1:721231-721975 GCF_000956235.1 Wasmannia auropunctata
TGCGGGCGTGACATTCGCTAGCATGCCGGCGCGGGGCGCTCGGCGTACTCGGACAGCGTGATCGACGCAAGTTTCGTCGATGATATATGCGACAATTCCTCCCACGGGATCTCGTGATCCCGGAGGCTCTCTGGTAGTCCGTTCCGGTGGCGGAAGGCCTTCTCGGAAACGCGAATTATCACACGCACACAATTACAGAAACGATACACTAAAAATAACTGGCTTGGCTGTGGCGCCCGGCGGGCGCGCAGCGTGACGGTCCTGTAACAAATCTCGATACGCGAAGTCAGACGGGGCGTCGGGATATACGAAATCTTTATCGGCTATAGCCGAGTCACAAAACGAGAACGACAGATATGAACGCGTGTTCCTCGCGGCCCGTCTGACACAAGGAAAAATCGGCGGCTTTACATAGGTGCGTTCGTCTCACCGGAAACTCCTCATCACGGGAACGATAGCTCGTCTCGACTTCAATTGGATTTTGGCCGAATAGAAATCTCAGTCGCACTTCGTCCTGCGTCCTTCCCGAGTCGCAACCACAGCACAAGTGCCGAGTGCCGCTGCTTCCGTGATCTCGCTGGGCCGGTGGGCCCACGTGGTATATCCTTCCGCGCCCCTAATTGGCGGGCGTGCGAGCTCGCGACCTCCGCGAATCGCGTGAGGTGCGTAGCGCCGCGGGTCCTGCATCCCTGCGCGCGGCATTTAAATTAGCGGCGGTGTCCTTCTCGTCGGCGGTACCACCAG
>NW_012026816.1:724121-726182 GCF_000956235.1 Wasmannia auropunctata
CCTAAGTGACTGGAGTTCAGACGTGTGCTCTTCCGATCTGGTTCGTACCCATATCCGCAGCAGGTCTCCAAGGTAAAGAGCCTCTAGTCGATAGACTAATGTAGGTAAGGGAAGTCGGCAAATTGGATCCGTAACTTCGGAATAAGGATTGGCTCTGAGGAGCGGGGCGTGTCGGGCTTGGTCGGGAAGCGGGTCTGGCTGACGTGCCGGGCCTGGGCGAGGTGAACGCTCGGCGTTCTCGCGCCGAACACGGGATCCGAGCTCGGTCCCGTGCCTTGGCCTCCCGCGGATCTTCCTTGCTGCGAGGCTTCCGTGGCGGCGCGAGCCGTCGTGGTCGTCCTCTTCGGCCGCCATTCAACGCTCAGCTCAGAACTGGCACGGACTAGGGGAATCCGACTGTCTAATTAAAACAAAGCATTGCGATGGCCCTCGCGGGTGTTGACGCAATGTGATTTCTGCCCAGTGCTCTGAATGTCAACGTGAAGAAATTCAAGCAAGCGCGGGTAAACGGACCTACCCTGCGACGTTTGCCCATAAAACGGCCCTGATGGCTGCCCAATCTCAGGTAATCCGAGCAACGGATGCCTCGAGTCGTATTTAGCATGGTAGCGAGTCTCTCCCCAGAGCTCGCGACAGCTTGGTTGTGCACCACGTGCATCCTGCTGACCACCTAGGACTGTGGAGTGCGTAATCCCGGATGTCCGGGCAACACATTAGCTGCAGACTAGGTGCTGGCCTGGTGAAGTGCGTAATCCCGGAGAACCGGGCAACACTTTAGTCACGCAGGTCAGAAACGTGGTAGCGGGCTTGTCCCGCGGCGGTCGACGGGCTCACCATATGCCACTCACCGTTTCATAGCAGAACTGACTCAAATATGGGAGCGATGACACGAGCTGGAACCGCGACGGTGACTCGTCACACGTAGAGCTTTGCTCTGACACGAGTACTGCGGGGGTAGGGAGCCCCACCGGGCTGGCTACCGGTGCCCTGCCATATGGTGTCGGACTCGCAGGGGCGGTGGGTTCCGCTTGACAGTGGTGGATCCGTTTGACATTCGTGTGGTGCACCAGCCCTTAAGGAGGGGAAAATTTTCTCCTCTCATCCGGCTATATGGAAAGGCTATAATGCTGCTCCTGGCGACGGGATGAAGCCCTGCTGCCGTGGGGCGTTTACACACGGCACAATAATTGGAGTCATAGAGTTGCGTGGTGAAACCGTAGCCCCGGCCCTTGAGGGTCTCGCTTGTCCGGGAGGACGTAACCATTTGAGCATGTACTCTGTAAGGGGGAAATCCCCGGTGCGATTCCTGATCATGTCGGTTGGGGAGTAACTGCGATGTAGCCGCCCGACACCACGGGGTGGCTCGCTGGGGGGGCTAACCGCCCCCCCAGACCCCCCGGTGCGGTCGTAACCATGACTCTCTTAAGGTAGCCAAATGCCTCGTCATCTAATTAGTGACGCGCATGAATGGATTAACGAGATTCCCACTGTCCCTATCTACTAGCGGGGTTGTCTAACACTCCCCGAGGTGGTCGTCCCTTCGGGGCCCTTGATCCCCATACGTGGTGCTTAGGCGCGACAATGGATTCTCTGGGCCCGGGGTCGGGGACGAACCCCAAAGCTGTGGCTTGTAAAGACATAACAAATGTCAAAAGTGGTAGTGCAAAATGAATGTGGTAGTGCAAAATGAAAGTGGTAGTGCAAAATGAAAGTGGTAGTGCAAAATGAATGATGAAGGGTAGTAAGAAGGCTTAGGGTTGTCCCACCCCAGGCCTAATAAATGGTGGCGGAGGCCTCGGAATATTCTGGTGCTTGAGCTCGCCTGCTCGCCCGAATGTATATTCGATGGCCCTCTGTTAACTGGCCGTCTCCAGGCGCGCATGCGAAGCTGGTCCGGGAGTGCACTCAGTGTACAGACTCGAAAGTCCTTGGCGTGACCCTCAACGAAGGGCCGTGGCGTACGCCGCGGAACTAACGATGTCGACCCGATCGGATTCGCTTGCGGGAGATGGCCTAAGAGCGTGAACGTTTAGGGTTGTGTAGCGCCACACACAACCCGGG
>NW_012026816.1:728317-729071 GCF_000956235.1 Wasmannia auropunctata
TCCTGTACATGTTGTTTCCTTGTGGTGCCTTCTCCGCCCTCGTGGTCCTCTTCTCGTGGCTGCTGCGACGTCGGTGAGACGGGTGAAATTTTACAAATTCTCCGGGAGCCGCCGATACGCTATACTAGATAATCGAGATCGCTACGGAAACTAAAAAGTGATCAGGAACGGTATTCGGTATTCGGGCGCGGGAGCCACGCAAATGTAGTCCCGCGACCCGCGCCACGCGTCCGCCTCCGAAAATCGGAAGGACGCAGGACTCGAAGCTACCGCCCGCGGTCGGGTCCGTAGATCCCTTGTGACGGACGGTCAAAAAAGGGACGTCCCGTCACAGTATTTATCACTTATTTATATTAGATAATATTGGGAAGATTATTATTAGCAGAGCAAATTGCATATTATGAGTAAATTATTTGTCCTTTATTTTAATGAAAATTTAAATTTATTAATTAACCCGCCTATAGAAAATTATTAAATCTAATGCTGCTTTGACAAAAGTTGATTTTGTTTCTAAAAGAAAAATTTATGAAGTTTAATTATTATTTTCTTCTTTGAAGTATACATATTCTTTTCCAAGTTTTCAAATCCCGAAAGAAATAAAATTGTATAATTCCAACAAATCAAGACTTATGATTTAAAAAATATGGATTTTAACAAATTTAAAAAATTTTTTAAAATATGGATGACTTAATCTTATTTGCTTGCTTTTGTATAACTCACGATTTCACTCCTCTCAAGATATAAATAATAAAAA
>NW_012026816.1:729197-731378 GCF_000956235.1 Wasmannia auropunctata
TAATAAAAAATAACACTAAATTAATATGTATAAGTACTTTTTATCAGAAACGTAAAAATCTTGTTTCTTAAGTGTAAAACTATTACATTCAATAATTATTGTTTATTAATAATCTGCTATGCAGTAAAAATTAATATTAATAGTGAAAATCAATAAGTGATGACAGATTGACGCGCGTGACTGTAACTACGGGCCTGAGCGCGCGAATTTTATGCAATACTAATTGCTATCTTTGAGATATCGGTAGTGTGAGACATCCTACACACATATTAACATATATGCACATATACACATGCAAGCTTTATATGAAACGATAATAGAATATACCTGTACTTAATAAGACAATCAGTTAAGCGGTCCTTCGTTTTAACAAACAATATAAATATTATAATTATATTGCTCTGAAAGAAATAAAAAATTGATTTAAATATTACGTATAATTGTATTTAAAGTAATAAGATATATATTAAATGTATTATAAAGATTATATACACGTATGTTAAAATCTTACCTTCATTAAGTGTGATCAAAAGTTCGCACATACACACACAATAAAGAACGTCGCGACAAAGAATCCGCGATACTGAATTTATTTGTATACGAAGGTATTCCGCAAATATGAGATATTATTTACTATTACGAGATGTCAAAGTGTGTAATGACAGATTTTTGCAATGACAGTTGCTCACGAAGTAAGCGCAATGAAGAAACTCAAATTTTTGAATAATAAAATACATTTGACTCTATTCAAAGTGTATTTTATTCGTATGAAGTTAATATTTTAATTATAAATAACAAATTTCATTTGTTTTTTCAAAATAAACGAAATTAAGACAATTAAACGAAAGAAGAATAAGGGAAGTCTGTTAAATCTTCGAAAAAGTAAGTTATATCTTTTTAAATCTCATAAATACAGTAGAATAGATAGAATATAAACATTGAAATTAAAAATTTTGTATAAATCTATAATTTATAACAATATTATATGTTCTACCTTTTTGTCGTATTTATATATACATATAAATTTATTTATACCTATATAGTAATATTAATATACATGCAAAATATATTAAAAAATATATTTTTTAACAATAGTAGAACAAAAAATTACCGAAGAAATGATTACGAAAGAACAAATAGAAGAATTAAGAAATATAGATCCCATTGATTTATTTACTAAAAACGAAGATATAGACGCAATCCAGTTATACGATAGTACAGTGTAAGTACTAATTCGCACTCGCGCTTACACACACACACACACACACACACACACACACACACACACACACACACACACACACACACACACACACACACACACACACACACACACACAAATACACAATATAAGTACACATAAAGTGGTTAATATAACTTTTAATAAATCGATATCTCGTAACTATTTTTTTGTAGCAACAATGAAAGTTTGACTTATATTATAGGTGAACTTCGACTTGTAGAGGTCTGACTACTTTAAATTTGAGTTAAAATATATATCTAAATGCTTGACAAATTCGAATTAAAGTTTCCGCGGAGCGGAAAGGGACAAACAAAATTTTCGTCTTATAAAGGTTTTTGAGTTGTAGAGGTTCAAGTTATTGAGTTAGTTATATCAAGTTTAAATCATCAACCATTATTGTCATTATCATTATTATCATTATCATTATCATCATTATCATCATCAACATCATCATCATCATTATCATCATCATCATCATCATCATTATCATCATTGTTATTGTCGTTATTGTTATTTTACTATATTATATTGGATTTATTGTTCATTATCATTATCATTAATACATACATTAATTATTATAATATAATATAAAATAATATGACATTACTTATTTTAATTTTCTAACATATAAATTTAATGATACTATATTCTAGTTTAACAATTATATTTAATATTTACAATATAAATTATTAATTTTAATTATCAATGTTTGTAAATATAGAGAATAATCTAAATTTCTTGAAATGTCTTCCCGACAATCTTCTTGAACTCCTCCCTGAAACAAAAAATAATAGAACTTATATTTAAAATGTTTGGTTATATTTTTACTATATTTTTTATAATTTTAATTATAATAACAATTATAATTTATAATAACCATAATTATAATAATTCATTTTTTTAATCCAAAATTCATCACGTGGAGGCATAGTTTGCTT
>NW_012026816.1:731457-732787 GCF_000956235.1 Wasmannia auropunctata
AAAAAATCATCACTACATGCTGCCTTGCGAAAAGGAACTAGCAAAATGTGTCCGGGAGGAATCGACGTTTACATGTGAGCGAAACCTACCCGTGTACAGTATTAGAGCAGACGCACCGTGCGAGGTGCAAGTGTTTACAAATTTGCCAAGGCAACTCCGAAATTGTGAACGAAAACGCGTGTTAGCGAACACCACGCTGTGGATAACATTAACCGAACCGCAAACGTGGCTATACACAACGCCAAAAGCACAAAAAATAAATATAAAATGCAGCAATCAAGCGGAACAGGGAATTGTAACACGAGGGACCGGGGAAATAACGTTGGAAGGAAATTGTAAACTAATGACGTCCGATGTCACGCTAACGACGCAACAACAAATCTACGCCGCGAGTATACAGACGCACTTACCCAAGGAACACACCAAAGTCAACAGAAAGTCAAAATGACTTTATTTTGATTCAATATGGTCACGGATTTTCCGTGTGATGAAAAATTGACGTCAATTGACGTATGCTGTTCAGTAACGAAAAAATGACTTTACGTTAGTCTCACAAAATTTATGCGTAAAAATGCTCTGATATCGTTAAAAAGTTTTCATAATTATTATTTTATATACGTATATATATATATGTATATAATCATATATTTTTCAGTAAGAGTTCTCTGTTTATAATATATCGTGTTATAGTATGTGTTAATTAATTTATAGACATGTGAGCAATGTAACAAGGAAAACTATATATTATACAGTGCAAAATTATGTTATACCGCGTCGCATTTTGCCGCGCGGCAAGCATTTTCCGCTTCCGCGTCCAGTGTGCAGCCGAAACGCGCCATATTCTTGTTGTAAAAAGTTGATGGGCCAAATTGTGGACATTATTCGAGATGGATATCGCAAAACCAGTAAGTATTATTAATGAATATACGAGTAATTTTGTTTATATTGTGAGCATAAGGATAAGTGATGCATCATGCATATCATGTAACGAAATATACTTTACATAACCTAACCTAACCTTATCGATTTGTCTGTCTACATCATGAATAAATTGTATTTTACTCTTATGGCTCCTGCACACTAGATACGGAAACGCTAACCGCGCGGCAAATAAGAATTAAGACTGCACATACGACACGCGGTAGTCAATGGACATGATATATCATCTTTCTTTAGATGTCAGGTGTATTGGTTACCGCGTCGTATTTTGCAAGTGTTTGCGTGTCCAGTGTGTCATTAAAATAACTGTAATAAAAACATAATAATAAATCATAAGAAATCAAAATCATAAATAGAAGAACACTTTGATATAATTAGAAATACTGATTGT
>NW_012026816.1:734936-735395 GCF_000956235.1 Wasmannia auropunctata
TATCCCCTGTGTGCCTTGTCGACTCAGTAACCTGACCGAGCGCTAGCCCGACGTGTCAGGCGAGGCACTTGGCCGCTGAGCGCCTGTCGGCCCCGTCGGCGAAAGCAACACGCGGCGCGGGACTTAGCCGCGGAGCGCGCGACAGACCCGCCGGCGGTAGGACCGACGTACGCGCTAGCCTAACCGAGCGCTAACCTGACCGAGCGCGAGACCGAACGAGCGCTAACCTGACCGAGCGCTAACCTGACCGAGCGCTAACCTGACCGAGCGCTAGCCCGACGTGTCAGGCGAGGCACTTGGCCGCTGAGCGCCTGTCGGCCCCGTCGGCGAAAGCAACACGCGGCGCGGGACTTAGCCGCGGAGCGCGCGACAGACCCGCCGGCGGTAGGACCGACGTACGCGCTAGCCTAACCGAGCGCTAACCTGACCGAACTGAGTCGACAAGGCACACAGGGGATA
>NW_012026816.1:737539-737992 GCF_000956235.1 Wasmannia auropunctata
CAGAAAGTCAAAATGACTTTATTTTGATTCAATATGGTCACGGATTTTCCGTGTGATGAAAAATTGACGTCAATTGACGTATGCTGTTCAGTGACGAAAAAATGACTTTACGTTAGTCTCACAAAATTTATGCGTAAAAATGCTCTGATATCGTTAAAAAGTTTTCATAATTATTATTTGTGAATATGTGTCATAATGTCACTCCGCTGCACCAATAGACATTTAATTTACGATATAATATAGATAGCCTAATTCTTATAATTATTATTTTATATACGTATATAGTATATGTATATAATCATATATTTTTCAGTAAGAGTTCTCTGTTTATGATATATCGTGTTATAGTATGTGTTAATTAATTCATAGACATGTGAGCAATGTAACAAGGAAAACTATATATTATACAGTGCAAAATTATGTTACACCGCGTCGCATTTTGCCGCGCGGCAA
>NW_012026816.1:740164-740927 GCF_000956235.1 Wasmannia auropunctata
TGAAACGCCAAGTAGGCTTGGGCATTTTGAGCGGCTTCTTAAGTGAAGTGCCAAAAGGCCTGGGCTGGGCCTGGATACTTTGAGCGGCTTCTTCAGTGAAGCGCCAAAAAGATTCGGGCTTCCACCTGGTTAGGCTTGGGCATTTAGAGCGGCTTCTTAAGTGAAGTGCCAAATGGCCCGGGCTGGGCCTGGACACTTTGAGCGGCTTCTTCAGTGAAGCGCCAAAAGGGTTCGGGTTGCGCCTGGACGTTTCGAGCGGCTTCTTCAGTGAAGCGCCAAAACGATTCGGGCTTCCACCATAATGAGTATATCAAAGAATTTGTTAATGTCTAAAAGCAGGCCCGCCGCCTTACTGCCCTTGACTTCGGCCAAAGCAACACGCCGCTGTAGGCAACCTAAATACGCTGCAAGCTCAAGTGGTAAGTAACGGTGGTGCACCAACAGCTGGGTGAGTGATGACGCAGGACTGCAGATGCGTACACAAAGCCTCTCGCGGTCAAGTCTTCCTCCTCCTCCACGCGGTCCCCGCTGGAAACCTTGGTCGTGGCAGCATATGGCAGCCACCGACATTAAGGGCTAACGGAGTCGAAGGCGACAAGACTCGATTGGAAGTCCCAGACGGAAAATCGAGTCGTTGGACGACACAGCATGTCACGAGTCGGTGTCTAACGACCAAATGTCTCTAATGTGACGCATACCCACACAGCACTGTCATGAGTCGGAGTCCTTTGGACCAAATGGCTCGAATGTGACAAAACGCACA
>NW_012026816.1:741068-743259 GCF_000956235.1 Wasmannia auropunctata
CTCTTTCACACATTCCAACATAATATCGTTGGTTAATAACTCTAGTCTGTACTGGTTCATTGGTAGGCGTGTCCAAGTAATGGCGCTCGTTCCAAGGCTAAGGTCGTATTGGAAGTCGTGCTGATAGTCTGCATGGCCGCTGGAATGTTAAGAGAGCGGTCGCAAGCGACACCCCCGGGGTATCTACCGCCCCCCCGGGAAGGTTAGGTTTGATGGCGCGAAGGTGGCTCCGCGCCTTCCGACATCTTTTCCACCATAGAACAAACGCATATGGATCAAGATACAAACAAAAACCCGAGCCATCGAGCTCAAGAACTATGCCCCCGGACAGTCAAAATTACACTACAGAGATGTGACGCGACCACGGAGAAAAGACCGACCTCGAGTTCGAAGTCGGAGTCGCCAAGTCACAAGAACAGCCTTCGAGCTGCCTGCATCAGACTAGAAAGATGCGATAAAATCATGACAAAACGAAGCCAAGCTTCGTCTTCGGGAAGAGCGACCAGCCCAGTCGCAATCCCGCAAACTTACACGGATAGACAAACCTCAAAAGAGGTAATTGACCCAGAACGAGGTCATACCCACAAAAGCTCACGAACTGCACGTATCGTGCTAGAAAGATGCGATAGAGAAGCATCAAAACGAAGCCAAGTTTCGTCCACGGGAAGAGCGACCAGCCCAGTCGCAATCCCGCAAACATCCTCATGTGTCGAGACCACGGGAATTAGGATATTACAGCTAAATATGAGGCGATCGGCCACAGTAACAGGTGAGGTGCGCCAGCTCGTCGCAGAGAAGCGACTTGACGTCCTGCTATTGCAGGAACCATATGTCAGAAAGCAAAGCGAGAGCCACACCTTCTACGGATTGGGAACGGGAATGCGCGTAGCGGCTATACGCTCGCAAAAACCATGGGCAATGGTAGCAGTATGCAATCCCCAGATCCAGGTTATACTTGTCTCGCAGCTTAGCACGACCCACTGCGTGTGCGCAGAAGTGCAGGCTCCCGGCTTCTCCTTCTACGTTGCATCGTGCTACTTTCAGTACAGTGACGAGATAGAGGGGCACCTCAGACACCTCGAGATGGTGATTCATAAACTGAGGGGGCAGAGACTCTTAGTCGCGGTAGACGCCAACGCACGCTCATCAATGTGGGGTCCCCAGAGGACCGACGATAGAGGAGGCAAATTCGAAGACCTCATCCGTGCGTGTGGCATGCAGGTAGTGAACAAAGCTGGCCAGGCACCAACATTCAAAACGATAAGAGGGTCGTCATATATCGACGTAACCCTAGCATCGCCTTCAATGGCATGCTTCATCAACGAATGGGTGGTAAGGTGCGACTGGACAACCAGCGATCACAATGCAATAGACATCAGGTTAAAGGTACCTAAGGCAAGGCATGACGACCAGCGTGGCGCAAACACGAGGTTCGACACTCGTCGGGCTGACTGGGAGTGCTTTGCTGAAAATCTAGCTGACTTATCAAAGTCAAAGCTCGAGGTCCTAGACCTGTCTTCTGCCGTAGATGTAGAAAGAATGGCTGGAATACTTCAGGGTGTCATCGCCCAAGCCTGCGAGGCGTCAATGCCCAGGAAAAGAGTATTCAGGAAGTCCAACCCGTGGTGGACAAAGGAGTTGACTATTAAAAAGAAAGAGGTCACACGCCTCAGAAGAGAATGCCAAAAGGCCAAGAAGCCAAAGAGTCCTAAGAGCACTAAAGAGCAATATCGCACCTCACTGCGACAATATAGCCAAGAGGTTAGAAAGGCAAAACGAGACAGTTGGACAGAATTTGTCACAAGCCATGGTAACAAGGAGCCATGGGGCTTTATATACAAGCAACAAGCAAATAAGCTGAGAGTAGAGAAGGTCATAAGCACGCTCAGAAGGGGCGATTGCTTCACAATGGACGTGGAAGAAACGGCAAGACGCCTATTAAATGTACACGTTCCAGATGACCGTGAAGAAGAGGATACACCCGAACAGCGAGATATCAGGGTAGAAGCAAACATAGCGCCAGATACGGCCGACGCCCCACTCTTCACAGGGCTAGAAGTGGCCAGGGCGGTTAAACGCTTCAAAAACAACAAGGCACCTGGGCTAGATCTTGTTGAGAGCAACGTACTGAAAGCAGTATGTAAGATAATCCCAAACCAAATTACGAGGCTATTCAATGGATGTCTTCAAT
>NW_012026816.1:743875-744319 GCF_000956235.1 Wasmannia auropunctata
AGTGACGGAGTTCAGACGTGTGCTCTTCCGATCTTGAACCTCCTTCGTGCTAGGGATTGGGGCTTGCAATTGTTCCCCATGAACGAGGAATTCCCAGTAAGCGCGAGTCATAAGCTCGCGTTGATTACGTCCCTGCCCTTTGTACACACCGCCCGTCGCTACTACCGATTGAATGATTTAGTGAGGTCTTCGGACTGGTGCGCGGCAATGCGTCGGCATTGCCGATGTTGCCGGGAAGATGACCAAACTTGATCATTTAGAGGAAGTAAAAGTCGTAACAAGGTTTCCGTAGGTGAACCTGCGGAAGGATCATTAACGTTCCGGAGGTCCTGCTCTTTGCGCCCTTCTCGTGAGCGCGCGCTGAGTCGGCGACTGTAAGGACACACAGAGAGAAGAGAAGAGAGAGAGATCAGTGGAATTGACGAGATCGGAAGAGCACACGTC
>NW_012026816.1:744339-745009 GCF_000956235.1 Wasmannia auropunctata
TCGTCAGCGACGCTGGCTTTCGCGTCGGTGGGCGATGTCCCGCGGGGCCTCGCGGCTCGCGCGCGGACACGCTGCCGTTGCGTCGATGTCCGGCGTTACGCCGTCGTGCACTTCTCCCCTAGTAGAACGTCGCGACCCGCTGGGTGTCGGTCTACGGCCCGGGTGCGGTGACTGACGCGCCGCCGGTAAAACGGCGCGCGTCAAACCCCCGGTCGCCCGGCCGGCTGCCCGGCGGTACACGCAAGGTATCAGGCCGCAGCTCTCTCGTCGCGCCGCGAGTCTCTCCGCTCTCTCGGGAGCGCGAGGGACTCCGCGTGCGCGCGCCAGAGTGTGCGTCGAGGCCGTCGCAAGCGCGCGCCACGGTACACAGACGTTAACGGACCTAGCGCCGTCGCCGTGCCTGGCCCGCTGTTGTCGTGCGGTAAGAGAGAATATCTTAACCTTCGACAGGCCTGCAAAACGTTTCGCCGCGTCGCGCGCCTCTTCGCGGGGGTACGCGCGTTGGCGACGGATTACCGGTCGGCGACGCTTACTGCTTTGGGGTACTCTTAGGACCCGTCTTGAAACACGGACCAAGGAGTACTAACATGTACGCGAGTCATTGGGACTCAGCGGATACCTAAAGGCGCAATGAAAGTGAAGGTCGGCCCTGGTTGTCGACCGAGGGAGA
>NW_012026816.1:745029-749369 GCF_000956235.1 Wasmannia auropunctata
ATGTGACGATTATGAGGAAGGCGATGAAATAGAAACTTATTTCAAATTGACTACGCACGGAATGACACTTTCTACATCAGAAGCTGATTGTTGTTTTCAGTCCAAAAATGGCGAAATAGTCATTCTCTCAAAAATTACTCGTCCTTTTCGTGGCACACAAATTTTTTTACACGGATATAGATTTAAAAACATTTGTGATTTTTTTACATTTCCTATCGATTCCACAGACATGGGCATTTGTAAAGTATCGCGACTTGAGGAAATTGAAAAAGTCTGGTCTCTTAATCAGGTCCTCCAAAAATGTATTCTTATTCCTGTCGTTGACGATTATTTATGTATTCCACTTGTTCATATTGGACAACAATAAAGTACTGGTGAGATATTTCAGTAAACTAATTGCAATACAATTTTAGCTGTAAGATTAGGATTAGAACTAAGAAACATTAAGCTAAAAGAAGCAAAATTAATCAGAAGCACTAATAACTGTTACTATATTCTGCTAAAACAATTGATGGTTTTACTTTTCCGCATGCTATTTTCCTTAATGTTAATGTGTCATAAGGAGAATTATAAACAGATTCTTAAAAAGAAAGCGACTTAAAAGAGATGGTGTTCTATGATGTGCGTTTTTTATATTTTATTTATTAATATTATATTTTAACTTTATGTATTTTTTGTTAACAGTTTTTGGTCGTTGTTTGGCCAGATGGTGGTACATGCGTAGTTGCAACTAAATGGTTAGATAAATCTAAAGAAACTGTTGTGTATCCTACTAAAACGAAATTCCCTACAAGACTAGTAATGGCTCTTGTAGAAGCGCAAGAAGATTGGGAAGAATGTAATATCGAATTTTTGTACAGTTATAGTAAGTAGTCTAATTGTAATTTTTATTATATCTTTATACTTTGGATTGGATTCGATAATGAAAACTGAATTATTATTTTCTCTTGTGCTTTCAGAAACTTTTAATCTGGCTCGTAAAGCTGCTATACTGGCTGCCGAAGATAAACCCATTGACTCTAACATAGAGACTGATTACGAGCAGCCGCGAAAGCGTCAACTTCCAGCCAGATTTACTCAGAGTTCTGATGATAACAATTCGGAATCGGAAAATATACCTACAAAACGTAAACGACAAGCTGCAAGAGGATTTTATCGAGAGCTAGAAAGTGTGGAGAACGAGGAACATATAGAAAAGAGTCAAGAAGTCTGTCAAAAATACAATGTTCCAGCCCCTCCAAAAACTATCAGGGAGCAGCTTGCTGCTATAAAAACTCAAGTTTCTCATCCATTAAAAGCGAAAATGTTAAATTTGAATAAAAAAAAGGTCTACACTGTAAAAAAAAGAAATGATAAAATGTCTCTTAAAAAGTTATCACCAAAAGGTAAAAAAATAAATCTTTGAATAATATATAATTCATTGTAAAATTGATTAAGTTAATATTTTTTAAACTAAATTAAACTAAATTTATGGCTTATAAAATTAATTTAATTATAAGTTGCATAAATAAACATCCAACTTAGTTAACTGTTTAAATTAATTTAAATTAAAAATTAATTTTAAAAAGCATTATTTATATTAAATTAAAATATTGTATTTTTAAAAATTAAGATTATTAAAAATAATTACTATATAGATTAAAAATAAATTATTTTATTTATAATTTGAGTTTATAATAAAATAAAGTTTTTTTTTATATAAAAAATCTTTTCTTTTACATAGAAAAATTTTTAAGTTGTTATAAACTTAATAACCTAAAGTTTGTGTTTTAAAAATAACTGTTGAACTTAAAATTTAACTAAATCTAGTTAGAAGTTATTAATTTTTTAATTTTGTTATTTAACTTTTAACTTTTGAACTAGTTACTACCTAATCTTGCATAATTGTGTTTTTATTTTTACATATTTATACGAATTATATTATAAATATAAATTTGTAAAAATAAAAACACAATTAATATTGTGTTTTTATTTTTACAAATTTATATGAGTTATATTAATGTCTCAGAATTGATTATTGTTATAGAAATTCTTCTCAGTCATACGAAGAATCCTGCAAATATAAAAAATTCAAATGTTATTGATCTCCCTCATACAGATCTCATCCAATGTGCAGATGTTAATGTTTCCAAGAATTTGTTTCAATCTCCAATTGATGAAGGTAAGCTATTCCTATTTTGCTAGAGTATTTTTATAAATTTATATCTTTCTTGGATTACTCTTTTTTCTCTTCAAGCTGTGTGATCTTTTTTTTTTATCCGTTATTATCTATACTCAGAAAGTTAATCTACACATACAATTTATGATCCGTAATATATAATGAGTTCAAAAAGATAATATGACAGCATTCCAATCAGCTTCGAAATACCTGTGAATTAGGCAGTACAAATTATAATTATTCTTTCTTTATTTCGTTTAGATGTGACTTCCGGTTCGGAAATAATGCAACCGATGACGCAAACATCAAAGTGTTTCTCCACACAATATGAGTTAGAACTTCAAGAGAAACAGGATAATATTTCCCAAAGCAATGACGAACGTAGTGATGATAATATGCAAAACTTTGAAGAACGTAGGTCTGCACAGTATGATGACAGGGAGAGCTCAGTCAAGTCAGATACCGTAAAATCATCCTTAGCAGGTGAAGATGAGGTTTTATTGTTAAATAATTTTGTTTTTCAACTATTCAATTTGTCTGAAAGTTACACAATATATTTTTCCAGATTCTGACGACTTCTCTCACAAGAAGGGAAAAAGAAATGACGGTAAGTACATCCAATTCATTTCATTTTTATATCACAAAAAATTTTATATTACAAGATGAGAGTAAATTAAGTGAATACGTTTATAATATCGTTTTCAGGAAGCACAGTTATTGTGTCGCAAATGTTTGAAAATATCTTCAAAGTTCAAGAAGAAATGTGTTCCAAGCTTGAACATATGGAAGTTAAATTAGACCGTATTATCAAGAAGCTATTTCCCGAGGAGATAAAATTGCAACGACCACATGGAATCCCGACATTTCCTTTGCGCACAGAAGAGGACTGGGAAAAACAAGAAGAAATTCTAGCAGATGATGATGCATTAACATATGTGGTAAATATCTCAGTCTACTTTATTTTTAGTTACCTAAAATTATATTTTTTTATACTGTGCCTTGTTTTCCAACGACATTAAAATCATAATGTTAATTCATTTGTAAAATTGTTACAGGTGGATGTCTTCGTAACAAAAATGAAAAATAAGGAATCAGAAGTTGCTGCTGTGCAGTCTGTACTTCCGAAAATTATTACAAATTCTCTTTCAAGAGCTATTAGTTGGGGAGGTACTCAAAAAACTAAAATTGCTTTCAACAAAAGCAAAACATATGATGCTATTCAAGGTGAGTAATTACTAAGATATTTTAAAATCTATAATGTACCCTCTTCAATAATACTTTATATTTAAAAAAAAATTTATTAAATAATGATGTTTTTTTCCAGTGGCTATTTTGCAGACATTTGGAAAAACTAGAAACTTAAAAAAGGTCGAAGATTACGTGAAACGCTGGTTTAGCACTAGTGCTCAGCGAGTTGTATAAATATAATGCTTTGTCCAGGAAAAAATAAAAATATAAACTTTTATGTTCAACCTTTATATACAATAAAAATATGAACTTTTATTGTAAATCTTTGCAACGAAGAATTATGTTTAATGATACTTATACTTATGTTTTTATAATTATTATGTTTATAATTAATATGTTCAATACTATATAATTAATATTGTTTAATACATATTATTTAATAAATGTGTTAAATGTATATGTGATGTTTTAGTACTCTTACAATGCACAGTGAGGAAAAATCCGCTATAGGATGGACCGATAGACAATTGGATCACAGGACGAATCGGCTCAATATAAGTTTTGAAACATTGTTATCGATGTAAATTTTTTGTTTTATCATGCTAATTGATTGATAAAATATAGCTCATTTGAAACAGAAAATTTACGACAACAATGTTTCAAAACTTATATTGATCCGATTCGCCTTGATCGGTCCACCCTACTATGGGTCCGCATATTATACTAATAAGACGTTTTCTTGACGTCAATATGTAGTCAAATTTTGTAACCAAAAATCATCATTTTGACTTTTCCTAATGTGATGAAATCGTGATGTCGTTATGACATCAAAGTGACGTCATTTTGACTACAATGTGTTCCTTGGGTGACTTTAATACCGAATGTATTAAGTAGTTAATAATTATCAATCCGTGTCGATTAATTATTCGTCGATTGAAAACTCAGTCGAGGAAGAAACACGCGCACTATTTACTAACCCACGACGATATACCGA
>NW_012026816.1:749419-753971 GCF_000956235.1 Wasmannia auropunctata
GTTCATTGGTAAGCGTTTCCATACAATGGCGCTTAATCGCATGCCCGACAAAACATCGTTGGGATGCAGTCTAATCTAGTCTACTTGGTAAGCGTGTCCAAACAATGGCGCTCGTTCCAAGACCAAGGTTGTATTGGAAGTCGTGCTGAGGGTCTGCATGGCCGCTAGAATGTCAAGAGAGCGGTCGCAAGCGACACCCCCGGGGTATCTACCGCCCCCCCGGGAAGATTAGGTTTGATGGCACGAAGGTGGCTCCGCGCCTTCCGACATCTGTTCCACCATATAACAAATGCAAATGGATCAAGACAAAAACAAAAACCCGAGCCATCGAGCTCAAAAACTATGCCCTCGGATAGTTAAAATAACACTACAGAGATGTGACGCGACCACGGAGAAAAGATCGACCTCGAGTTCGAAGTCGGAGTCGCCAAGTCACAATAGCAGCCTTCGAGCTGCCCGCATCATGTTAAAAAGATGCGATAGAGATACGACAAAACGAAACCAAGTTTCGTCTTCGGGAAGAGCGACCAGCCCAGTCGCAATCCCGCAAACATCCTCATGTGTCGAGACCACGGGAGTTAGGATAATGCAGCTAAATATGAGGCGGTCGGCCGCAGTAACAGGTGAGGTGCGTCAGCTCGTCGCAGAGAAGCGACTTGACGTCCTGTTATTGCAAGAACCATACGTCAGAAAGCAAAGCGAGAGCCACACCTTCTATGAGTTAGGAACGGGTATGCGCGTAGCAGCCGTACGCTCGCAAAGACCGTGGGCAATGGTAGCAGTATGCAATCCTCAGATTCAGGTTATATTTGTCTCGCAGCTTAGCACGACCCACTGTGTGTGTGCGGAAGTGCAGGCTCCCGGCTTCTCCTTCTACGTTGCATCGTGCTACTTTCAGTACAGCGACGAGATAGAGGGGCACCTCAGACACCTCGAGATGGTGATTCATAAACTGAGGGGGAAGAGACTCTTAGTCGCGGTAGACGCCAACGCACGCTCGTCAATGTGGGGTCCTCAGGGAACCGACGAGAGGGGAGGCAAATTCGAAGACCTCATCCGTGCGTGTGGCATGCAGGTAGTGAACAAAGCTGGCCAGGCACCAACATTCAAAACGGCAAGAGGGTCGTCATATATCGACGTAACCCTAGCATCGCCCTCAATGGCCTGCTTCGTCAACGAATGGGTAGTAAGGTGCAACTGGACAACCAGTGATCACAATGCAATAGATATCAGGTTAAAGGTACCTAAGGCAAGGTATGACGACCAGCGTGGCGCGAACATGAGGTTCGACACCCGTCGGGCTGACTGGAAGTGCTTTGCTGAAAATCTAGCTGACTTATCGAAATCAAAGCTCAAGGTTCTAGACCTGTCTTCTGCCGTAGATGTAGAAAGAATGGCTGGAGTACTTCAGAGTGTCATTGCCCAAGCCTGCGAGGCGTCAATGCCCAGGAAAAGAGTATTCAGGAAGTCCAACCCGTGGTAGACAAAGGAGTTGACTATGAAAAAGAAAGAGGTCGTACGCCTCAGAAGAGAGTGCCAGAAGGCCAAGAAGCCAGAGAGCCCTAAGGGCACCAAAGAGCAATATCGCACCTCTCTGCGACAATACAGCCGAGAGGTAAGAAAGACAAAACGAGACAGCTGGACAGAATTCGTCACAAGCCATGGCAACAAGGAGCCATGGGGCTTTGTATACAAGCAACAAGCCAATAAGCTGAGAGTAGAGAAGGTCATCAGCACGCTCAGAAGGGGCGATTGCTTCACAATGGACGTGGAAGAAACGGCAAGACGCCTATTAAATGTACACGTTCCAGATGACCGAGAAGAAGAGGACACACCTAAACAGCGAGATATCAGGGTAGAAGCAAACATAGCGCCAGATACGGCCGACGCCCCACTCTTCACAAGGCTAGAAGTGACCAGGGCGGTTAAACGCTTCAAAAACAACAAGGCACCAGGAGTAGACCTTGTTGAGAGTAACGTACTAAAAGCGGTGTGTAAGATAATCCCAAGCCAAATTACAAGGCTATTCAATGGATGTCTCCAATGGGAAATTTTTCCCTCAGTATGGAAGATAGGCTCGCTAAGGGTCCTCCTAAAAGGCGAAGACAAGGATGAGAAAGATCCGAAGTCATATAGGCCAATCTGCTTGCTCTCAGCTGTTGGAAAGCTCTTTGAGAAGCTTCTCATGTTGCGCCTGATGGACACGGCGCTGGTGCCAGGCAGAATCTCCAACCGACAGTTTGACTTCATGCCAGGAAGGTCGGCGAAGGACGCAATCGTCGAATTGCGCCAAATGGTGTCTAACATAGACGAAGGCTACGTAGTTGCTCTATTGTTTGATATTTCGGGCGCCTTTGACAATGTCTGGTGGCCCTTGGTGTTCCAGGCTCTCAAGGAGAGGGAGTGCCCCCGAAACGTGTTCGGAGTGCTGCAGAGCTAGTTCAAAGACAGACAAGTCACGATATCAAGCGGCCAAATCACTGTCTCCAAGCAAGCCACGCGAGGTTGTCCATAGGGCTCAGTGCTTGGACCAGGCGGATGGAACCTCATGTTTGACGGATTACTAAAAATCCTAGATAACTCTGCGAAAGACCGCTACATTGCGTATGCGGATGATCTTCTGGTCTTGGTGACCGGCAACTCCCAGAGAGAAATCGAGGCTAACGGCCAACAAATAGTCAATGAGATCAATGAGTGGTGTAGGATAGCCAAACTCCAAATCTCAGAGAGAAAGACTGAAGCCATCTTGCTCAAGAGCAAAGAGGTCAGAAGGGCCCCAGCGACTGCCCGCTTGGACAGGGCCAGGCGGAGCAGAAAGAAACTTGTCGGGTTCGAAAGCAAACCGCCTATCATTAGGCTGGGACAATCGAAAATTAAGTTCAAGGATTCCGTAAGGTACCTTGGGGTACACTTCGATAAAGGCATGAAGGTAAAGACCCATTGCCGGGTCCTAAGCGAGAAAGTGGGCTCGCTGTTCGACAAGCTAGGGAAGCTTGCAAAGTCTCAATGGGGCCTAAAGAATAGGGCGCTTTCCACCATATACCGGGGAGTGTTCAGCCCAACAGTCGCATACGCGGCTGCGGGCTGGTCCGACCTGTGTATGGAAAGCGAAATGAAGATTCTTAGGGCTGTGCAGCGCCGAGTTCTCCTGTCTTCAACAGGCGCGTACCGCACGGCATCCTGGGAGGCTCTCTGCGTAACTGCAGGAGCGATCCCAGTAGATCTAATGCTTCGAGAGAGCAGAGTACGATATGAGGCTAGGAAAAGTCGGGACGCCGAGATCGCCGAAACTGGCGAGGCAACAACCGACAGATACAAACACGCGCTAGAACGCGTAAGGCAAGAGGTAATAGAGACGTGGCAGACCAGATGGCAATCATCGGATAAAGGTCGAACCACATTTGCCTTCTTCGAAAGTGTCCGTATAAGATTAGATGCGCAGTGGATCCGACTCGACCACTGGAATGCGCAAATAATCACAGGACACGGCAACTTCCGCGCACGATTAGCTGCGCTAGGACTAGTCGACAACGACTCTTGCGATTGCGGTGCTAGGGAGGACACAGTGCAACATTTCCTCTTCGAATGTTCGCACTTTGAGGCGCAGAGAGTAGCATTGCGTGAAATCGTGCCGAGTGACAAATGGAGATGGCCGGAAGTGGCGCGCTTCTTCGCGTCAAATCCAGAAGCCTTCTCGTTGTTAACTGAGTACTGCAGAGAGTCCCTTTGGCTAAAGGGCTTCCAAGAGCAGTAGGCCTGAAATTCTTCAAAATTCTTTATAGGCAAGTACAATAAACCAAGGCGCTAAATCCTGCAACCATTCGCAGGTAAAGCCAAAGGACCAAAGAGCCATAAGACCTGCATGTCTTCGCAGGCAGGACTCGAAGACAAACACCCAATAACACCTGTCAACCCACTCACAATCCTACCCCATCAAAAAGGGAGTACAGATTAAGTCCTGGCTAACTCCCTAACCTACCAAACTCCCATCCTTACCCACCCAACAGGGTCAGGGCGTGCGTCCAGGCGGGACGCAAATGGGCAGGCCTCCCCGTGGTCCCCGTGGGCGTGTCGCGTGCGCCCTGGGCTTTGGCCCGGGACGCCCGCTTCACGGCTAAACTGCTCATCTTGCGCAAACGAACCGTGCAAACGCTGCTGGATTTTTCCATCGCCACTCTCGGGGTGGTTGGTTTTGCAAAAATAGTAGATGGTATAATGTTGCGTATGCCCGTTCGGGCGAGGAAGCACGTGGGCGGTCACTTGTGACCCCACACTTACATTAACTGTCCCTATCTACTATCTAGCGAAACCACTGCCAAGGGAACGGGCTTGGAAAAATTAGCGGGGAAAGAAGACCCTGTTGAGCTTGACTCTAGTCTGGCACTGTAAGGAGACATGAGAGGTGTAGCATAAGTGGGAGATGGCAACATCGCCGGTGAAATACCACTACTTTCATCGTTTCCTTACTTACTCGGTTGGGCGGAGCGCGTGCCCCGAGGGCTTCGTGCCCCGGCGGTCACGGTGACTGAGTCGACAAGGCACACAGGGGATA
>NW_012026816.1:753991-758813 GCF_000956235.1 Wasmannia auropunctata
ATGATGGCCAGTGTCGGGAACCCTGAGTCTTGGTTCCTGTGCCGGGAGCTTCTTCGATGAAGCACCGCACGTTCCTTGCTTACGCCCGCGACGTGAGCTTCTTCGATGAAGCGCCGTGTGGTATTTCGTCTCGCCTGTGCTGTGTGCCTCTTTGATGAGGCGCCGCGGGTAGCGATGAAAAGAGTGAGGGACGACGCTTGACCCTCTGTGACTCTTTGCACCTTGAGGACTCGCGCTCTGATCGGTGCACCACCGTTCGGGGCGGACTGAGGCTGGTGAGAGCTACTCTTGGGTAAAGTCAAGGACGCAGGACCGATGTATGCGATTACATTAGCCTCTCCGGTCCAGCCGAACTCCACCTCCTAGAGGTTCCTGCCGGAAACCTCCGTTGATGCTTCCCGCTCGGGTTGCTGACGTGGAGGGCTAACGGGGTTAAGGCGAAATTCTCCCCCTTTCTTCCACTTCCTTTCCAATCCTAAACAGGGTCAGGGCGTGCGTCCAGGCGGGACGCAAATGGGCAGGCCTCCCCGTGGTCCCCGTGGGCGTGTCACGTGCGCCCTGGGCCTTGGCCCGGGACGCTCGCTTCACGGCTAAACTGCTCATCTTACACAGGCGAACCGTGTAAGCGCTGCTGGATTTTTCCATCGCCACTTTCGGGGCGGCTGGCTCTCGCGACGGTAGTGGATGGTAATGTTGCGTATGCCCGTTCGGGCGAGGAAGCACGTGGGTGGTCACTTGTGACTCCACACTTACATTAACTGTTTGTTATGCCATATCGGCGGCTCCCGACAAATTGTAGGATTTTCCCCGTCTCACCGACACCGTAGCGACCAGTAAAAGAGGACCACGAGGACGGGGAAGACACCCCCGAGGAAACAGCGTACGCAGGTCGTATCTTTTAGTTCGCGTGCCTTTCCTTAACTCGAGAACAATTTAGCCGCCGAGCTTTCTTACAGATTCCGGTGCGAGCCAGCTAAGGCGACTCTACGCCCTAGACCCCACAGTCGGAGACGCGACAGGGCGCCCCAAGGAAGATCTGCCGCCAGGCACGGCCCCTGATAAGGAGAAGTTCCACAGGACCAGCCACCTGAGCGTGTCAAAACGGGAGCGTACCTGAGAGTACCGCCGACAGAAGGACGTCGTCTGCAATTTGAATACCGCGCGCGGGGACACAGGACCCGCGGCGCTACGTACCTCACGCAATTCGCGGGGGTCGCGAGCTCGCACGCTCGTCAATTAGGGGCGCGTAAGGATATACCACGTAGGCCCACCGGCCCGGCGAGATCACGGAAGCAGCGGCGCCCGGCACTTGTGCTGTGGCTAAGAGCTAGGAAGGACGCAGGACGAGAGGCAGGGCCGTACGATAGACAAAACCATACGAGAGACAAAGTCCGCAGAGGGAGAAGCGAGCTGCCGTTTCCGTAAAGAGGAGTTCTCGATAAGACGAGCGTATTTATGTAAAGTCGCCGATTTTTGTGTGTCTGACGGGCCGCAGGAAATGCGCGCTAATAATTATCGTTTTTGTTGTACGACACGGCTAGAACCGATAAAGCTTCCATATATTCCAGCGCCCCGTTTGACATTGTACGTCGAGATTCCTTACAGGACCGTCGCGCCCCGCACGCTACAGCCAAGTATATAATTGTAGCGTAATCTTTCTGTAATTGTGTGCGTGTGATAATTCGCGTTCCCGAAGAGGCCTTCCGCCGCCGGGAAACGGAACTCGAGAGAATTTCCGGGATCGCGGGATCCCTCGGGACATATTCGTTACCTATTTTCGTTCTATCTTGCATCTATCACGTTTGTCCGCGCACGCCGTATGCCTGAGCCCAAGCGCTCCGCGCCGGCGTGCTAGCGAATATCACGCCCGCACTGCATGATTTCCGATTCCGCGTGTCGCGCGGATGCGAAGGAGATGTAATTAACGAGTTTGCACCGAATAAGAAGTTAAATCCCGAATTTCCGTTTGTCCGAGATACAATCCCGTAGTACGATCGTAGAATACGCGAATTACGAGTCTCCGTCGATTTTGTGCCAAACAATATTGTTTCGCGTAACTAGTGTTCTCGTCTCTCGTCGTATACAACTCATAACACACAACTGTAATACTTGCTCGTCAAATACATTTGTTATCTTTATTGTTACTACCCATTGCTATTTCTTTCAGAATATTCTCGCTCCCCGAACCTTAACCGTTTCCTTCTAGCCACCACCTCTATCATTACTGTGGCTGAGAGGCCGGTTATCGCCGTCTTTGTCCGACCGTCGTGCGGAATTCGCATCTGATTGCGTGATCAATTATTTTATATAGAGTCATTATATATTTCCGAACAACGAAATTTCCGATTAAACCGGCACTCTCTATAACGTGCCTGGCGCTCAATTCTCCTTCCCGTTTTCTACAGGCGAGAGGCCTGATTGACGATTTATCGCGCGTTAGACTGAGTCACACCGTTTTCGCGGAATCGAGTTTGTCGGACGAGCGACGAAGTTGCACCACGCTCGTGAGTGCGGTCGCAATATACAGGGTGTCTCTTAATAGGTGTATCACCGCTCATGGGTAGATAGAATGGACTAAACTGAATCAAAAAGTCCTCTACCATTTTGCAAAATTCACAATATTTAACGAGATATTAATTTTTGAATATCGCCGAATGAGCGAGTATCCGTTCGGCCCACCGCCAATACTAGCGCACCACCGTCCATGAGCCGCTCGAACGCACAGCCATTTTTGCTATAAACAATTCCCCGCTCGCCGCGTGTCACGGCTCTCGCGCTAAGCAACCGCGCTCGATGGACGATCGCGCGCTAATATTGGCGGTGGGCCGGACTCGCCGAACGGATACTCGCTCATTCGGCGATATTCAAAAATTAATATCTCGTTAAATATTGCGAATTTTGCAAAATGATAGAGGACTTTTCGATTCAGTTTAGTCCATTCTATTTACCCATAAGCGGTGATACACCTATTAAGAGACACCCTGTATATCTAGACTATATATCTAGAAAATTAATTCTGAATTCAGTATCTAATAAATATTCCATAATATGTATCACATATACAGGATGTCCAGTATACTCAATGGTAAAGTGCTCATGGGCAGATAGAAAAAATCGCTTGATTAGTAACGAAAAGTCGTCTATCATTTTGCGATTTTTTGCAATAGTTATCGAAATACGAATTATTTAAAAAAAATTATTTTAAATTTTATAAATCAGGCTTAAAGTTACTAAAATAACCAATGGTTTTGGAAAGATGTAATATACTTCTTTATATACCTGGCGTAAATTTTTTTATATTATATGATTTATATCTGGGTAACTGTATTGAGTACTGAACACCCTGTATGTTCAAAATATTTATATTTATAAGAATTTTTTTATAATTACCATATGGTCCTATAATACGACGATAATTTTGTTTGCTCCAGCTATCATTTGAACATAGAGTTTTTGAATCACAGTAGCTGCCTTCATATCTTTTGGTGGCTATTTAAATTTTTTATCTGTTGAATAATTCATCATTCTGGTATTACGGAACACCAATCTTTACAAAAAATAACGTAATACATCTGAAATATTTTTTTGGAAAGAAAAAATTTTCTTAAATTTTAAATTAAAAAAATTAAGTTTATTTATTTATTTATTTATTTTTATTTATTTTATTTTACCTTCAGAAAAATAAAAATTAGCCAATGTTTTTGCCGATTATACATATATTGTTTCAGTTTGATTATATATTGTTCCCGGAGATTTTTAAATGGAACTTTACATTTTACAACAGCCCAACTATATTGTGCCGCTAATGTATTTGTTAATATATATTTCATCACGTATGAAATGAGATCTTGCTTATTTTTTCTTCCCAAAAGACTTAATTACCTTGTCTGCAAAAAACATGAAATAATTTAATTAATGGCAGCTTATAATATTAAACAAATATAAACGATGAATACTTGTATTATTATAGAAGATACTACTGTTTCTATTGGAAAATTTTTAATATTGTTATATAAATAAATATATCAAAAACTTTAGCATTACTTTTAAATCACAGCTACAATAAACAATATTTCAATAAAGTTTTTAAGCTTTTAATTCTGATACATAAAAATGAATATTTTGTATACTGCACATACCAGAAGCAATACATTTATCTTGTAATTGACGATCTATTTGTTCTAATTGCTCAACGAAATCTGCTGGCAAATCAAATTCATTATTTACAGCTGTATCTGTAAAGTCGATTCTGTTTGTAATATGTTTTTCTAATTTCATTAATCTCTCATCAACTGTAACAACATGCAATAATATTGCATTTAGTTTCCTAAGAATTACATTATGAAAATCTGTAAAATAAAAAATGTATTTATACAAGACATACAGGCATATTTACATTTAGCATGAAAATGTTTATAATAATATATGTTACAATAATCTATATGTTTATAATAATATAAATGTACTTAATATTTGATAATACACTCGACAGCAAAATTAAAGCATCACTCATTCTGATTACTAAAAATAGGCAAATTTCAAGAGAGTGTAACTTCGTCAAAAATGATCGTATCGGAATGATCAAAAAAGCATTTTAAAGCTTAAAGTCTCTACTTTCGATACCCATAATTCATTAAATTACTTACTGATTCTTTACAAAGCTGCACGGATGCAAATGGAGATACATCAAATCTAAAAATTTTTTACCAAGTTTGCGAAATTCCAAAAACTAAACTAAAAATCGCACGCAAATAAGGTTTACATCGTTCGAAAGCGTAAATCTTTAGCTTTAATTTCAGTACCCGATCAGCAATGTGCGATA
>NW_012026816.1:758863-766008 GCF_000956235.1 Wasmannia auropunctata
GTGATTAGTTGAAATATCACAATCAGAGCGCGGCTAAGTTCTAAGGCTTTAACCAATACAAGTATTTGATTATTTTTTAAATAATTTAAATGATTTAATTGATTAATTATTTTTAATAAATTTTTTATTTTTTTAATTTGCAAACTTCAAGCGAGTATTTTATTTTTTATAAATATTTTATTAAGTATTTATTATTTTTAATAAAAGTGACGAACTTTTACTTTTTAATAAAAGTAATAAATAAAAAAAAATTCTTTTGGGAGTTGACCCATCAGCTGTTGTGCTCTTTTGCGGCGAAAACGTGTACATTGTATGCATTTTAAAATAAAGCTCCTGACAGGAGCACATCCTCCAATGATCCAAAATTCTTCTTGTATAGTACACAAGGTAAGTTGAGTACCACCATGTAACGTTCTGATGTGAGCATCCGATATAATTAGGCTAGTTAATGGTGAATCCTTTGGAAGAATGGCCGGATGTTTATTTTCCATGGTGAGTGATGCTGCTTGAAGACGTCCACCAACTCTTAAAACCCCGTTAGCGTCTATGAAGGGTGTAAGTCGAGCAAGGAAGTGAGTCGATGGTAAAGACTTACCGCTGGAAATTACTTTAATTTCGTGAGGATAAGCTAAACCTTGCACAATGGTCACCCAGAATCGCTTCGCCATTTGTAAATCCGTAGTGTTTATCGGCTGGAGGAACGAAGAGTTAGAAACTTTCTTGAATCGTTGGATGGCTCTCTGACAAATAGAGGTGATTTGAAGTAGTTTTCGCAAAGAGGAGTATCTTAGGAGAAAATCCCAACACTCGCTAGTGTTGATGCAAGTTGTTGTAACAACCTTGAGCGGTCGTTCCTCCAGTGCTGCACCGGTCTCGATAGCGTTCGGTATTTGCGGCCAGCAGTGAGATGGTTCGGATAACCATGAAGGACCACTCCACCAGGATCCTTTTGTCGAAAGTTGGATCGGTGTGAGTCCACGTGTTGCCAGATCTGCTGGGTTTTCCAATCCAGAGACAAATCTCCACTGCGCTTGTGGTAACGATTCCTGTATGTAACATACTCGGTTATGGACAAAGTCCTTCCATCGTGAGGGATGATTCGTGATCCAAGTGTATACAACCGTTGAATCGGTCCATAAATAGATGGGAACGTGATCTCTGTCCAGAAGATTAAGCAGATGCTTTACCAATTTAGTAACAAGGGCTGCTCCAGCAAGTTCCAGGCGTGGAATAGTCATACACTTTAAAGGCGCAACCTTGGCCTTGGAACAGATGAGGTGAGTATTGGCTATCCCGTTATCTGAAATCGATCGACAAAAAACGACTGCTGCATAAGCATGTGGAGATGCGTCAGCGAAACCATGTAGTTTGAATGTTTGATTAGATTTTAACCCTAACCACCGAGGGAATTCGAGTGTAGGCAAGTCTTGTAAGCCTTTAACAAATAGTTTCCACCTTTCGGCCGTCTTAGGGAGGATCGGGTTATCCCATTCTAATCGCAAAGTCCAAATTTCTTGCATGAGTATTTTTGCTCCTATAGTAACAGGTGATAGTAGTCCAAGCGGGTCAAATAACTTTGCGATTATAGACAAGATCGTTCGCTTGGTAAGAGATTTCGTAAGCTCTTTTTTAGAAGAGAATTTGAATGCGTTTTCGGTTGCCATGACAAACCAAGTGAGTTGACGATGAGGTTCTCTTGAATGGTATGGAAGCCACAGGTATTAGATCTTGCTGAGGAATTGAATTCAAAACGTCGGGATGGTTACTGGCCCACTTTTGAAGATGAAATCCGCCCGCCATGCAGAGCTGGCTTACTTGTTGGACGACTGTCTGAGCCTGTTCAATTGAATCGGCGCCTCCAAATAAGTAATCCACGTATCTGCCGCGGTTAAGCACGGGAACAGCTAATGGATACTGCTGCCCTTCATCCTTTATTAGCTGTGAAATAGCACGGAGGGCTAAAAACGGAGCACAGCCCAATTCATAGGTCACTGTTGTGAGTTTATAAGTCATTGGTTGGTTTCATCCAACCATAAAATACGCTGAAATTGCTAGTCATTTTTATGGACATTGATTTGTCGATACATCTTCTCTATATCAGAAGAGAAGACATAGCACTGTTGTCTGAATTATATTAAGACATCGAATAAGTTGTTTTGCAATTTAGGGCCAACATGGAGGAGGTCGTTTAAGGAAAACCCAAAAGTGGTTTTACTGGAACTATTAAATACCACTCGCAGTTTTGTAGTAAGTCTGTCTTCCTTTAATACCCCATGATGAGGCAAATAATAAGCGATTGACGATTCGGGTTGGGAGGATGATAACAATTTCATGTGTTGTAGTTGCAAGTACTCAGCTAAAAATTCCGAATACATTTTAGCATAGGTAGAGTCCACTTCAAATCGCTTACTTAACCGTTTGATAAGGCGAGTGGCGGTCCCTTTCGAGTCTCCCAAGAGATTTGCAGGTTATTTAAAAGGTAGTCTGATGACATACCGTCCGTGTTGATCTCTTGTATGTGTATTTCGGAAGTGACTTTCACAGTCTTGCTCCTCGGGAGTTAATGAACGGTCGATTGGGAAAGGAACTTCCTCCAGTTCCCAAAATTTATGTAGTACGGAATGAAGATCTTCATTTGTCGTGACATGGTAACTCTGAGGATTCTCTAGAGTTATTTGTTGGCTCGTTGGCCCCGAAATAATCCACCCGAGTTCTGTGCGTTGGGCTATAGGTGCGTCCTGAGATTTTTTAATTAAACCTTCGGTGATTATAGCTCCGTAAACATCCGCTCCGAGAATGATGTCAATAGCATCTGGTCGAGAAAATTGGGCTAGCTGTAATCCTTTCAGGTGTTGCCATGATGACGTGTTTAAATGTGTAGATGGTATGGACGAAGTAAGATTTGTTAGGACATGAGCTGTCATTGTATATGAGAAATTAGATGTGAAGTGCGGACTCAATTGAAAACTGACCATGTCTCGTGTCTTGTTGGAGGCTTGTGCGCCAATGCCTACCAATGAAATCGAAGAGTGAGTTCGCTCCATTTTCAAACGCTGGACTATTCCGAGATAAGGGATATCTTGGACCCTTGGTCGATCAAGGCTCTCGTGGTTGTAACATTGCCATCTGAGGATGTTATTCGAACTCGAGCTGTGGCCAACAGCACCTTAATTGTTGCAGTTGGTTGGGTACTAGAGTGCATTACCTTAGCGTCCCCCGGTTTAGAAGCTTCTTTAGCGTTTGACGCACTAGTAGAAGGTTTGGTATTCTCCTTGTTATTTGAGCTTGTTTTGATAGTTGGAAAAGATCCGGGGTGGATCGTAGTGTGATGTTTGCGACCACATTTCACACAGCGTCTTGTGGTTTTACAGTTCGCGACTCGATGAGTTCCCAAACAATTAAAACATAATTTATGCTTATTGATAATAGTCGTTTTCTGTTGGATTGTTTTCAAGCTGTACTGAGGATATGCCGCAGGATGATGTTTGGCCGAACAGAGTGGACAACTATAATTCTCACTTGACTCTTGCCTGCTAGATTGTCCTTGATAGTGACTCTTAACTACCTTTGGTGCTGCTTGATGCGGATTTTTGCCCGGATACTTTTTATCGTAGGCTTGAAGAGAACATTTCCTTGAGAACAGGAATTTAGAAAACTGCTTTCATGTAGGTGGATCTCTAGACGAACCTAAGTGGTTCTCCCACAACTTAACTGATTCCGAGTCAAGCCGTCGTACTGCAAGAAAGACTAGTATATCATCCCATGTTTCAACTGGGCGTTGTAGGTTCTTAAGTGATCGATATATCTGCATAAAACTTGTATACACTCGTTCTATTTCAGAAGCGGATTCTTTGGTCATGTGCTTGAGATTGACCAAAGAATTTAAAATAGAATCTACTAACTCTCGTTTATTTTTGTAATAGTCGATAAGAGCTTCCCATGCTCCGTTAAAATTATCTTCAGTGGTTGCCATATCCTTTAACAGCTGGGCAGCCGAACCAACCAAACTGGTCTTCAAGTACTGTAGCTTTTCAACGGAAGTAAGCATAGGATTGGCAAGTACTAGAGAGTGAAACAAGTCCTTGAAATATAGCCAATTTGCAGGGGTACCATTAAACTTAGGAAGGTCTAAACGAGGTAATTTCGACCGAGAGTAGTATGGCTGTCAAAATTGATTGTGAGTGTTAAGCGATCTAGATAAAGATTCTTGTGGGGCTCCATGGTTAGGATTGAGCAACAAATTCATACGTTCGACTGTTTCCAAATAAAACTCGCGCATAGTAACAAAGAAGCTTTCCTTGAAATATACATGGTTTTGAGCAAGCAACTTTTCTTCCGGAATCAGAGCCCGTATTGCTGTAGTAAGCGCTTCGTGTATAGTGGAGAACTTTTCCCAATCCTCCTCGAGTGCAGTAAGACGTGCCTGTATTCTTTGAGGATTCAAATTACTTATTCCGACTCTGACGAGATTGTCATATGAATTTGCAATTAAATTATTAAGAGCATTTGCTGATCTAAACGAGCTTCTACATGTGCAAGTCTCATTTTGAAATGACCAACGTATTATCCGGCTCGAAGGACCAAATGTTCGATAGCGTAAATGAAATTTCAATTGGCCATACACAAATTTAAACGCTGAATGTAATTTTGGAATAAGAATTTATTATTATAAAATAATTATGCTTTGAAACGGAATAAATCATATAGTTTGTTCAACTTAACAAATACATTACACAAGGTTATTATAACGGTGGATAATAAAATTTCGTGGAAATATATAAATAACTTTATAACTAGATATTTAATTGAACAATACAAAGAAAAGAAAAAGGAAGAAAATGAAACTTGCACCAATACAAGACAATAAGACTCGCTAAATACAAAGAAAAATAAGACTTGCACGTGCTAGTATTAAACAATGGTTATAGTGTTCTGCAAACTTAAATTAACGTAAGTTAAAATACTTAGGTTTCAACAACAAATAACGAAGATGGATCGGTAGTTTACTCTCGATCCCTCTTAAATAGACAAGGTTGCATCATGTTAGTTGAATGACGCAATTGCAGTACTTATCAGAATGGGTGCGGTGGTCCTTTCAATTCGACAGTAAGATTTCTATCCATCCATTAACGTAAAGGTCTGACCTAGCTGGCAACAAGCATGGCAACGTACTCGTTGAACCTTCATGAACTGAGTGGTTCGGCATGCTTGGATTTCCTCAGCCGGTTAACGCCATTACGGCGATCCGAGGATGCAACGTTCTCGTCCTTGTATGAGAAACCTTCTTCACGCAACGTTCTTTTATGCAACCTTCTTCATGCAACTTTCTCAAAGTAACAATATTGGGCAGAGCAACTTTCTTTATAAGTATCGATCTTTGCAGTTGTAACCTTCTTTTTTAATGCAACACTCTTAAAGTCACCTTTGGCCAAAAGTAACACAGAGACAAAAACCACGTGCAGAGCGTAACGTGACGTGTAAGCAAGTGTGTAACTAACTAAAGAAGATGCTAGACAAGACGGAACCGCGTGACTCTGTGCCACGACTCAAGCGCTAGTGGTGGCAGCTTAGGAAAGCGCTAAGCGCTCTATAGTCGCATATGCCCACACATAGTTACAAGATTAGACGCGCGAACTTCAAACAGAATGCAACTCTCTTCCAATTTTCAACAAAGGTGCTCATTTGTTTTCAATAAAATAAATTATATCGTATAAAATAAAATTTATATAATAAAATTATTTTCTAAAAACACTTTTTTGAGAAATAAGTTATTAAGATTCTCATATGTACATCATTTCTTATTTTTTTATCAATTTTTAAAAAATTATTCAAGTATACAATTCAAGTGTTAATTTGTATCTTCTTCAAATATGTTGTTAAGTATCAAAATTTAAAATATCTTTTAAAAATTTTATGGTAAAAATCAATTCAAGTACTGATTTGTATCGAAAATTTTATGATTAACATTTTTTTTCAGTAATATATATATCTTAAAAACTATATATTGTACCGAAAAATGTTTCAATAAAATTTATTTGATTTTTAGTATAGATTTAAACAGATTTCAATAGAATAAAATTTTTATTTTTCATTTCTAACAAATCCTCCTCCCTATCTATTTTTGCAAAGGTATATAAATTTTGTCACAAGAAAATAATAACTTTCACAATCCTAAAATTAGAAATTAATGTTTGATTATCTGTACAGTTTTTTTTATAAAAAAACAAATATTGAAATAACAATGTTTTTTTGTACAAAACAGTCCATGTTTGATATATACTATATCAATAGAATTATATATATACATGTATTACAAGGTATACAAAGGTAATTATTATGTATAGTTCTTGGACATATTATTAGACGCATTGATTTTTTTTATTGTTTAGTTGCTAAGTTTCTTATCTAGACAAAATGTTTTTTTATAAATATATGTTTCAAATTTTCTGATGAATATATTACGTCTTATACAGAGAAATGATTGGTTACGTGGATGGAATTGAAGCTCCCCGCTTAGTGGGAAACAATCAACAATTCAATTTTTTTAAATTCTATCTGAATAATGGCAATGGTAAAACGTGTGCAAATAGTGGCGTGGAATGAGAACGTTGAAAAGATAGAAAAGTTTATACGGGCAAATTATGTAAGTTATCTCTCTTATTTACCTTTTTTATACATAATAACACATATAATTTATACAGTAAAGATTATTCCAATATAATTGTAATAATATTGCAATATTATAATACTGTAGACTCTACAATATATAACGTTTTTATTATCTTCTAATAATTTAAAGTATAATAAATAAGATAACATTTAATATAATAAATCTATATTCCATTGTAATAATAACTTAATAATTAGAACATAAATTTTAATTTTACATGTTAATGCACAATCATTTTGGTGTTATTTACTATAATAATCTTTATTCTGTAATAATTATTCGAAAAATTATATGGAGAATAATGATTAATGATCTCTTATAAAAACCTAATTTAATACTGAAAAGTAGTGATTTATAATTATTATAAATGTTAAATGTTAAAAGCATTGTTGTTCAGTACTTTTAATATTCAATGGTACATAAGTAGCGAATTCGCACCGCGAAAATTTTCAAATTGCTGGCATTTGCACAAAGC
>NW_012026816.1:767181-768125 GCF_000956235.1 Wasmannia auropunctata
GAAGATTCTTAGGGGCTGTGTAGCGTCCGAGTTCTCCTGTCTTCAACAGGCGCGTACCGCACGGCATCCTGGGAGGCTCTCTGCGTAACTGCAGGAGCGATCCCAGTAGATTTAATGCTTCAAGAGAGCAGACTACGATATGAGGCTAGGAAAAGTCGGGACGCCGAGATCGCCGAAACTGGCGAGGCAGCGACTGACAATTACAAACACGCGCTGGAACGCGTGAGGCAAGAGGTGGCAGAGACGTAGCAGACCAGATGGCAATCCTCGGGTAAAGGTCGAACCACATTCGCCTTCTTCGAAAGTGTCCGTGTAAGATTGGATGCGCAGTGGATCCGACTCGATCACTGGAATACGCAAATAATCACAGGACACGGAAACTTCCGCACACGATTAGCTGCGCTAGGACTAGTCAACAACGACTCTTGCGATTGCGGTGCTAGGGAGGACACGGTGCAACATTTCCTCTTCGAATGTACGCACTTTGAGGCACAGAGAGTAGCATTGCGTGAAATCGTGCCGAATGACAAATGGAGATGGCCGGAAGTGACGCGCTTCTTCACGTCAAATCCAGAGGCCTTCTCGTTGTTAACTGAGTACTGCAGGGAGTCCCTTTGGCTAAAGGGCTTCCCAGAGCAGTAGGCCTACAACTCATCGTAGGCAAGTACGACCTACCAAGGCATTAAATCCTGCAATCCTTCACGGGTAAGGCCAAAGGGCCAAAGAGCCATAAGACCTGCATGTCTTCGCAGGCAGGGCTCGAAAATAAACACCCAAGAACATCCGTCAACCAACTTACAATCCTACCCTATCATCAAAGGGAATACAGATTAAGTTCTGGCTAATTCCCTAACCTACCAAACTCCCATCCTTACCCACCCGACAGGGTCAGGGCGTGCGTCCAGGCGGGACGCAAATGGGCAGAGATCGGAAGAGCACACGTC
>NW_012026816.1:768145-768671 GCF_000956235.1 Wasmannia auropunctata
TTACTTTCTATTTCTGCAACAACAATAATTTTTTATTAAAGTATATCATTTTAACTAAAAAATCACGCAAGTTTTACTTCATTTCATGAAATAACAAAAAATGGCAGCTTTTCTTAGAAAAAATGTCGTTTTTCAAAACGGTAACATATTTATAATTAATTTTCGATTGTTAAATAATTTTTTCACTTTAAGATGTCATATCTAAATTTGCACCATCGTTCCATTAGTGGGTGCTCGAAAGAAATGTATCTTTTGAAGGTTAATACTCAAAATAAGTAATTAATCACTATCTTCTAGTCTTAAATTTCTATAATAAATACTAATAATGTTTATTACAATAATGAAGAATTATTACAACTATTATATCTCTGTAATATATTTGTTATAAAACAATATTAACAATAGAAGTAACATTTTAATAAGATAATCTTTATTGTATTAACTTAATATTTTATGTGATGACAATTTCTCGAGAAATTATATAATATTTTAATATTACTATGTAATATTTTAGATCGGAAGAGCA
>NW_012026816.1:768830-769266 GCF_000956235.1 Wasmannia auropunctata
TCATGCACGTTCGGTGTATAACACATGGGTTTACGTATGTAACGAATGAAGAAGCAGAGTGTCGCCGACCGGCTCGCAAGACCGGCGGCAAGTACCGACACACGCACACGGCTCTCTGTGCTGTGCTCGCTGGCTCTCGAGAAAAACGCACACACGAAGCTCCCTGGTTGATCCTGCCAGTAGTCATATGCTTGTCTCAAAGATTAAGCCATGCATGTCTCAGTGCATGCCGAATTAAGGTGAAACCGCGAATGGCTCATTAAATCAGTTATGGTTCATTAGATTGTACCCACATTTACTTGGATAACTGTGGTAATTCTAGAGCTAATACATGCAAAACAGAGTCCCGACCAGTGATGGAAGGGACGCTTTTATTAGATCAAAACCAATCGGTGGCGGGCGGTCTCCAGATCGGAAGAGCACACGTCTGAACTCC
>NW_012026816.1:769286-769766 GCF_000956235.1 Wasmannia auropunctata
AGATCCTAAGGATCCTAAGGAAGATAGAGAGCGATACCGCACCTCACTAAGACAATATTGTCAAGAGGTGAAAAAGGCAAAGCAAGGCAGCTGGACGAAATTCGTCACAAGCCATGGCAACAAGGAACCATGGGGCTTTGTATATAAACAACAAGCCAATAAGCTGAAAATAGAAAAGGTCATAAGCACGCTCAGAAAGGGCGATTGCTACACAATGGACGTGGAAGAAACGGCAAGACGCCTACTAGACGTACACGTTCCAGATGACCGAGCAGAAGAGGACACACCCGAACAGCAAGACATTAGGAAAGAAGCAAGCATAGTGCCAGATACGGCCGACGCCCCATTCTTTACAGGGCTTGAAGTAGCCAGGGCGGTTAAGCGCTTCAAAAACAACAAGGCTCCAGGAATGGACCTCGTTGAGAGTAATGTGCTAAAAGCGGTGTGCAAAACAATCCCAAGTCAAATAACAAAGTTATT
>NW_012026816.1:769786-770139 GCF_000956235.1 Wasmannia auropunctata
TGCTATGAAGTTTTGCCATCGAGTCCCATTTCGGCTTGTGATCTGAGGAATGATTACACGCGATGGAATTTGTCGACGTATCGTTTTCGGAGAGAGATAGGATTAGTGACGCCCACTGATATGTTGTGGATCAAGATGATGACAGCATTTAATCGCTCGTTATCCATTTACGAAGAATGGAAGCCAGTGGAATAAAATATATTATAACGCGCGATGGATTCCCATGCCCGGAGAAACAATAGGGGAGTTTGTGTAAAAATAAAGAGGAAGACTTCCTTTGCTATGAAGTTTTGCCATCGAGTCGCTTTTCTGGTCGTGTTCTAAAGGAGAATGTGCGATGGAATGTTGCGACG
>NW_012026816.1:770189-770832 GCF_000956235.1 Wasmannia auropunctata
CGCTCATTCGGCGATATTCAAAAATTAATATCTCGTTAAATATTGCGAATTTTGCAAAATGATAGAGGACTTTTCGATTCAGTTTAGTCCATTGTATTTACCCATAAGCGGTGATACACCTATTAAGAAACACCCTGTATATGTATGTATGTATGCATATACAGGGTGTCTCTTAATAGGTGTATCACCGCTCGTGGGTAGATAGAATGGACTAAACTGAATCGAAAAGTCCTCTACCATTTTGCAAAATTCGCAATATTTAACGAGATATTAATTTTTGAATTTCGCCGAATGAGCGAGTATCCGTTCGGCGAGTCCGGTCCATCGCCAATACTAGCGTGCGACCGTCCATCGAGCGCGGTTGCCTAGCGCGAGGCACGCGGCGAGCGGGGAATTGTTTACAGCGAAATGGCTGTGCGTTCGAGCGGTTCATGACGCTGGATCCTCGCTCTGAGCTAATTTTTCTCCCATCTTTTTTAACTGAATAAAATTTCTTAATTAGAAAAATGTAATTTTTTTTATGTGTACGCACATGCGTGCGTATGCATGCATGCGTACATGCATGTACAGCAGCATAAGCGGCGTGCGATATAAAAATCACGCCTCGAAAAATAATACTAGTTAACGATAAAAATATGTCCTA
>NW_012026816.1:770852-773135 GCF_000956235.1 Wasmannia auropunctata
CGGGGAATTGTTTACAGCGAAAAATGGCTGTGCGTCGAGCGGCTCATGGACGGTCGCGCGCTAGTATTGGCGGTGGGCCGGACTCGCCGAACGGATACTCGCTCATTCGGCGATATTCAAAAATTAATATCTCGTTAAATATTGCGAATTTTGCACAATGGTAGAAGACTTTTCGATTCAGTTTAGTCCATTCTATCTGCAATATTTAACGAGATATTAATTTTTGAATTTCGCCGAATAAGCGAGTATCCGTTCGGCGAGTCCGGCCCATCGCCAATACTAGCGCGCGACCGTCCATCGAGCGCGGTTGCCTAGCGCGAGGCGAGCGGGGAATTGTTTACAGCGAAAATGGCTGTGTGTTCGAGCGGTTCATGACGCTGGATCCTCGCTCTGAGCTGTTTTTTCTCCCATCTTTTTTAACTGAATAAAATTTCTTAATTAGAAAAACGTAATTTTTTTGGTGTGTACGCACATGCGTGCGTATGCATGCATGCGTACATGCATGTACAGCAGCATAAGCGGCGTGCGATATAAAAATCACGCCTCGAAAAATAATACTAGTTAACGATAAAAATATGTCCTATACCAAAATAACCAATTTTTATTAATTTTATAGTGCTGACGGCTAACGAATATGTCAATAAAAATTAAATCTTAATTCTAGTTTTCATGCTACATTAATTGCGAGCATAAAAAAATCTGGGTTTAATGTCAAAAATAAGTGTGATATCATTGTTCAATATAATTTTGCAATACAACTACGAATATTCATTTCCGATTTATTATTATCTGTTGAATACGAATCTGTCGTCTAAGACGTCTTTGGCTATCACGTCACAATTTTGAAAAAAATTGCATTTTATGGAAAGTAAGTATCCTTTTGTACTTTCAATTAATAATATTATGTGTAAGTACAAAAGTATTTACTTTTCACATAATATAGTTTTAATGTCTTTTCTATGTACTATGACATGGACAAAGAGCTATATTGTTATAGCTCGAAAACAAAAAATCAAACGAAACAAAATACATTTTAAAGCTAAAAAAGTTGATAAATTTGCGCGGCACGCGCATAACGAAATTTAAATGAAAAAAAAAAAAAATTTGTTATCGAAAGTTATAAAAATCTTAGTTTTTAGCCTTTCTGAGACGCTATTTTTCTCAAAATTGTGAACTAATAATCAAATTTATGTAACAGATTCGTGTTCAACAGACAAAAATCGCAAATTAATATTTATAGTCATACAGCAAAATGATATTAAATATTTGATCATTCATTTATTTCTCATATTAAATCTTTGAATTTTTCGTGCTGGTAATTGGTGTACCATGAAAAAACTGGAGCTAAGATTTAATTTTTGTTGACATATCGTTATCAGCATCACAGAATTAATAAGAATTGGCTATTTTCGTACAGGATATATTTTCTTTATTAGCCAGTGTTATTTTTAGGCACACGATTCTGTATCATATGCCGCTTGTTATTCACGCATGTACGAATACATGCATCATGCGTACACACACACACACACACACACACACGCACACGCACACGCACACGCACACACACGCACACACAAAATACAATTTTCTAATTATTCTAATTTTCAATAACTCGCATCCAAACAAATAACGTCAAATTTTGTTGTCCAGCGTAATTTTCTTTCCTTTTGTGAAAGAAAATGCAGGCAGAAAGCTATCGTTTCCACACCACCTTGCGGTAGACAGCACGGCATCGATCGTATTATTTGTTTAAAAAGGGCGCGAATTTTAAGAAATTAATAATACTGGTACGCCCGTGTCTAAGTCCGCGTCATCACGTATGTACGAACGAGCCGACGAGAGGAGATTGTTTCCTGGACGACGGACTGTCGGCTGTCAAACGGACGCCATGAGAGAGAGAGAGCTGAGCTGTCAGTGCGAACGGACGTGCTTTGACCTACTCTGTGTTTCTTGTATTACGTGCGTTCTTGTGTGTTGTGTTCATTAAAGAGTTTATTCATTTTGTTAAACGAGTCCCCTTATTTCCGCGAAAGCGTCGGAACGCGAACGCGAACGCGAACGCGAGTGCGCGAGAACGACTCCCGGGCGTAACAATACCTTCACAGAAGTAGATGCGATGTTCTTCATCTCCTGGATAGAGATCCTGCACTCGCTGGTAATGATACGGATGCAATCCGTTGCGACGTAAAACATGGTGCACCGTGCATCGCGAGAGATCGAGTGCACGAGCTACTCGACGCACACTGTTTCCCGGATTCTCCTTAAATGTACGCAGGATTC
>NW_012026816.1:773185-773570 GCF_000956235.1 Wasmannia auropunctata
TTCAGACGTGTGCTGTTGCGGTTAAAAGCTCGTAGTTGAATCTGTGTCGCACACCGTCGGTTCACCGCTCGCGGTGTTTAACTGGCGTGATGTGGGACGTCCTACCGGTGGGCTTAGCCTCGCGAGGGGCGGCCCAACTAATATCCCGTCGCGGTGCTCTTTACTGAGTGTCGAGTCGGGCCGGTACGTTTACTTTGAACAAATTAGAGTGCTTAAAGCAGGCTATCCTCGCCTGAATACTGCGTGCATGGAATAATGGAATAGGACCTCGGTTCTATTTTGTTGGTTTTCGGAACCCCGAGGTAATGATTAATAGGGACAGATGGGGGCATTCGTATTGCGACGTTAGAGGTGAAAACTGAGTCGACAAGGCACACAGGGGATA
>NW_012026816.1:773590-774661 GCF_000956235.1 Wasmannia auropunctata
CGACCCGAGTCAGGCCATCACGGCCCGGGTGCACCTCCGTGACCCGCGCTAAATCCCACTTCGTGGGAGGAAGCAAATTATTTTTTAACAGAACCAGATCGTTTTCCTGGAGATTAATTTTGGCTTCCGGCCATTTGTGTCGCTGTTGAAGCGAGTGTAGGTAGTCGTGAGACCAGCGACGCCAAATCTGCTCCTGCATTCGGGATACAAGTTGCCATCGCGACAACCGATTGACTTTCTCGTCGGTGACGGATGGTTCCGGCGCGCACACGAGGAGACGACCTATCAAAAAGTGACCAGGCGTCAGCGCAGCCAAGTCGGTTGGGTCGGCTGACAACGCGGAGATGGGGCGTGAGTTCAGGCAAGCCTCAACTTGGCAAAGTAACGTTGCGAATTCTGCGCGAGAAAGCGAGTGGGTCCCGACGGCCCGCTTCAAGTGATATTTGAGACTCTTCACCCCAGCCTCCCACAGCCCGCCGAAATGAGGAGCAGCGGGGGGTATGAAGTGCCAAATTATGCCATCGTTAGCCAGTGATTCTTGCACGGAGGCATCTCGCATGAGCGCGCGCAGGGCGGCCGACAGCTCGCGGTCGGCACCCTGAAAATTAGTACCATTATCACTGTACACGTGAGTCGGGAGCCCACGCCGGCTTACAAAACAGCGGAACGCAGCTAGGAAACCGGCTGTCGAGTAGTCATCGACACATTCCAGGTTGATAGCCTTGGTGGCTAGACAAATGAAGACGGCCACATAGTGCTTGGTGATCCGTTGACCTCGAGCAACGGACGCGAGGAGGTTAAACGGGCCGGCGTAATCGACCCCGGTTGACGTGAACGGGGCCGAGGGAGTGACACGCGAGGCAGGAAGGTTACCCATTTGTTGCTCGCTGATTTGCGCCCGATGACGGGTGCACGTGATACATTGATGAATATGCCCTTTTACAAGGGAGCGCGCAGATAAGATCCAGAAACGCTGGCGCAGAAGGCGCAACGTAAGCTGGATGCCACCGTGGAGTGTGGCTTTGTGCGCCCGATCGATGAGTAATCGGGCAACTCGATGATCCGGAAGGA
>NW_012026816.1:774711-775086 GCF_000956235.1 Wasmannia auropunctata
TTAATGCCGCGCAAATTTATCAACTTTTTTAGCTTTAAAATAAAAGAGGCTCAGCCCCTCTCCCCGCCTATTACATAAATAATATCTATTGTAAAAACAAAAAATACGTGCTTTAATGCTTCTATTTTTTTAGTAAGGCGAAGATTTAATAGATATTCAATTTAATATACATTCTACCTTGCGTAGGGGTCTGTCTAATCTTTTTGGTATCTATTATTTTTGATATATTGTAGACTCATTTATTTAGTAAGGCAAAGATTTAATAAATATTTTTACCTTGCGTAGGGGTCTGTCTAATCTTTTTGATATCTATTATTTTTAGTATATTGTAGACTCATACATTGTATAAGGCGAAAATTTATTAGATATTGAGAC
>NW_012026816.1:775136-779774 GCF_000956235.1 Wasmannia auropunctata
GTGCGTGCGTGCGCGCGCGTGTGCGTGCGTGCGCGCGCGTGTGTGTGTGTGTGTGTGCACGTGCGTGCGTGTGTGTGTTTATATAATATATATAGTTTTATACGACTTATTGAGTTATAGATTCGCTGCAGTCGTTCTTTATATGAAATATGCGAAAAAATTTAGTTCATTTATAATAAAAATTCGAAATGTAACTGTTGCACGTTTTGAACAGAAAGAACAATTAATAGCGGTTAATACGGATTAAATAATAATTAATGATATAATTAATCAATGATATTATAGAAAATGATAGAATACAAATATTAAATGCACGATTAAATTTTATAATTGTATCAGCCGATAACAATTATGCAGTAAATGATTAAATTTGTTTCCCTTTTATTAGATTAATTAATAGTTAATACACATATGTATTTTTATCAATATATAAAAATAATTCATTGACTTAAGTTTCACATAAATAGATTTCAAACACATAAATAATAACATATTTGTGTTTTTACAACAGTTTATTCAAATATGACAAATATTTATATTTATACATACTCATATACAAATATATAAACACCAAATCGTAATTTTTGTATTGAATTAGATAATTCGATAAGTCAAATAGAAAAACGTACATATATTATACTTTCGGATAGTATTTAATCATTTAAATGAGATATAGTTAAGAAAAAGTAAGTAACTTCTTTACAGTAGCCCAAATGTGAATCCGCTTGAAATGATAGTTTACCGTAAAAAATAAATAAAATTAAATTTTTTTATATATGTTTCTATCGTTTTTTATAGAAAGGAAACTAATATATTCAAATAATATTGTTTCATGTGTATGTGTGTTTTACATACACGCGTGTGCGTATATATGCATGGAACAATATTCAAAACAAAAACAAAATAAAAATTTACTTATTCTTTTTCTACAAGTAATTTAATATTAGAGAGTAAATAAAAACGCAAATTATAAATAAATTAATAATAAGTTTATTGAATCTCAATAATATTTGGCAATTCACATACATAGCATTCACCAACATCAATGAACATCATTTTTTGCTTAATCTCTTCAATCGAAATTACCATAATATTTTTCTCTTTTTCAATAACTCTCATTAAATGTTGCATTGGAACATTTTCTTTAATTGGTGCAACTACTATTTTGCGTACTGTCATGTAATATTGTTTTTCTAAACAGACGAATTTAATAATTTGAATAATGGAATTATTTTTTAATTTTATTACGGTATCATTGGTCTTCTTTGACCGTTCATATAAGATACTATGAAATACTGTGCCTTTAAATACGCATCTATTAAAGACAAGACCATTTCGTAAAGGTTCTTCTACAGTATCTACAATATTTATTAATGGTATACCTTTACCAATAAATGTTATACCACTTTCAGTAGTTGTATATTGCATTAATCGTCGGTATTCAAATAAATCTTTACAAAATTGGAAACTATCATCAGTACTAAGTGCTATAGTGGCTACGGAATGTCGATATTTCGCAAGTCTTAAATGTTTATCTATTATTTGATTTCGCACACCTTTAGGTCCATTTACAAATTGCTTTAAATGAAATATATTGCTTTCATAGGGAAATGTTGATGTAGCCCACAGTGGTCCAGATTTTTTAACAGACTGTACTAAATGCAGTAAAGAATGCATATTAAAAGTGATTACTTCTTCTCCATATAATATTTCACATTCTCCCACAAATCTTAATAGATCTAATTCACATTGCAATAGATTTTCTTCGCTTATATTGGATTTTAAAAGAATATAAACGCTTTGTATTAATAATAAGAAAGACTGTAAATATATATTTTCGAGAACTCCTTGCAAGCATGGATAACTGTAAAATAATAACCAGGATCGCCATTCTGTAGCCTTCCACTTTGCTTTAAACATTAAATTTCGCGGAATTCGATGGATTTCATGAGGTGGTTTTATTGCTACTAATCGGTTATTAATAATTAAGCGTTTCTTTGCTGTTAAAGAAAATTTATGACCAGGTGTAGTCCAAATGTCCCACATCTGTTTAGTTACTCCCAAAAGAATACCATGCATATAATCAATGGGGTAACCCCAAATACTATCAAACAGCGGCATTTTTATTAATTGAAATTCACCTTTTACACCTCTAATTATTTTTTGTAATTTTATTGCTTCATCAACATCTTTCAGATAAGATTCTTGTGATCTCAAGTCTGGATCTTGTTTTGACATTGGATAACGCATAGCACCTTTCACATGACGACCGTACGCGTAGCACCAACTACATCCTTGAAATGCATTATATTGCATACGATTTTGCATTATAGGTCGTGCAACGGAATCAACTGATGAACAGAGTAATATGAAATTAAATTTAATCGATTGATTATGATTAATTATTGTTATACCAGATTGTAGCAATTCTTTTGCTGATTCTACAAGCGTTGATAAATATAGATTCATAAATGCAGGTTTAGGTTCTGAATCTGAAATCCATAATGCAGCAAGTATAACAGTTTTAAATCTCAATTCAACAGGAAGTTTATTTATAATTAGTTGTATTGGCCACATAGACAATTTAGAACTACGAAATAAGGCTGCACCATCGGTGTTAAAGTTGAATGTTAATGTCTTAAATTGACTACACTTAATGTCAGACAATTTTTTATATAATTCACCATCGTAAATATCGTGTATTGAAGAATTTTCTGAATTTGTACTATTATTAATTAAATCTAAATTTACTAATAGTTTTAGTAGAATATCTTTATCTTCTAATAACATTTTAATTTGATATGAAATATCAATACTTATGAAATAGTTTGGAGATTGCATTGAAAGTTTATATTGATTATTACATGTGTCACAAAATCGAATTTGATTTCGAAAATTATTTTTTGTAATAGGTTCCATCAATTTTAAGTAACATTTAGTACAATAAAATGTATATAAAATTTTATCATCAGGTGGGCTACATTGTTGTAATATGTTATAGCTATTAACTTTCCACGCAACGAATTTTGGTCCAACTAATACTTTAACTAGCTTAATTATTGCATGCTTTGCAGAGTTTGATAAATTATATCGGAGACAGATGCCAGTTATCATCATCAGTACATCAGAAATTGTAAGACCAGCAGCTTCAAACATAATTGTTTCATTTCTAATTTCACTGGATAAGTTGTCACAAGAGTTTTCTAAAAATATATTAGAAGTATTGCTATCAGATTCTTGATAACATTCAGAATTAATGCTTAAGTTTTCTGAATCTTCATCTTTCAAAGTAAAAATCATATTAGATATAAGTGAAACTTGGTCAAATTTGTTACTTTCATTATGTAAAGGACTAAAGCTTCCATCTGTTAAATGATCTTTAAAATTTGATGTGTTGTCTGCTACAATTTGGAAAGAGATATAAATATAATATATATGTAAATTCAAAACGTTCTTTATAAATATAGTATTATTTGTATTATAACGTTATTAGCATAAAAGAAAATGTAATAATATACCTAATTCATTGTTTATATCTGTCGTGCTCAGAATATTTCTCCATCGCTTATCCGTTCGAGGATCTACTTGTGATGGTTTATATGTAGGATCTAGAAAATATTTATAGATCCTTTTTTTGTGTTTTGAACCATCTTTATTCATGTTTATCAAATTGTACTTTCTAAATCAATTATACACTTTGTTTAGCTATACAACTTTGACATATGTATATGCAACCATAATTGTTAGGACGCAAATCAAGTGATGAGAGTGCGTACGCAACGCTTTTAGGCTCGCTCGTCATGTATCACGCATGTTGCGAGAGTCAATCAAAACCGCCAATAGTACCATTGACGTTTCTGATTGGCTGTCGCAACATGCTTGCAACCGACTTATAGATGAGAACGGTACTTAAGCCGCTGCTGTGGGCGGGAAAAGCAGGTCCTGCCAGGTCCTGCCAGGTCCAGAACGTTGAACACGCGGTGTGCACAAGTACGGTTCTTCTGTTTGCTTCGTTTATTAAATACACTCATTATATTTTTTGCCGCTTATAAAGTATACAAAGATTATATTTTATATATGTACAAATTGTATGTATGTATGTATATTGTTTAAACAAACGTGTGTATTACTTGTGTAAGCGTGAATATAAAAGTGTGAGGTTATATATTATTAGAAGCAATGTCTGTTAATAAAATAAAATTCGCATATGTAAAATATTTTACCGGGGAGAAGGAAATCGTGTCAGTGGATCGAATTAAAGGATTTGATGCTACAAATATAAATTATGAAAAGAAATATAAGATCTTGTGGAATGAAAACTATTATAATGGTATACTAATTTCCGTCGCAAGTAAGTATGAAAATTTCTTTTATGTTTAAGTTAAGCATGCAAAAGGTAATTTATAATGTGTATGATGAATTACCTATAACAGAAAAACAGAATATTTTTAAAATAATTTTGTATAAAAATAGTAAAACTATAATATTAATACACATACTTACCAACATACACATATTCATATAAACACGCGCGAGCACACATATAACACACACACACACACACACACACGCACACGCACACGCACACGCACACACACACACACACACACACACACACACACACACACACACACACAC
>NW_012026816.1:779824-780480 GCF_000956235.1 Wasmannia auropunctata
GCCCGCTCAGAGATGTGTATAAGAGACAGATAGAGAAACGAGTCATCTTCATATCTTAATATTACAATAATTAAACGATTGAGCTAGTGATGATGACGGTTTTTTATAACACTATTTCGAATTAAGAATATTCTATATTCTTCGGTTTACATTGTCAATATGTGCTTGTGATGCTTATCACTACAAAATGTGTGATATCGTTACAAAATTGACTTTTTTAAAAAAAGTAAAAAAGAGTGCCAAGTGTTAGCGTGCTCCTCGAACAAAATTTGATGTTTATGATCTCCTTTTCGAACAAAAAACAGTTGTACAAAATTGAACAATGAGACCTAAGCGGTATATCTATTATCGAACAAAATTTGATGTTTATGATCTTCTTTTTCGAACAAAAAACAGGTGTACAAAATTAAACAATAAAACCTAAGCGGTACATCTATTATTGTACAAAATTGAACAATGAAACCTAAGCGGTACATCTATTATCGAACAAAATTTGATGTTTATGATCTTCTTTTTAACAAAAAACAGATGTACAAAATTAAACAATAAAACCTAAGCGGTACATCTATTATTTCTTCAAAATAAAAACCTAAATGCTATATCTTTTGGTACTTTAAATACCGATCTCTATTTTAGTGAATATATATATTGTCACG
>NW_012026816.1:780530-781630 GCF_000956235.1 Wasmannia auropunctata
TATCGTTTCCACACCACCTTGCGGTAGACAGCACGGCGTCGATCGTATTATTTGTTTAAAAAGGGCGCGAATTTTAAGAAATTAATAATACCTTCACAGAAGTAGATGCGATGTTCTTCATCTCCTGGATAGAGTTCCTGCACTCGCTGGTAATGATACGGATGCAATCCGTTGCGACGTAAAACATGGTGCACCGTGCATCGCGAGAGATCGAGTGCACGAGCTACTCGACGCACACTGTTTCCCGGATTCTCCTCAAATGTACGCAGGAGCAATCAATGTCCGCGCGAGCCTTCGTTCTCGGCGCGAGCCACTGAATTTCGCTTTAATGAATTGGCGTAGAATGGGCGGCTGTGGGTGGAATAAATGGAGACACGCGTTCAGCACGCGGTGTATCGATGGCTCATTCATGTATGAGTGAAAACAGGATGTTTACGCCCCGTGCCGCGGTTCCTTGCGCGCCCGCAACTTTGAGAAAGAATGAAATCTTTCAGCTGACCTGGAAGCATATTTTACGCTCGTGCGTGAACATACCGCCCGCCTTGCACTGACTAGGGTGCAAAACTAACAACCGAAAACATAGAATTCCTTACAAACAAGTAGTTACATGGATGGTTACGCCTTGTATAATGGAGGCTTATTAGCGATGTGGGCTCGCCTCGGCGGTCAGGCGGTTAGACGCTTACCGAATAATGCGTGACATAATATATCGCATAATACAAGAGCTTGGTCAGGGCGCAAACGTTCCGGCGTCGCAGTGGATGGGCAGGCGGCAGACCTGGGTCACTGGCCGTTGGAGCGTGCTAGTGGTGGTTCGGACGGTGACGACCCGAGTCAGGCCATCACGGCCCGGGTGCACCTCCGTAACCCGCGCTAAATCCCACTTCGTGGGAGGAAGCAAATTATTTTTAACAGAACCAGATCGTTTTCCTGGAGATTAATTTTGGCTTCCGGCCATTTGTGTCACTGTTGAAGCGAGTGTAGGTAGTCGTGAGACCAGCGACGCCAAATCTGCTCCTGCATTCGGGTTATAAGTTGCCATCGCGACAACCGATTGAGTTTCTCGTAGGTGACGGATGGTTCCGGCGCGCACACGAGGA
>NW_012026816.1:781650-781977 GCF_000956235.1 Wasmannia auropunctata
AGATGTGTATAAGAGACAGGAATGAAATCGAGAAGAAGTTAGACGTGCTTCAAATAAGTGTAAACGAGCTTAAAAAGGTAGTTGATGAAGCGAAAGATTTCATATGTGTCGTGAAGAATATAAAAAAAGGTAAATAAGACTGTACATCGGATTTCTGTGCCATTTGCACGTCGTGTACCGCGACCAAACATGTCTGACAAGGGAACCTCGCGAAGTGTCAAATTCTGATCTTAACGAAACTTTTTATACATGTAGGTTGCCTAAATAGATGAATTTAGAAATTAGCAGTTGCGGCCCAAAAACGGTTTAAAGGGATGAAACCACCCA
>NW_012026816.1:781997-782474 GCF_000956235.1 Wasmannia auropunctata
TTATGATATTCTTCAAAGAAATGCTGCATACAAAAATATTCTTTGCACCAGGCGCAACGTATTATAGCAGGTGCACCACATGTGGAACAGAATGGTATTTCTTGAATATCCTTTCCAGAAAAACAAAAGTCTACAGGATTTTCGAAATATAGCTGTCGTTCTTCAATATATCCACTCTTGAGTCAGGCATATTTAAAAAGATTATGAAATCATGGAGAAGATAGCTGTATATGCGTTAAATGCTATATAGTATACTACAGTTGTGCCTGGTGCAAGGAATATTTTTGTATGCAGCATTTTTTTGAAAAATATCATAATTGGGAACATTTTGTTATATAGGAATTATATAAGTATTAATATAGTAAGATCAACTAGTTTTAAATATTTCTGATAAGTATATTATTGCCAATATTAAAAATAAATATTTAAAATAAATATTTATAATAAATGTGCTTATACATTATAGGAAACGTCGAA
>NW_012026816.1:782494-784651 GCF_000956235.1 Wasmannia auropunctata
TCATTATTTATTTAGTGTTGTGGTAATCACATCAGCGCTTTGTGTAGTGTCTGGTGACTCTTTTTCGCAACACTGATTAGTCGCTGATTGCTCTGACAAACCAAACGCCTACCATCGCCAAGATTATCTATTCCAGTCGTCTCAGATTGTGAGGCGTTAATCACAGTGTAATAAAGTTATGCTACAATTTCTATTTTTAGGTTTATATATATATGGATGTCAAATAAGTTCCTGTACAAGTTTTATTACATGGATGTGCAATCCTGACTTGAAATCCTAATTTAGATGTTCTTATTCTACAAAGCTGATTCTACAAAAATTTTTTGGTGTAAAATAGAAGATTATCATTTCAAGATTCTTGTGAAAAAACATATCGAAGCGAGATTTTGCAAATTAAACGTTAAGAGATATCCTTTTCTGAAATAAACTTTGGCAGTGGCATACTTAAATTTGTTAATAATATTTATTTGTACATTACAGAACGGTTATGAATGGAATTATACCTACAATTGCATTTATTGTGAAAAAGATTACATCGTGGGTTTTAATGTGCGCCCTCGAGACCTTCTATGTGACAGATTTCTTTTTTACGCCCGACTGCTGCCAACCGAAGGTTGTTAGAAATTTGCTTTTTACGAAATTGAATGCGCGCCAACGAGGCTTTTAAGTCAGAGATTTCTTTTCTAGAAATTTGTATTTGCTTTTAACGAAATTATATGCGCGCCCACGTGATTTTTAAGTGAAAGACTTCTTTTTTAGAAAGTTGTATTTGTTTTTTATGAAATTATATGCATGCAAGTCTCCTAAGTTTTCTAAGTGAGTGATTTCTTTTTTAGAAATTTGTATTTGCTTTTTACGAAATTATGTGCAAGTCTCCGAGGCTTTTAAGTGAGCGATTTCTTTTTTAGAAATTTATATTTGCTCTTTACGAAATTATATGCGCGCCCTCGAGACTTCTAAGTGAGAGATTTCTTTTTAAAAAATTTGTATTTGCTTTTCACAAAATTATAAGCAAGTCTCCGAGAGTCTTCTAGAGTTTCTTTATTAGAAATTTATAATTGCTTTTAACGAAATTATAAGCGCGCCAACGAGGCTTCTAAGTCAGAGATTTCTTTTTTAAAAAATTGTATTTGCTTTTTACGAAATTATGTGCGCGCCCACGTGATTTCTAAATTAGAGACTTCTTTTTTAGAAAGTTGTATTTGCTTTTTATGAAATTATATGCATGCAAGTCTCCTAAGTTTTCTAAGTGAGTGATTTTTTTTTTAGAAATTTGTATTTGCTTTTTGCGAAAGTATATGCGCGTCCAAGAGACTTCTAATTGAAACATTTCTTTTTTTTGAAATTTGTATTTGCTCTTTACGAAATTATATGCGCGCAAATGAGACTTCTAAGTCAGAGATTCCTTTTTTAGAAATTTGTATTTGTTTTTTACGAAATTATATGCGCGCCCACGTGATTTCTAAGTGAAAGATTTCTGTTTTGGAAATATTTATTGCTTTTTTTAAAATTATATTCAAGTCCCTTTAGTCTTCTAAGTTAGAGATAAGTTATAAGATATTAATAAGCGCGCCAACGAGGCTTCTAAGTCAGAGATTTCTTTTTTAAAAAGTTGTATTTGCTTTTTAAGAAATAATATGTGTCCGCCCATGTGATTTATAAGTTAGAGATTTCTTTTTTAGAAAGTTGTATTTGCTTTTTACGAAATTATATGCGCGCCCACGTGATTTCTAAATTAGAGACTTCTTTTTTTAAAAAATGTATTTGCTTTTTATAAAATTATATGCATGCAGTCCCCTAAATTTTCTAAGTGAGTGATTTCTTTTTTAGAAATTTGTATTTGTTTTTATTAAATTATATGCGCGCCAACGAGACTTCTAAGTCAGAGATTTCTTTTTTAGAAATTTGTATTTGCTTTTTACGAAACTATGTGCAAGTCTCCAAGGCTTCTAACAAGGGAAATTAGGAAACCCGAAGATTCAGAAAAATCTGAAACTTTGCGTAAAAGTAGAGTAAAACGACCTGCTGTTGATGCGCGGTATAGCTCGTCGGTATCGAAACGGGTGGCAGGGATCGCCAGCAGGTTCAGGAGAGAGAGTGGCGGAATGATAACGAAATCGAACGAATTAAATATAATTTAAAAAGATAAAATATATT
>NW_012026816.1:785584-786010 GCF_000956235.1 Wasmannia auropunctata
TCCTGCACAACTGAAATAACAGTAGCAATTGTACCATTCACTAGGCCCAAACTGGCATCAATATTGCGTCTTATCATAACTTTCGCTCCAATTTTAATTGTAATTTGTTTTGAAAGCCCAGCTGTTCTAGTATTATCATCGTCATTATCTGCCAACATCTTTTTTACTTTTTTTTTTATATATGGAATACAATCAATCGTATCTTCAGCAATTAATACTATTTCTTGTGAAACAATACGATTTAACATTGCAGCGTTAAGAACGTCACACATATGACAAGTAGGTAGTAAACAAACAGTATCAGATGGTAAATTATTAATAAAATCACACAATTCTTCTAATCTTGTTTCGAAAGACTCACCTTTAAACGATATTTTTCTTTTTTCGAGAATCTCACAATCAGAAGAGCACACGTCTGAACTCCAG
>NW_012026816.1:786060-789162 GCF_000956235.1 Wasmannia auropunctata
CGCTCGGATCGAGGCGAAGTAACGCTTCACCTTTGTATTGCTCCTCTGGGTGCGAGGAATTTGGAGTGGCCCCTGCTGAGAAACGCTCAGCCAGGAGCAGAGAAACGCTCTACTCCTGGTTACTTCGGGGCCACTGTGCGGATCGTATCTGGAGGTCTGCGAACCGAGACGCCACCGAGAATCGCTCGGACCGAGGCAAAGCCACTCTTTACCCCGGTGTCGTCGGTTCGTGAGACGGTCAGGAACTGGTAGCCTTCTTGGCTTCGGAGCCCCTTATATACTCTCGCATTCGGCCGCGATCGGCTCCGTTCGGTGGTTTCCGGCACCGTTACATGATTTACGGTAACGTCTTTGTCGGCTGGCCTAAAGTTGCTTTGGAACGCTTAAAAAATGGGGCGCACCGCACCTTCTTCGCCCGACGGTTCGTCGGTCGGGCGACATCCGGCGGTTGTTCGGCCGGGAACGATGCACTTTCGGGGGTGCATCGTTACATCACCCCCCTTCTAGCAAAGTGCCTGAATTTCGAGGCACCTACAACGGGAGTCGCCGGATTTTACGAACAGTCCCATCGTGGTTGAACCGGATGTGCCATCGCTTGCCCCGGACTCGCATCTTATACTGCCGCGAGACATGTGCCGCGAAGTGGGGAATCTCCAAAATGTTCCCGGGCTGCACTTCCACCGGAATGGGCGGTGGAGGCAATGGTCCCACCACACGGGCTGGTTTCAGGGACGGTCGTGGTGGTGGCGTAGGCGGTCGTCGCAGTGGTGGCGGCATTGGAGGTGGCGTAGTGGTAAGCCACTCCAATTTCTTTTGCGTTTGTCTGTCGGATCTTTGCACAAAACGCCCGGCCACACAACCGACCACCGGCGGTTTCCGCGTGGTCGTCTCGCTGCTGATTGCGGACGGTGACGGCCCCGGCTCCATCGGCTCAGCTCTCCACAGCCGTAGCTGCTCCTCCGGATCGAATCCCGGCTTCTCGGGATCGTATCCCTCCGGTTTGCCCAAAATTCTATCGATTTCCTTGAGTATGTCTCGTTCCATAGCTGTCGGAAAAGTGGTCTTCGTTCTCTAATTGCCCATGTCCAGGCCCTTTTGTTTATCAATCCAGGAGGAGGTAGGCATCCTATTCGCCCTCTAGTCCCCATCTGTTTCGCTTTTTGGCTTCGAGTCGGCCTCTGGTGTTGACAATTCGTCGGCAGATTCTCCTTCCTCCTCATCGTCCGGCGCGTCCGCGTGTCCGGGCTTGAGGTCTTGAACGTGTATGTGCCGAAACCAACGACCCGATTTGTCACGCAGATCGACGATTACCAGTGAAACAATTCTTCGCACCTCGAGAGGGCCCCGGAACTTGGGCGCGAGTTTTGCATTGAAAGCGGCGGCTTTGTCGGAGAGTGGGTACTCCCGCTTCCATACCCAATCCCCGACGCGCGGCTTCCACGGTCGGCGTCTCAGATCGTAATATTTTTGCTGCCTTTGAAAGGCGCGCGCGAGATGTACCCTGACAAGCTCGTAAGCCTCCTCGAGGTAGCGACGCGTCACATCCGGCGGCGGCGCCGGTGCCGAACGGGAGGCGTTAGCATTTTGCGGGGAAACTAGCTCGCGTCCCAGGTTTAAATAAGCCGGTGAATAGCCGGTCGCGTCGTGGCGTGCAGAGTTATACGCGAATTGTAACTCAGGGATTCGCTCATCCCAATTCCTGTGATTTCGATCGACATACTGTGAAATCATTGTCTTAATCGTTCGATTGGTACGCTCGACTAGGTTACAGTGCGGCGCGTGCACTGGCGTAAATACATGTCGAATCTGATACGCGCGGAGCAATGCTTCGAGATTTTTCGGCTTCAATTGCGTCCCATTATCTGAGAGGATTGACTCAGGGCACCCGTGACGGAAAATAATTGCTTTGGCTATGTTCTTGGTAACGGCAGACGCTGTGGCTCGCCGTAGCGAACGCATCTCAACCCACTTAGTGAATCGATCTTGCATGTTCAAAAGCCAGACGTGGCCTTGTTTCGATTGCGGAAGCGGGCCTACCAAGACGATCGTCACTTGATGCCAGGGCCGTATAATCGCGGTAGCATAGAGAGTACCGGCCGGTCGTTGCTGTGCTACCTTGTGGCTCATGCAATTCGCGCAGTTCCTAACATATCGCTCAATATCCCGTGACATCCCCGGCCAGAAATATAACTGAGACACACGCGCGATTGTTTTCGCTATCCCGAAGTGTCCGGCGGTCGCGTCGTCATGATTTTTACGCATGATTTCGGTACGATCCCCCTTCGCTACGCAGGCCTTCCACTGCTGGTCTATAGGTGTTTCCGTAAAATCTAAATCGTGCAAAAAAATGCCGGAATAGCTGACCCTGTCGGATTTCGTAGTCGGGGTATCGTTGTGGGTCTTCCTGCACGGTCCGCAGCATATGTGTGTACCATTTGCATTGTAGTGCAACTGCGGCCGCTGCCGTAATTGGCTGGCGCGATAATGCATCGGCCACCCGATTTAGCGTTCCCTTACGATATTTTACTTCCATATCGTACTGCTGTAATTCGAACGCCCACCTACCTAGCCTACCCGAGGGTGACTCTAATTTCTGCAACCACTTCAGTGACTGGTGGTCTGTGATCACCGTAAATGCATATCCTTCCAAATAATCCCTCATTCGTCGAATACCCCACAGTACCGCGAGACGCTTCAATTCTGTCACGCTATAATTTCGTTCGGCGGCGTTGAGCGTCCGGCTCGCGTACGCGATAACCCGTTCCCCTTCTGGAAAATATTGGGTTAATACGGCACCCAGCCCGGTGGTACTCGCGTCGGTCTGTAACACGAAGCGGCGTGAAAAATCGGGATAGGCCAATACTGGCGCGGTTGTGAGCGTACTTTTCAATTTTTCGAATGCCGCTTCCTCCTCTGAACCCCATTGCCATCGGGCATTCTTTCGAGTTAATGTTGTGAGCGGGGCCGCAACCGTAGCAAAGTTCTGAATAAAACGTCTATACCACGACGCCATACCCAGAAATTGCCTCACCTGCTCGACCGTGTTCGGGGTCGGCCATTGTTCAACCGATTTCACTTTTTCCGGATCTGTTCGAATTCCGT
>NW_012026816.1:789182-789632 GCF_000956235.1 Wasmannia auropunctata
TATCCCCTGTGTGCCTTGTCGACTCAGTTCGCGGCGAAAGCAACACGCCGCGCGAAAGCAACACGCCGCGCGGGACTTAGAAAAATTTCGGCTCGGTCGGGTCCGGAGGTAAACCTGGCCGATCTACGCTTCCCCGCTAAAGCCCTTAATGTTACGTCGATTCGCGTGCCCGCACGTTTATTCGGCCACCCTAGTGCCCCCGTGCACCCCCGTCGTCCGTTCGCCTCGATAGCGGAGAATTTTCGGCGCCGGAGGTAATCGCGGCGAAAGCAACACGCCGCGCGAAAGCAACACGCCGCGCGGGACTTAGAAAAATTTCGGCTCGGTCGGGTCCGGAGGTAAACCTGGCCGATCTACGCTTCCCCGCTAAAGCCCTCAATGTTACGTCGATTCGCGTGCCCGCACGTTTATTCGGCCACCCTAGTGCCCCCGTGCACCCCCGACGTCCGA
>NW_012026816.1:798506-800077 GCF_000956235.1 Wasmannia auropunctata
TTATTATATGTGGAAAAAAATAGAACGAAATTTACAGCGCATGTGCACCCGAAAGAAATACAGTCATATATTTATCATAAGCTAATTACAGCTAGAGCCTGTGTCAGTTTAAGAGGGAGGAGCTAAGGGGATTATAGCCCCAAGTCTTATCTTTCTAGGATCCAATCAGCAAACAATGTTTTTTAAATATTTTGTTAACGTTTCTTTTTATTAATTATTTATTCCGTGAACTCTTTTTATAAAAAAATATTTATTAAACATACATTTAATATTTCTTTTTCATTAAATATTTATTTAAAATAATGATTTTTAAAAAACATTTGTTAAACCTTTATTAAATATTTTTTAAGTATTTATTTTTTATGAATTTATGTAAAATATGTAAATATGTATTTATTTTTTATGTAAAAACACTTAGCGCTGCTATATCTTAAAATATAATAATATAATAGTAAAAACTTGAATATAATTTACACTGAATAAGTAGAAAATTGTTGTCAATGTAATTCATTACTTTTATATTAAGTTCATTGTTTTTTTTATTTGGTCTAGCAGCGCCAAGTGTTTTTACATAAAAAATTTTTTCCTTAAATTAAATTTTTTCTCTCATTTTGTACCGTTACTTTTTTAATCTTTGTGATAATACTTGAGTTAAGTAAAGTAACACAAATTTGTGATGTAACAATATTTAAAGAAGAACTAAATAACTATTACCATTTGGAATAGGAAGAGTTGAATAGATACAAAGGTATGTACTACTTGCATTTTATTTTTTAAAAAGTAGTTAGCGTATATTACATATCACTCAGATTGAATAAGGTAACACAATTTTGCAAAAAATTAAAGCTACTATCACTTCGGTTGAAATAAAAAGGCCTTCAATAGGAGTACAAAGATACGTACCACTTAGGTTTTATTTTTTAAACATCTTTACTTTTAAATTTTTTTATAGAATTGTAATTTAGCGCCAGTTATTGATATCAAATCTTTTATTGGGTTTAATTTGGTACAAGTTCTTTTTAGGTACATATCATTTGGGTTGAGTAAAATATCACAATACCACTTTTATTTTTTTAATTTAATTCGACAGTTTTTTTTAAGAACGCGAATTCTTAGCGCCTTTTTTACCTTTTTTAAAAAGGTAGTTTTGTACTGATATAGTATCACTGCAGTAGTGCTGAACACTATTAGTGTCACTAAAGGTATGTTCTGTTTCATACATTATGCACCTGATGTATCATTTTATCCTGGTTTAATATTCAGTAAAAACTAAAAATAAAATGATACATAATCTGTATCATGCCTGAAACGCACTCTAAGTATCACTAGTGTAGTAGCAAACGCAAGTATTTACTGCAGTAGTGCTGAAACACTACTAGTACTATTACACACTGTACAGAATGTGCACTATTATAGTGTTACGTCCTGAGGACTCCACAATTCTTTTCTTTCGTGGAGAGTTCCAGAAACGGGAAGTCGATTAGCGGCGATTATTTTATCACGTGTTAGATTTAAGACTTCCTGCGTCTCAAGACGCGGATGCGCGAGAACCGTCAATTAAAGAAATCTTT
>NW_012026816.1:800097-800839 GCF_000956235.1 Wasmannia auropunctata
ATGTAACTAGATTACGACATTTTAAGATTGTGTTTAAGACAGTCTTAAATATTAATAATTGATAATAATTATATTTATAATTGATTCTTAATATTTAAGACTGTCTTAAACACAGTCTTAAAATGTCATAAACTAATTATAACAGAGCCGTATTAGTATCTTAAGACATTACTTGTAAATATTAGCCAAGGATTAGGAACACGTGAATGGAGGAGCGCGCGCCGGCTCTGAGCGCCGCATGGACAAGAGCGATTATTCGTTAACTTTAATCAGCTCTCCTGCCAAAATTACTTATCAGATTAAAATTTGCTAAAGGAAAAAGTTGTTCCTTTTAGCACAAAGTATAACGTTCTGTACTCCGAATGCGCTAATTTTGGGACACCCTGTATATCCGTACTGTTCCCGCAATAGTTGTTTACACCGATTTGACTTGACCCCACGACATTCAAATTTTGCTTCGTAAGCGTTGTCTAGCCGTGCGCGATAAAAACGCGCAATTCATGATTATACATCCGCAGAATATTGCGGAAATAGATTTGCTTTCATCGTTGTCCCCTGTTAAATGGAAAAATGCGAGCAGAACGTGCTGCGTAAAGAATGGCTGCGTGCGCGCAACGTAAACGAGTACGAATGTGTGCATACAGAGGCGTATATAATTATTTCTGAAAAATGATATTTCGGAAAATAACTTTGACACACATGGTTGAATTTGTCTCAAAATAAACTTTAATTTGGTAAAAAA
>NW_012026816.1:801366-803004 GCF_000956235.1 Wasmannia auropunctata
CGTGTGCTCTTCCGATCTCACAGTTTATAAAAATACATAATTTACTGTATATGGATTTTTCGCTATTTAACTCTTGACACTTATAATTTCATTCAAATGTATTGTAGTCATTGTCTAGCCATGCGCGATGTAAAATTTCAATGATCGTATTATACGTATGATAGATGGTAAGACATTATAACACAAATATATAAATCGTGAAAAAAAATATATTATACATTTATACACTTTATCACACACCGTTGTTTTCAGCGTAAAATACGATTCTAAAAATTATGCCGCAAGCAAATTTGAGATATCTTGAAAATTGACAAAATACATTTTTTGTTTATTGCTAATATATTGTAACTTTTGAATGAATATATTGTAACTTTTCAACTACGAACAACGGGAAAGTCACTACAAATAATTAGAAACGATTTTAAATCAAGATATATTATTGATTTTTCTATAACTCAAAGTCAGGTGATAGTCATTTTTTCAAAATTCTTTTTATAAATTTACAAACAAAATTATACTACTACTACAAATAACTAAAAACAAAATACTAACCTTTTTTTATTGTAAACTAATTATTTTAGTAAAAGTCGGGTGCCAAGTTTACGTAGGTAAATTAACGCATAAACGAGTACGGATGGTGCGTGTATAGAAGCGTTTATAATTATTTCTCAAAAATGATACTTCGGAAAATAACTTTATCACACATGGTTGAATTTGTCTTAAAATACCCTTTAATTTGGTAAAAATAAATTTTTTTTAAATTAAAAAAAAAAGTTGGGTGGTAGGGGTAAACAAAAAAATAAACAATAAAAAAATTATTTTAAATTATAATTATAAAGTACTCTTAAAACCATTCAACTTTTATTCAGAACATCATTTTTTTATATCTCTCGTAGTTTCGATGATATTCGCATTGAAAAAATAAAACCGATTTTTTTCTAAGGGATGTTTCACCTCCTTAATGTGCGACTCAGCACGAATGCAAAAATTGTAGTATCTTATTTTTGTTTGTAGTTTAACATATCCAAAGCTTATTGAAGTCGGAGGGGGACACTTCTGTGTGTTTCCTTGTCAGATCTAGTATCAGAATTGGCTAATTTGAACAATAAATCATTCATTATTTCTTATTATTTCTTACTTCCGCTTTACGAAATGTTTTCCTCACGTACAATATTACACATGTGCAAGGAGATGCTATTTTACGTACCTTAAGATCACATATCATATTTATTACATTTACCAAGTTCAACTAGAACTTTCCCAGGTACACCAAAAATATTAAATTATAATATTTGTTCGGATTCGACGCAAAAATTCGAACTTTAAACGGAGCGCGGCTCCAATGAGCGCTTCCCGCAAGCACGGGGAACGCGCGTGATGGCCGGCGCGCCAATTGTCACGCCTAGAGGAGGTGAGGTGCAGGTGGAGGGTGCGTGCCATAGCGGGACGTTGTTTTTGTGACCGGACGTGACGGGCGGAATCGAGCCGTCTTCCCGCCGAGAAGGGAGAGAGGACTTGCTGCCGACCACTCGGGATCTGGACGCGAACCAAGTTTTACCCTTGTCGTTGCACCTCGTTAAGGCAATCGCGATAGCTTCACGCGAGCGAAGTCGTGAAATCGTCGCGCTAACGGTGGCA
>NW_012026816.1:803054-803982 GCF_000956235.1 Wasmannia auropunctata
GACGTGTGCTCTTCCGATCTACAGCATTGTGATTGGAAAAATATAGATTTTTTCACAAAATAGGTATTTACCGATAATATTCATATAATTAAAAGATATAATAATTTATTCCTACAGAAACGTTATCCGTCCGGATAGGATACACTGCAGCGTCTCTGTATGTAACGAAAAAAATATACTTGGCGGGAGCCGCTACCGCGTCTCCTGATCGCGCGTTAAATTCAGTTTTACCGTTTTTGCGGAATTAAGCGCGTCGGACGAGCGACGAAGTTGCACCACGCTCGTGAGTGCGGTCGCAACTAATAGCTGGATAAGATTATAAAGTTATGAATGCTATATTTCATCATGATCCATGTATCGAAAAGGATTATTATACAAGTATGTGTAGAGAAGGAGAATCTAACACTTGAATTGAAATTGATGATGCTCAAATTAGAAAACAGCAATGACCTAAATGTGCTAAAGATATTTATATATTATTTTTACAAAAAATTATTACTAAACATATGTATTAATTAGGAGGCCATCAGGAGGTAGGGTTTTAATCGGTAGGCGACGTCGATGGGATCGACTAGCGGACCATCAGCGTCGAATCCAACACACCCTGTAGTACAGGCTGCAGGGTGTCTTCCCTTTATGGTGGGATTGTCTTGGATCAGGACTTGGATCCTCTCCCAATGAAGCCATCATAAAAGGGCAATGCGAAAATTTCTCCCTCCCGTAAAAAAAAACTTATATATTTTATTACACATTAAAGGACATCTCTATTCCAACCCAAATAGTAGCAACTTTAAAAATCTACTAAATTAAAGAATAAAGCTCAAGTAATACTATAATTTTTATATGTAAAATACTTAATACTACAAAATGCATGATATCAGTACAAAATTATCTTTTCAAAAAAGGTAAAAAAGGCGCTAAGAGTACA
>NW_012026816.1:804032-804698 GCF_000956235.1 Wasmannia auropunctata
TGACGATCACGTAGACATTCACTTCTTCGATGGCAAAAACCTAGATGACACGTAGATTCGACGGCAAACACGTAGACATTCACTTCCTCGATGGTAAAGACCTAGAAGACGCATAGACACTTAGTTCCTCGACGATGACCATGTAGACATTCACTTCCTCGCTAACGAAGACCTAGACGACACCTAAACACTTAATTCCCTGACAGCAAACACGTAGACTCTCACTTCCTCAACAGCAAAGGCTTAGACGACTCGTAGACATTTAGTTCCTCGACGGTAATCACGTAGACATTTATTTCCTCGACGGCGAAGACCTAGACGACATCTAAACACTTAGTTCCTCGATGGCAAACACGTAGACACTCACTTCCTCGACGACAACCACAAGAGAGTTGTGAGAGAGACGAGAAAGCAGAGAAACAGACGAGAAAGTCGTGAGAGAAACGAGAAAGCCAAAAGAGAGACGAGGGACAAGATTGAAAAAAGGGACAAGATTGAAATTTGCGAAGAAGAAGACGATGACGACGATATAGAAGACCAAAGAGACCATACAACATTGAAATTTTATGAAAAAAAGCGAAGAAAAAGACAGTGACAACAACAGCGACGAAAATATAAATTATAGACGAAAGGGGACAAGATTGAAATTTTGCGGCGGCGACGGCG
>NW_012026816.1:804718-805381 GCF_000956235.1 Wasmannia auropunctata
TACAAAATGCATGATATCAGTACAAAATTATCTTTTCAAAAAAGGTAAAAAAGGCGCTAAGAGTACACGTTCTTAAAAAAAACTGTAGTATCAAATTTAAAAAATGAAAGTGGTATTGTGATATTTTACTCAACCCAAATGATATGTACCTAAAAAGAACTTGTAGCAAATTAAACCCAATAAAAGATGATATCAATAACTGGCGGTAAATTACAATCCTATAAAAAAAATTTTAAAGTAAAGATTTTTTTAAAATAAAACTTAAGTACGTATCTTTATACTCCCATAGAAGATCTTTCTATTCCAATCAAAGTGGTAGTAACTTTAATTTTTTGCAAAATTGTGTTATCTTATTTAATCCGAGTGATATGTAATACATGCTAACTATTTTTTAAAAAATAAAACGCAACCTACTTAGTACATACCTTTGTATCTATTCAACTTTTCCTATTTCAAATGATAATAGTTATTTAGTACTTCTTTAAAATATTATTACACCGCAAAATTGTGTTACTTCACTTAACTCAAGTATTATCACAAAGATTAAAAACATAACGGTACAAAATGAGAGAAAAAATTTAATTTAAGGAAAAAATTTTTTATATAAAAACACTTGACGCTGCTATATCTTAAAATATAATAATATAATAGATCGGAAGAGCA
>NW_012026816.1:805401-805703 GCF_000956235.1 Wasmannia auropunctata
AGACGTGTGCTCTTCCGATCTAAGGCTTCCAAATAATTATAAATATTATTTTTGACAACTGCAATTATCTGCAATCATTTATTAAATATTATAAAACATGCATAAATATGATTTTAAGCCCGGTTCTTTCTGTGTTTACCAGCAAGTTAATATAACAAATAATGTGTCAGAAAAAGGCACAATTGTGAGCTGAAACAAAAATTATTGTATTTTTAGGTATACATATAATTATATGTATAAACGCCCCATTGCTAAGACTTTAAAAAATATTGTTTTTAAAATTTAATATTTATTTACAGCTC
>NW_012026816.1:808362-813986 GCF_000956235.1 Wasmannia auropunctata
AGGTCCCCTCAGCGAAGGGAGCGGCTTACGGAACGCCAAGGAGGAAGGGAGTGAACCATTGTATCACCGTGGTGTATAATTCGCCCTTTTTAGTTAGTGTAATAAAGAAGCTGTTATCGGTGAAATTTGTGAAGCTTAATAACCCCTCCTGCAGTCAGAAACATTTTGGTCCTTCGAGCCGGATTCTTCGATATCGTGATACCGAAAATGGAGGCGATGATTGCTGCTCAAAAGGAGCTATTCGGTCGGATCGGCCGAACCCTAGAGAATCTAAAGAAGACAGAGGCCGCCAAAATAACGAGCCCGCTGATTGACACCACGCTCGCGCTACTTGATCAAAAGTGGGAAAAGGTGATGGAGCAACATGATTAATTACGCTCCGACCATTGGGCAGAGTTAAAGAAGCATGAGTATTATCTAACGGACTGCCTAGGTCAAATTGAAGAAATCTACGTTACACAGAAGACGGCCCTGCTTGAGCTCCAAGAAACGCTGGCTGCCAGTAAGACCGAACCTGCGCGCGCTGCCAATGATCACGCGGTCGACCACGTGACTCCACCCCCGCGCACGACCTTACCACGTATTCAACTGCCAAACTTTTCCGGCAATTACGAGGATTGGCCAGCCTTCCGAGATCTGTTCGTCTCCCTCATAACGAAGGATCCTCTTATTTTAGATGTCACTCGACTACACTATCTCAAGGCGAGTTTACGAGGAGAAGCCGACATGTTGGTACGAAACCTCCCGACCACGGACGAAAACTTTCGTCGCGCGTGGCAAATCCTCGTGAACTATTACGAGAACACTCGCCTTTTGGTACGGTCATACTATGCCGCATTCACGGCCCTACCAAAAATGAAAAGCGAGTCCGCGGCTGAATTGCGCAAGGTATTCTACTGCGTCACCGGTACCGTCGGAGCCCTGGAGAGTATCGGCCGACCAGTGAACAACAGTGAGGATCTATTCGTGCACCTCACCATCGAATTACTGGACCCCCGATCACGACGCAAATGGGAGAACTCAGTGAGCGCCACCTCCGAACCAGCGTCGTATTCCGACTTACGACAGTTCTTGGAGCGCCGACTTCATACTCTGGAAGCACTTCAACCTGCAAGGGCGGAAGAACCTTCCGCCAAGACGAATGATCGGAGCAATCGATCCGCTCGCTCGCATTATGCCCAACAGGACTCCGCAAAAAGAGAAAGAGGTCGTTGTCCGATGTGCCACCAAGACCACTACTTGCTGCTCTGTGACGAATTTCGGAAGAAGACCGCCGTGGAGAAAAAGCGCTTCATGGAGGAAGGCAACTTATGCCTCAATTGCTTAGGCAAGCACAAGGCTAGTGACTGCCCATCGAGGCGCAGTTGTGCCGCCTGTTACGAGCGTCATCACACAACTATCCACGATGCCTATCGCGCGCCTGCGATCGAAACGAACCTAGAGACAGCGAATCCTCCGAGGACATCCCACGCTGCGCGTCGACCAGTCGAAGAACCAGTAGCCGTGCTCCTTGCCACGGCGCGAGTCAAGGTACGAGACTGCGGCGGTGAACTGCACTCCGCTCGGGCGCTAATAGATCAAGGATCAGAGATCTCCATCGTGACTGAGGCCCTCGCGCAACGATTGCGGCTCAAGCGAACAAGAACGTCGGTTGCGGTATTCGTTGTGGGCGGCCAGCAGACAGGAGTCGCGAGAGGGCAACTATCCTTGCAGATTACTCCCCGAGACGGGGTTAGCGATCTAGTGGTGCCCGCAATCGTGCTTCCTCGCTTGACCCTCTACGCCGGTGTCACGAGTGTCGCGGTGAAGGAATGGCCGCACCTCCAAGGCCTCGAATTAGCCGACCCTGAATTTGCCGCGGCGGGGGACATTGATATTCTGCTGGGTGCCGAGGTCTACGCGAACATCCTCGGTGCTGGCGTCCGAAAGGGAGGATTACGAGATCCCGTCGCGCAGCAGACTTCTCTCGGCTGGATCGTGTTCGGTACCGTTGGCACGAGCGCTTCCCACGCCGCGACCTTGCTGCATCAGTGTTCAGTAAGTGAGCCCTTATCGGCTCTAGTCCGAAAATTCTGGGAACAAGAAGAGGCCCCATCGTCTGGCCGAGTTCTAACCCCCGAAGAGCAAGACTGCGAAAACTTCTTCGTGAACACGCATTCTCGAACTCGCGAGGGCCGCTATGTGGTACGCCTACCTGTGGTCCCCTCGCTCCCAGACCTCTCGGGAACGAGAGCCGCCTCCATTCGGATGCTCCTCCACATGGAACGGAGGTTCGAAAGAGATACCCAACTACAAGTTATGTATAAAAGCTTCCTGCAAGAATACGAGACCTTGGGACACATGACTCGCGTCGGCCCCACAGGAGAGCATGAGAAGCGAGCGTGCTACCTGCCTCATCACGGAGTACTCCGAGAAGCCAGCACTACGACTAAATTGCGAGTCGTTTTCAACGGCTCTCTTACGATCGCCGACGGCAGGTCCTTAAACCAACAATTCTTGCTGAGTTCGAATTTACTCCCCTCGTTAGCGGACCTCTTGCTTCGATGGAGGAGACATCGGTACGTATTCGCGGCCGATATTGAAAAGATGTACCGCCAGATTCTAGTACATCCCTCTGATCGCGATCTACAAAGAATAGTATGGAGAACGAATAGGTGTGACCCCGTCACTGAATATCAGTTGAATACTGTAACGTATGGGTTAGCCTGTGCTCCGTTCCTCGCCATTCGGACGCTACACCAACTCGCGGAGGATGAGCGACCGCGATTCCCTATCGGATCCACAATTCTCAAACGAGACGTCTACATGGACGACGTCCTTTCGGGAGCAGACACCCTAGTTCAAGCTCGAGATCTACAACGCCAACTCATGGAACTCTGCATGGCGGGCGGATTCCCTCTGAAAAAGTGGGCATCAAATGACTCGAGCATTCTCCAAGACATGCCCGAGGAGAATCTGGCGCAACCGAATGGTCGGACTTGGCTGCCGCACGAGAGTCATTCGACACTGGGTCTTCATTGGCACCCTCAGTCCGACACCTTCACCTTCACGATTCCGTCTATCGAGGCAAAACCAATAACGAAAAGATCGGCCCTTTCTCAAGCCGCGCAACTATTTGATCTGCTCGGATGGTTAGCCCCAGTCACAGTTCGCGCAAAGATATTTATTCAGGCCACGTGGCTGAAGGGGTTAGAGTGGGACACGCCGCTGCCCCCTGAGGATGGCGAATACTGGAGAGCCTTCCTCACCGACTGGCCACAGCTCACTAAGGTCCGAGTCCCTCGCTGGTGTCACTGGTCAACCATAACCCCCGTGGTGGAGTTGCATGGATTCGCCGATGCTTCTGAGAGCGCGTACGCCGCCGTGGTGTACCTGCGGACGAAAGGAAACCCTGACGACCCCGAATGGACGACAACTCTCGTGACGGCTAAGACGAAGGTCGCCCCCTTAAAACAAATATCTTTACCTCGATTGGAGCTGAGTGCCGCTACCTTATTGGTACGAGTGATACATCACGTTCAGGCAACTCTCGACCTTACCCAAAGGCCGACTCACTTGTGGTCCGATTCGACGGTTACCTTGGGCTGGATTCGAGGACACCCTTCGCGATGGACGACATACGTCGCCAATAGAGTCTCAGAAATCCAGACCACGCTTGTCGACGCTCACTGGCATCATGTGACCAGCCAAGATAACCCCGCCGATTGCGCCTCGCGCGGAGTCTCACCGGGCGAGCTCGCGTCCCATCCCTTGTGGTGGCACGGACCAGGTTGGCTCTCTATCGAGAATGAGCCTTGGCGCTCTGAAACTGAGCAAAGAGAGACGGAACTCCCCGAGCAGCGCACGAGAACGCACCTAGTTCAAGGTCAGGACGAGGAGCCCGAAATTTTCGTTCGCTACTCGTCTCTCCAACGGCTTCTTCGGATCACAGCCTGGTGTCGACGATGGTTAATGGGGCAGCGACGTGACCCTGGGCAACCCCGCGAGCCTCTAACCTTGGCGTGCAAAGAGTTGGATCAGAGCCTGGACGGCTGGATCCGGGTCGTCCAGAGAGGAAGGCTGTCCCAAGAAATCAACCAAGTACAAAAGGGCCGGACTCTCAGCAAGAGCAACTCCCTTGCCAAACTTAATCCCTTTGTGGACGAGCAGGGAATCTTACGGGTGGGAGGCCGGATGAAACACTCCCTCCTACCCTTCGATGAAAAGCATCCTATTATTTTGCCTAAACGGTCACATTTTACTAATCTGATTATTCAGTCCTGTCATCGCCGCACTCTCCACGGAGGTGTGCAGCAGACTTTGGGTCTCCTTCGGCAGCGCTATTGGATCCCCTGCGGTAGAGCGGTGGTCAAGGGACATATCCACCGTTGCCTCCCGTGCCTGCGATGGCGGGCGGCCTCGCCCCAACCACTCATGAGCAACCTCCCGGGACCGCGAGTAACCCCCTCACGGCCATTCCAGCACACAGGGGTAGATTATGCCGGGCCGATCCTGCTGCGCTGTTCCAAGGGGCGAGGCCAGAAATCCATCAAGGCCTTCATCGCAGTCTTCGTCTGCTTCAGCACCAAGGCGGTACACTTGGAAGTCGTCACCGATTATACTGCAGAGGCCTTCCTAGCGGCCTTTCGACGATTCGTCTCTCGTCGAGGCTTATGCGAGGTAATGTACAGTGATTGCGGTACTAACTTTGTGAGCGCTGAGGCAGAACTTCGAAAGCTCTTCGCGGCCAGCGGACGTGAGGCGCAGCGCATATGTACGGCCTTGGCAGAGGAGCGAGTGCGGTGGAGGTTCAACCCACCTTCCGCACCTCACTTCGGCGGCCTCTGGGAGGCGGCGGTGAAGTCTCTTAAGCACCACCTGCGCCGAGTGATCGGAGACTCCAAGTTAACATACGAGGAAATGTCCACCTTCCTCTCGCAAACCGAGGCCTGTCTAAATTCAAGGCCACTGCAACCCTTGACCGACGATCCTGAGGACCTAACTGCATTAACCCCGGGCCACTTCTTGGTGGGAGCAGCCCTCTTATCGGTACCAGAGCCTACTCTCGTTGACGTGCCTGTCAATCGCCTCTCCCGTTGGCAGCAGGTACAACAAATGCGGGAGCATTTTTGGAACCGGTGGTCTCAGGAGTACCTTCATAGCCTAGCAGCACGCCCCAAGTGGTGGAAGGAAAGCTCAGCGCCGAAGGTGGGGCAACTGTGCCTCGTACGCAACGAGGTGACACCGCCCACGCGATGGCCATTAGCTAGGATTACTGCTCTGCAGCATGGCGACGGTGACCGCGTAAGAGTGGTAACTGTAAAAACGGCCACGTCCGAGATAACGCGACCCCTCGTGAAACTCGTTCTCCTCCCTGCCGAGTCGTCAGAAGACTCGCAACAGCCCAACTGCCCTACCGGTACCGCCATGGTCAATCTCGTTCGTCCGCTCCACGGAACGAGGCGGGCGGGATGTTCGGATTCGACGCAAGAATTCGAACTTTAAACGGAGCGCGACTCCAATGAGCGCTTCCCGCAAGCACGGGGAACGCGCGTGATGGCCGGCGCGCCAATTGTCACGCCTAGAGGAGGTGAGGTGCACGTGGAGGGTGCGTGCCATAGCGGGACGTTGTTTTTGTGACCGGA
>NW_012026816.1:814036-818352 GCF_000956235.1 Wasmannia auropunctata
CTTCACGCGAACGAAGTCGTGAAATCGTCGCGCTAACGGTGGCAAGTAGCCGCCGAAATTGTACTTGCAAGCGACCTACGCGAACGCGCAATTAAATAGAGCAAATCGAAGCCTCTAGTCCGCGAGCTACTCTCTCTAAAGGTCCCCTCAGCGAAGGGAGCGGCTTACGGAACGCCAAGGAGGAAGGGAGTGAACCATTGTATCGCCGTGGTGTATAATTCGCCCTTTTTAGTTAGTGTAATAAAGAAGCTGTTATCGGTGAAATTTGTGAAGCTTAATAACCCCTCCTGCAGTCAGAAACAATATTGTTCCATTGGGTTTAGGTCAATATGTTCATATTAGTTTCAAAAAAATCTTGAAACAAATATTAGTACATAGATATAAATCAATTACCTACTAAAATAATTATAGATATAAGTATAGATGTCGCAACGCTGAATGAATCGTTACAATTTCAGCCAATACAATACTGAATGCAAAATATAGTCAATAATAAATCTATTATAGCTGGAGTGTATAATAAGAAAATTGAAGCTATGTGATTCGCATAAATTTATGGAACAGTTTGTTAATGAAATTGTTCAAATTAATCAAAATGGTGGAATATCTATTAATGAGAGGAAAATTTCTATACGCATTAGACGTTTCATCGCAGATGCGCCAGCAAGAGCATTAATTTTAAATCACAAGGTCACATGTCTTCAAATGAATGTTCTAAATGTAAAATTGAAGGATTTCGATCATCTAATAGAATCATATTTAATGATTCACCGTTAAAAATTGATTTTGAATACAATACGTGTATGGATACAGAACATCATAATGATAAAAGTTCATTATCCGTTCTTCCAATGGGATTAGTTTCAAATGTTCCTTTTGAATATCTACATTTGGTGTTGCTCGGAGTGACTAAAAAATTAATAATTGCATGGCTTGGAGGAAAGTACGCCGTGTCAAAATTATGTGGTAAACAAATAAACGTAATTTCAGCAAGATTGCTTTTCTGTAGCACTTATTATTCACGTGAATTTTTTCGTCAATGTAGAGATATTGTAGAATATAAAAGTTTTAAAGCTACCGAATTTCGTACATTTTTAATATATACAGGATCTTCTATATTACACAACGTTATGACAAAACGTTTATGTGCATTTTTTATTGTTATCTTGTGCTATCCGCATTCTTATGTCCGATGTTTTATGTAATGAAGATATCTTATTTACAGAGAAAGCATTGCAAAAATTTGTAATTCTTATTATGTTAGTGAAAATTTGTATGAAACAGAATTTATGTCATATAATGTATACGGTTTGCTTCCTTGCCAACGATGTTAAACATTTAGGAAAATTAGATTTCCTTTTTCGCATTTGATTTTGAGAATTATATATCAGAATTTCAGAAATTTGTACGTAAATCTCATCTTCCATTGCAACAATTTGTACGAAGATTACACGAGTTAAATTTTTCCGCGCTATATTCTTCAAATCAAATAATTCTGGCAATGTAATACGTGCAGCCTGCACTCATAAGAATGGTCCTCTTTTATGTAACATTTCTTCCACACGTATTCAATTCAAATTGTTGAAAAGAGATCTTATTATATATGGAAGTAATGAATATGACAATTGTTGTTTCTTAAAAAATGGTAATATATGTATTATAGAAAATATTGTTCAAATTTCAATAATATTATTTTATTGTGAAAAAATTTAAAAAAGTATACAATTTTTATGATTATGTAATTGAATCAAAATCATTGGGAATATTTGATTGTTATAATTTATCTGAACAGTTTATTATTGTCTTATTAGATATCTATACAAAATGCTTCAGAATTTCAAAATGGTCTGAAATTATTGGTCAAGAAGATAATATTATTCAAAATATTGTAAAGCTAATTATAAAGCTGTAGAGAGGTCTTCTCAGGTACTTTGCACCCACGAGAATCGCGCTAATAGAACGACTTGCAAGAGCAACGCGACCCGGCAGAAAAGACTGTGACGGACGCGAACAGCGACAACACGTACATAAATTGTCAGGGTGTTAGGATGACTCGTAGGGACGACAGGATAATGAAACAAGACGGATATAAAGGAATAATTAACTGTGGCTTTTATTCATGTGTGTATAGCACGACGTACGAACAAAGATTCTCGAGGCGCGCTCGCCCTCCACACTCATGCCTTCTACGCCTCAAGCACTTTATAGCACCACACGGTACAACCAATCATAACACAAGACGAGATCATGTGCTGCTCTACACGAGCGCCTCTATGGCAAACCGCCTTTTACAATATATGGATAGTAACTACAATGTTTCCAGACATATCAAAGTGAATAATGTCAAATATATTTTGTTTAGATTTGAACAATAAATTGCAGTATATTAAGTATTCTATATAACAATATATTATTGTACATATACAGGGTGTCCCCGTATAAGTGGCCACCTCTTTTTATCTCGTAAACTAACAGAGATAGACCTAATAAATATAATATCAAATTAAACAGCTCTGACTAAACTTTATTGTAAGCACAGTGATCACTTAGAAATATTATCTATGTTAAAGAGCGAAAAGACATGATTAATTTCTGCACGGTAAAGTGACAATTTTAATATGATAAAAGTTGTAGCGTTCTTTTTAACGAATACAACGATGTATGATATTATTTAGTCTATCTCTATTAGTTTATGAGATAAAAAGGGGTGGCCACTTATACGGGGACACCTTGTATATATAACTTGTGGCATATACAGGGTGTCCTAGAATTTCTATTACACACGCACAACGCCTGTACTACGAGTACTTTCCGAATCGCGTAACTCCATCCCATACAATTTTTGCCAGAATAGAACAACGGCTGCGGGATAAACCCGATCTGGAAACGGACCGTTTCCGGATATAGGTTCCTATGTAAAACTTTATCTATTAAGTTCCGGTCTACAACCTCTAGAAGTGTAATATTCTGGGACACTCTGTATATACAGGGTGTAACTTAAATGACGACCACTAAGCGCTATTCCTGATAAAAAATTGAGTCAAAAAGTCTAAAGCCTTTTTTTTCTACAATTCTTAATTATGCAGTTATTTCCCTAGTTAAACTAATCCAATAGGCGCCGTTCTTTAGACGGGCGCACATCAGTGAACCGCGAACGTAGTAGTGTGCGTGAACATAGCGGCGTGACGCGCGGCGGATCGCTCACGCACACTACTACGCGCGCGACTCACTGATGTGCGCCCGTCTAAAAAACGGCGTAGATTGGATCAATTTAACTTGGGAATAACTGCATAATTAAAAATTGTAGAAAAAAATGGTTCAGGACTTTTTAACTCAATTTTTTATCAAGAATAACGCTATATGATTAGTGGTCGTTATTTAAGTTACACCCTGTATATATCCTTGTGGATACTGGATACACATATATATAATTGCGCTTTGATTAGTATCACAAACCAACTTTTTCGGGGAGATACTTGAGCTATTTTTCTCTGCACCCTCTCTCACTGAAGAAAGAAACGATTATAGGCATGGTCAATTGGGCCTTTTTATTATTGCATCCGACGTTTCATCAGCACTTGGAAAATACAATTAGAGAACTAGCACTACTAGCAATACAGGTGCGCGTTTTGCGTACGCTATTTTACATTTTTTTACTTTTTACTATTTGATATTACACTATCAATCTCTATATGTACTGTTACGTCTTCTCTGCAAGCCCGCGCTCGCGAGAAGCGAATCAAAAACTTAGAAGGAGTGAAGGAGGCTGGTAGCCCTCGTCTCTTGAGGTCGATCCCCCGGTCGTACGTCTCACCGACACGCGAAACTTTGGGCGCCAGACGTGCTTCGGGCACGTCGATCGCGACAGCACACGCAGTCACTTTTCCGTAACGCTAAATAACGACAATAATTTCCCGTGAGAATCCCGGGGATCGCGCAAGGGTCGGCTAGCTCTACCTAACGGTAGAAGAACAGGGCGGATGGCCGGAACTCTCGACGTGGCGAGGACGGGAAGGCGAGAAAATCACACGCGAACTTGGTTAACAAATAATAATCGAGTATATTTGACAAAGAAAAAAAAAAGAATAACAAGTTCATATAGTTGACGAAAGAGAGAAAATAATAACAAAAAGAAAGGTGTAAGCGCATCCGGAATAATCCGGTGTATCGGGAACCGACACGAAGTTGTGTAAGGGTTACGCGGAATTATGCGGGCGGGTTGCCATCCTGAGTCTCTACCTCGCGAACGCTACGCTTGAAATTTCGCGACCACCCGGTATTACGGCGGGCGGACCGCGATCCACGCACAGTACGCA
>NW_012026816.1:818402-819778 GCF_000956235.1 Wasmannia auropunctata
AAGATCTTCTTATTTCGCCACTATGAAATGTATTGTACTTGAGATGATCTTAATTGAATAAGATGGTCTTCGCCAAGAAAGTCTTAAGTGCTGACTTGAGATTTGACTATGAATACGGGCCTAGGTTACACGACAATTTCCATAAAAAAAGATGTGGTTGGTAGCAACGAAAATCTCTAAGCATCCATAATTTAGTTTCTGCGCGGTGGTAACATTGCCGTGTAGGTAGTGTAGGCAGAGAGGATCCTGAGAGCGGCCATGCCCGCGATTTAGCTGGGACAGGCGATTGAGCTGGTTTCAGCGCCTCTATGTCCACAAAACGTGGACATTGAACTACGTAGCCAATGTCCACGATTTTGTCGGTTATGTCCACGATCTTTTGGTGGTGATCCGTGCTATGTCCACGGTTGTGTTCCGTGCTATGTGCAGGAATGCGAGTAGGTAAGATAGACAAGGACGGACATCAATCTCGGTCGTCCTTGTCTCACCACCAGCTAATAATAACACGGAGCTCGAGCGGCGAGTTTGTTGTCTCACGGACACCCTCCCCTCTCTCCCGTCCCGTTTTTTGTCTCGCTGCGTTGCCGAAATTCAGAAAGAGATTTCGGGCGATTTCTGGCAGCGAGATGGAAAATAGTTAAGAGGAATTTTTTCAATTTAATAATTAAATTTTATATGCTGTCGTGACACGCGTGCATACGATTATGCATAACAAATACGCGCAGGTTGAATACATTGTACAAGGAATAAATAAAAATTACTGTAGTAAGAGAAATGTTTGACTCTTTTGATTTTTTCGCTCGAAAGCGATTTTATGTAAAGATAAGTTATTAATATTTTTTTTATTTTAATAAATCACAAATAATAGATCAGTAAGTTCCGAACAGATACTCTCGTAAAGCTCCTTCGGCTCGGCGGCAGCGCGCCTGTCTCATAATAGCGAGATCGCTGCGTGCCGGTTCGAGTCTCGACAAGTTTTTTTTTTTAATTAAAATTTGTAATTTTTACAAAAAAAATTGTAATAATAAATTACGCGGATTTATACATTTTGTCCTTTTATTTCCCATAAAAAAAAGTTGTACATACATTTTCCCTTTTTTATCATACACACTGCCTTGAAAATTAATTTCCTGAATTGCTGTGTTTTCAAAATACAATTTCTACATTTAGGAATGGAAGAATATTATGAATAATTTGATCTAGGGCTATGAATAAATAGTCATAATATTCTTACATCTCTATATTATGTAGAAATTGTATTTCTAATACACAGCAATTGAGAAAATTAATTTTCAAGACAGTGAGTATGAAAGTAAATAAGGGAAAATGTATGTACAACTTTTTTTGATGGGAAATTAATGGATAAAGTGTACGAA
>NW_012026816.1:819828-821653 GCF_000956235.1 Wasmannia auropunctata
AACAAATTCATAAAGGATTAAATGATCCATTCATTCAGTTATATTTTCTTTTTTTGTCGTATATTCTTCCAAAAGTAACTAATTTGAACAAATTATTTCAAACTGAGGAAGTAATTATAAATCAGATGCACATAAAAATCTCAAATGCCTATAAAGATTTTTTATTAACTTATATGGAAAGATCTTATGTATTATCTCAAGCATTGTATAAAGTGGATCCTAGTAATGAGAGTTATTTCTTATCTAAGGAACAACTTTATTTAGGTGTTAAAGTAATGGAAAAAATTCAAACGGATAGTTTTATAAAGGAACGTCCTGACTTAATTTTCCATTTCAAAGATTGCTGTTTGCATTTTTTGAAAACTTTATGTATCCAAATTAAAAAAAGATATGACTTTGAAGATTCATGTCTTAAAAATCTAGACATTTTATGTCCAAAAAATGCTATGTCTTGGAAATTTAGAGATCAATACCCTTCACTAATATCACTCTTAAATGAATTTAGTATATTTGCCCCAAAAGATTTCTGGCAACAAATTGATGACGATTGACGAGAATTACCTCTATATAAGTTACCCGAAAGTATAAACTTAAAAGATGATTGCGATGTTTTCTGGAGAAAGCTTCTTAAAGAAGAAAAATGTATTCAGCTATCGTGTTTTTTTTTTTAACATTCTATGTCTTCCACACTCAAATGCTGAATGTGAACGACTATTCAGTAAAATTAATTTAATTAAAACAAAAACGCGAAATAAACTTTTGATAAAAACTGTAAATGGTACAGTTCTGGCTTCTCAAAATATAAAAAAACAAGAATGTGTCCAATATAGCCCACCAAAAAAAATGTATAATTTATGTACATCAAAAAATATGTATGATTTTAAAACTGATAACTATGAAAATATTGATATAGAATTTGAGTAATCTTATGTAAAACTTAAAAGTTGTTCCTTAGTTATTTTTCTATATGGTTCCTATATAATAACCAAAGATATATATATATATATGTAATTTTAAAAATCTTTTCTAGTGAGACTAGCTATAAGTAAAAATTATATTGTAATTAATCAAAAAATAACATTTATAATTTGAATATAAATAAATATTTCAATACTGTACGTAATTCTTTTAAAAGAATATATTTAATCAAAACGAATGATTTAAATATCTACACCTATTTAGAATATTGAGATCCAAATTTTAATTTTGACGAATGCGCCAGTTAAAAATAAATTGTACAATAATTTTAATCAAAATACGATAATTTTTTACTGTTGGTACGATTTTTAATAATGCGAAGGTTGGCAACGCTGTTCCGGGATCATGGGATTCCGCGGGACGTATTCGTCCCCGAGTTTCGATTCCGCTGTGCCGATCACGCTTGCCCGTGTACGCCGAGCGCTCAGCGCCGGCGTACTAGCGAATATCACGCCCGCACTGCATGATTTCCGATTTCGCATGTTACGCGGATGCAAGGGGCATGTAATCTGCGAGTCGTACCGCCGAAAGGAAACCGCTCTTAATTTTCCGTTTTTCTGAGATATTACGATCCCGCCTTACGATCGTGAAGTACGCGAATTGCGAGTCTCCGTCAATCTTGTGTACGCTGCATTACTGCGCGTCTCGAGTGTTCCCGTCTCTTATCGTATATCACTCGTCTTTCAACTGTAATATTCGTTCGTAAAATACAATTGTTATTTTTATTGTTAACAACCACTGCTATTTCTTTCAGCCTATTCTCGCTCCCTGAACTTTGACCGTTTTCTCCTCGAGCCATCCCCCTCTACCATTACCGTAGCTGAAAGGTTATCGCCGTCCTTGTCCG
>NW_012026816.1:821703-827575 GCF_000956235.1 Wasmannia auropunctata
GATCGACAGCGCGATCGATGGGCCGTTCCCTCCTCAGGGGGGTGCGCGCAAAAACGATGCGCGGTGGCGCGGCTAATGAACCGCGGCCACGTGAGTTAGCACGAGCAACGCCGTGCGTAGTCAAATCTTGCGGAAGGTCCTTTGGCTCCCGACTTCGATAGGATGTTAATAATCTCCGGTCCGCGGTGTTTTCTGTGACACCCGCGGCACCGTAATCATGTGCGGAGGCCACCCCTGGCTCCTCCGCGATCGCCGCTCATCCTTAGGCGCGATCGCCGTTGCTCGACTTGATCTTGCGCCCTCATGTCGCGGGGCGCTCTGCATAGCTGCGATGGTCCTCCCTGTCGCCTCGCCATATCGCCATTTCGTTCCTCAAATCTGTCGAATTTCCCGGGCCCATTGCTCTTCCGGGTGATCCAACGGCGACTTCTCCTCTCGTCTTCCGGGAAGGTTCGGTGAGGCGCCGGTTACATGAAAATAAATCGAGACTAAGAACGCCGTTCAACGCGAGACCCTCGGGAGATTTCGGCCTCTTTGCTCCTGCCCGGCTCGGCCTCGAGCGCTTAAAACGCCTTTTGTGACGGGGGATCGATGGTAGCTCCTCTGCAGCGGACCATGTCACAGTACATAACTGTCAAAATATGCATATTTTGACAGTTAAGTCAGAGCCAAAGGACCTTCCGCAGGATTCGACTACGCACGGCGTTGCTCGTGCTAACTCACGTGGCCGCGGTTCATTAGCCGCGCCACCGCGCATCGTTTTCGCGCGCACCCCCCTGAGGGGGGAACGGCCCATCGATCGCGCTGTCGATCGCGATCTACGGAGATTCCGACTGTGGGCTGAGGTGGACGCCCTCGGAATTAGCGAGCACGGTGTCGATTTTTTTGCTTTTTCCCGGCCCAGAGCGTCGGACGGATCGAGACCCACGGGGACCAGGAGGACGCCGACGGAGCCGGTGAAGTTGCCCATGCGCGTGTAACTGTGTAAGGCCACGAGCTCGCCGAGGGGCCTGTGCTTGTGCTCTAGAGTCGCCGGCAGCACGCGTTCGTGTTTGCGTTGGTTTTGTTCGTTGCGCGGGGCGCATAGCGAACTTAGTGCAAAGTATGCAGGCGACACTAAGCACGAAGGCTTCTCCCCACGTGTCATAGGTCATCGAGAGAATGCGGTTGCGTTCGAAACGAGCCCCCGGGGATTATTGTTATTGCCGAATTACTGTCTTTGTAAGATAAGTTGTTGCCTCGTGTGTCGGCAACTCGGGAGAGCGTTAGAGTGTGTGCGCGTGCGCGGCGGAAGCGTGTATCCCGGCAGTGGCCGAAAAGCGTTTAGTTTCCACGTGCTTCCTGCGTGCTCTCCCGAGTGTCGTGCGTGTTTCGCGTCGGTCGTGCCGCGGATAACTTCTGTTTGTCAAATCGTTTTGTATCGCGTTTATCGAAAACCGTTATTATGTCAGATGTCATAGCGCCCATTGCGCAAATGAGCGTGGTATGTCGGGTATAATTTTGTGCGCTGTGTCGAGTACATCGTTGGCGTAAATCGCGTAATAATCGGGTGCGTACTGTGCGTGGATCGCGGTCCGCCCGCCGTAATACCGGGTGGTCGCGAAATTCCAAGCGTAGCGTTCGCGAGGTAGAGACTCAGGGTGGCGACTCGCCCGCATAATTCCGCGTCACCCTTACACGACCACAACTTCGTGTCGGTTCCCGGTACTCCGGATTATTCCGGATGCGCTTACACCTTTTTTTTGTCATTTTCTCTCTTTCGTCAACTGTATGAACTTGTTATTCTTTTCTTTTTCTTTGTCAAATATACTCAATTATTATTTGTTAACCAAGTTCGCGTGTGATTTTCTCGCCTTCCCGTCCTCGCCACGTCGAGAGTCCCGGCCATCCTCCCTGTCCTTCTACCATTAGGTAGAGCTAGCCGACCCTCGCGCGATCCCCGGGATTCTCGCGGGAAATTATTGTCGTTATTTAGCGTTACGGAAAAGTGACTGCGTGTGCTGTCGCGATCGACGTGCCCGAAGCACGTCTGGCGCCCAAAGTTTCGCGTGTCGGTAAGACGTACGACCGGGGGATCGACCTCAAGGGACATAACGAGAGCTACCAGCCTCCCTCACTCCTTCTACGTTTTTGATCCGCTTCTCGCGAGCGCGGGCTCGCAGAGAAGACGTAACAGTACATACAGAGATTGATAGTGTAATATCAAATAGTAAAAAGTAAAAAAATATAAAATAGCGCACGCAAAACGCGCACCTGTATTGCTAGTAGTGCTGGTTCTTTAGTTGTATTTTGCAAGTTCTGATGAAACGTCGGATGCAATAATAAAAAGGCCCAATTGACCATGCTTATAATCGTTTCTTTCTTCTGTGAGAGAGGGTGCAGAGAAAAATAGCTCAAGTATCTCCCAGAAAAAGTTGGTTTGTGATACTAATCAAAGCGCAATTTGTTCTTAACAATAGTTATTGCGGTATCTATAAAATGAATATTTGTGTTATCTATTTCAATCGAAAATTCAATTGTCGGATGGAAAAAATTGAAAATTCAAAAACGTATCAGTTTCTGAAGAGAGAACTGCGGTTATTATATGTCGTTAATATATCTGTAGTAAAGTGAAAAAGAAAATATGTGCCGTATATGGACAAGATGCCAGAAAGACTTTTTCGAAGTTTCGCGTTAGTGATACGACACTCAACGATAAGAAATGCTCTAATCGCTCAGTTAATGACGATGAAGTCAAAACTTTAATTAAGAATAATTTTCAGGAGATTACCAAAAATACTCCATTTTTCACATACAACTGTCATCAAGCGTTTGCATAAGCTGGGATATGTGAATCGTTTAAATCTACATGATTTAATGAAAAAAAATTAATTTCCATATACAATTCATTACTTAAACGCAACAAAGACCATCCATTTTTTAAATGACTCATAACGGGCAATGAAAAATGGATTATTTATAACAACGCAATACGCAAACAGCTTTCTTGGGAAAAGCGTTCAGAAAAACCGTTGATTCTAAAGCCTGGGCTTTAAAAAAATCTGAGAAAAACTGGGAAAGCGTTTAGAAATACCATGGGCTCTAAAGCCTGGGCTTCTCTCACTCAGAAAAGATTATGTTGTATATATTTAATAGAAATAGAAGAATGTCATGTATAATGAACTTCTTCCAAAGAATGGCTTAATTCGGACAAGTTCTGTGCTCAAAGCGGATTCCCTTTATACAGGGTGATCCAGGTCACCCGGAGGAGCCGGCATCTACGTATTCCTCACGAAAAACTGAGTCAAAAATGTTAATTTAGCATAATGGCAAAAGTATACAAATAAGCAAAATGTTGAGATGTCAATGGCTTGTGAATGGTGAGCTGTTGAAACTGTCCAACCACAGGGCATTAAGAGTGCGCCGTCAAGTGCGGCGCAGTTTTTTAAAAATAATATTGAATTTGCGATTGACTTCACATCAATTAAATTAGACTCAATTTAACCTTCAAATAGTCTTCTTTCGAGCACCCATTAATGGAACAATCGTGCGAATTTGGATTTGACATCTTAAATTGTACATCTGTCCTGAGGAAAAAACAGAAATGTTTTGAACATATTTAACGTAGTGTGGATAAGCCGCGACAAATGTTTCTGTGTAAATACCAGCAATTCGAAAATGTTTGCGGTGCGAATTCGCACTCTTGTACCATTTGAAGGTTAAGAATAGGAGTAATAGATTTATATCAATAGAGATTTAAGAGTTAATAGAGATTTTACCGAACCTTTGCAGTATTCGGCACTGTACCGCGCCGGCCGACCGCTTGACTGCGCCGCACCTGACGGCGCGCTTCTGCCCTGTGGTTGAACAGTTTCAACAGTTCACATTCACATTTCACATTCACAAACCATTGACATCTCAATATTTTGTTATTAATATTTTTGACTCAGTTTTTCATGAGCAATACGTAAATGCCGGCTTCTCCGGATGACCTGAAGGAAGTTATTACAAAACACCCAGACCTAATGAATATAGAAAAATTGTTTTATTTTATCAACGCTAGGCTTCATGTTTCTTTAATTCTGAATAAAATATTGCGACTCGATTCAGATATTCTACTGTACCTATGATCTAGCATATTCACCAAACATTACTCCTTCAAATTATTATTTGTTCCTTACAAAACTTTTTTAATAGTGAAGTGTTCACTTCTTTGAAGGACTGCAAAAATCATCTTCAACAGTTTTTCGCTGAGAAAATGTCCGAATTGTACGCACGAAGAATTATGTAGCTGTCCGAAAGATGGCAAAAGGTTACCTAAAGAAAATAATGGCCATTATATCACTGATTAAAGTTGTTTGTAAGTATAAATAAATTTGCTCCAATTTTAAGTTAAATATATGACATTACTTTCCTTTTAACCTAATACCTAATACGTATATAATATTTTTATAGATAAAATTTGCGCTAATCTTTTTCATTTCATTAAATAAAATTAATAATAATTAAATTTAAAAAAAAAATTCTTTATAAATTGGTATTAAATTCCAATTAAAAAAATAAATGTTTTTTTTAATTTTTCAAAATCTTACTCTTAAATTTGAAATTTTTTAATATTTAAATTTACATCTCAGCGCTATTTTATGAAAGATTAATAGTATTAAAACAAATCATATAATTAGGCAAAAGGCTATGGAAATTAGCGCAATATGTAGTGCGCAGATTAACAAAGACATTTCAGTTATATGTATAATAAAAATATTTAATAAAGTCAAGAACACAATTTAAAAAATTCGAACATTTCGGTTTACATTGCAGCTATTTTCAGCGAACATAAAATTAATAGTGTACACATAAAAAGAGGAGTTCGAATTATAGATAACTCACAAGGGACATGTCACAACTGTCCGGCACCGATTTAATTCTCCTTAAAATATGTTTTTGTGACAATCTCTCTCAAATCGTCCCTGACAAACACCAGTCAGATGCGGAGCGCTCAGCGCCAATAAATTATACCAAGCAAATTGCGCGAACGACCAAGCCGTTCAAACTTGCGACAACGGCGAGGACCGCCGCGGGCGCCTGCGCGGCGCCCGCCAGCGCCGCCCGTGCAAAAGCCGCTCGGCGGCGCTACAGTACAGCGCGCTACCGCTCCCGCCCAACGGAAAAACCAACAGCGCCAGAACTACACGAACGGCCCCGAACTGGCCCGAACTCAGCGATTTTGAGCTATAAAAGCGCAAGATCGCTGAGGAGAACCTCGCAATCCGGAGAACTTGGCGAACCCCTGATCCTCGCCGAGTTATCCGTACCCTGGGGGTCGCAGCCTGCTGGGCCTCCACCGAAGATTCTCGGCCGCACTCCTCGGGACGGGCTGACGGGACCACCCATCCGCTACCACCGCAACGACCGGCGCTTCTCCGGGGAACGAGATCCGTCTCGTCCCTGCCGAACATACTCGGCCGCCGGACGGTCCCGCCCCGAGATCCTCGTTCACACACGCGTCCGGCCCGCGCGTCGCGCCGACTACCCACCATTTAAACGCGCCCGGTACACATGGACCCGACGTCGACAAATCCACTCTCTCTCATCGCGCATAAATTTCGCGCTGAATGTAAATACTTTTTTTTTCAATATATTCTTTTATTATTTTCTCAACATATTGCGTTTTTCTTTTGTGTCGTTTCTCATTCCTGGACCCCCCTTTCGTCACACCGCTCCTTCCGGCGAGCTACTCCGCGCGAAGAAAGGTCAGGTCGTTTCATTTTAAACACAAAAATCTAAGAGACACGTATTTTTTTATATGTGCGGAATCTCAGATTTAGGGAATGAAACACCCTTTTGAAAAAAATTATTCTTTTTTTTCGTGGCGAATATCGTCGAAAATATAAAA
>NW_012026816.1:828088-829351 GCF_000956235.1 Wasmannia auropunctata
GGCTAGAAACAGGGAATTAAAAAAGAGAAAAGAGAGAGAGAAAGAAAAGAGGGAAGACGAGGATACGGAGATAAATGTAAAATGACTGTGATGTAAAAGACTGCGTTGTAAAAACTAGGTTAAGGTATAGGTTAAGGTATAGGCTTAAGGTATGGATGGATGAATGTGGTTACGAACTTATGTAAACCAAGTCCCTTCTTGGCATATGTAAAATGCTGAAGTAAATAAATTCTATTCTATTCTCATTTTTGAAGCCTCAAGAGCTACTGCCTTATCGAAAATTTGTGCAAATGTCGTTTCTGAAACTGAGGTTATTAGTAATTGTTCTCGAATTGATGCATCTTTTATGCCTCAAATAAGTTGCGCTCTGAGGAAAATATCATCAATTGACTTACCGCATTCGCATTTAAATTTGCAGTGTGACGTCAATTTTTTCAAATTTGCTACATAATCTGCGATTGATTGTTGTTCTGATTGCAAACACGAAAGGAAACGGTGCTGTTCGACAACCATGTTCTTTTTCGGGTTTAGGTGCTTTGATAATAACGTAACAATTTCATTGTACGTAATTTCTGTGGGTAGTTTTGGTGATGCTAGTGACGACAGAAGTGAAAAATTGCTAGCCCCGATGCTATTTAGAAGCATCTTTGCACACATTTCGTTCGTGAATGTATTTTTCATTTTCATGTAGTTTTCGAACCGTTGAATGTATTGAATGAATGTTTCTTGTGCTGAGTCAAAATTATCAAATTTTGGTAATATTGTTAAGGAATGTGAAGTAGTCACCGCTTGTTGTTCCTGTGTTGATCGCTGTTGAGAAACTGCATTTTCGAGAACGGACAATAACCTCTCAAGTTGCGCTTTATCCATTGTGTTTATCAATCAATCCTGTTGGTTGATACTTGAATGACGTATCTTTTCTACCTCGTCGCCAATTATTGCGTCCTTACGATGTTGTTTGAGGTGTAGGAAATCCGTTAATTACAGTTCTTGGTTACAAAGAGAATAGCGGTATCTTTATTTTAAGAGTAATCTAGATGCATGGGAACTACTACTTAAGAGCGAGAGCGTACCACATGACTGAAACGTTCACATCGAATCGAAGTGCCATCTATGGACACAACAATATGGATCTAGCAAATGACTAGCAAACGTTTTAGCACCGAAATATTTATGAAATTATGAGATAAAGGTTTCAAATGGCGGTTACACCCGTTACACTTGTCCAAATTTTATTTTCGATTTTTGATCGGAAGAGCACAC
>NW_012026816.1:829714-832259 GCF_000956235.1 Wasmannia auropunctata
TTCTGACTGACTTTGACCTTAATCTTGACTCTTAAGGAGTGACTATCAAGAAGGTTTAGCCGTCGCTCGTTATTCGTTAAAAAGTTATTAACGAAAAAAGTACAAAAAAAATACCAATGGGGGGTTGGGGGGGCGAAGCCCCCCCACGTGGGTAGTATGGGCGCAGGCGGGGAGGGGGGTGCAGGGGGGAGGGGCGGAGCCCTTCCCCCGCCTATTACATAGATAATATCTATTGTAAAACAAAAAATACGTGCTTTAATGCTTCTTTTTTAGTAAGGCGAAGATTTAATACATATTCAATTTAATATACATTCTACCTTGCGTAGGGGTCTGTCTAATCTTTTCGATATCTATTGTTTTTAGTATATTGTAGACTCATCCATTTAGTAAGGCGAAGATTTGATAGATATATAATATAGGTATATATATTTAATTATTTTGCGAACCAAGATCCATAGTTGTGCTGTTTCACATAGATTTCTAACTTGATAGTATATATAAGATCAAGGCCATTGAAAATGATCCCTTGATCGAAATATTTATCTGTCATATATTTTTATCATTTTAGTTTAAAAAATGGCTTTTCCAAAGGAGTCGCTGAAAATTCTTTTAAGGGCTTTCATTTTAACCCAAATTAAAGCTTTTCACGAAGTTTCATTGAAATCGGAGGTGGGTCGTTTTCGGAAGTTTATCCCTCTCGAGATAAGCTACAAGAATATGTAATAAAAAATAAAGAGTTTTATTTAAAAAAAAAGCTACAATTTTTAACGTTTTTGCTATTGCTCCGAAGGGAGGAATCGTCTTTATTTTATGTTTTTTTTTTGTAGAAACCAAAAATTATTATTATAATAACGTTAGACTTAAAAAAAAGTGGATACATTAAAATAAAGTAATAAACTTCTTATTTGCATTGTTAAAATCATTGTTAGTTTTACTTCAATAATTTAAAAATTTATTTAGAATTAAATCAAACGTGAATAAAATTATATTGCAAAATATTAGATTATATTTTTTACTATAACATTTGTTGTATTAACATATTATTTTGTATATATTAATAGAAAATTAATTTTATAAGAAATATGAAAACTTGAAACTACGATAATACATTAATTATTGTAGTGTAATAAATCTTTACGGATTATTTTTAATTCGATTTATATCAAATATAATATATTGATAATTGGAAGTTGAAAATTCTTATTTAAAAAATTATTAAATAACAAGATACCTTCCTTATTTTTGTCTTATTTAAAAATAATTAAATAACAAGATGCCCTTCTTATTTTCATTTAAACTTGGAACCGAATAATTAAATTACATCTACTATTTATATATTGTGACGGAACGTCCCTTTTTGGACCGTCCGTCACAAGGGATCTATGGACCCGACCGCGGGCGATAGTTTTGTGTCCTGCGTCCTTCCGATTTTCGGAGGCGGACGCGTGGCGCGGGCCGCGGGACTACATTTGCGTGGCTCCCGCGCCCGAATACCGAATACCGTTCCTGATTACTTTTTAGTTTCCGTAGCGATCTCGATTATCTAGCATAGCGTATCGGCGGCTCCCGGAGAATTTGTAAAATTTCACCCGTCTCACCGACGTCGCAGCAGCCATGAGAAGAGGACCACGAGGGCGGAGAAGGCACCACAAGGAAACAACATGTACAGGTCGTATTTGAGTCCGCGTTCCTTTACATAATTTGAGAGCAATTAAGCTGCCGAGCTTCCTTCCACATTCCGGTGCGAGTCAGCTAAGGCGAGGACAAAGGGGATGGCCACTCTACGCCCCCAGATCGGGCGAGAGACCCCGTAGTCGGCAACGCGACAGGGCGCCCCGAGGATAAGACCTGCCGCCAGGAACAGCTCAAGAGAATTTGTTCCTGAGGACAAGCCGCCTGAGCGTGCCAACACGGGAGCGCACCTGGTGGTACCGCCGACGAAAAGGACACCGCCGCTAATTTAAATGTCGCGCGCGGGGACACAGGACCCGCGGTGCTACGCACCTCACGCGATTCGCGGAGGTTGCGAGCTCGCACGCCCGCCAATTAGGGGCGCGGAAGGATATACCACGTGGGCCCACCGGCCCAGCGAGATCACGGAAGCAGCGGCACTCGGCACTTGTGCTGTGGTGGTTACGTTGGAAGGACGCAGGACGGAGTACGAGAGTGAAAATTGCTATTGAAAGTTAGCTGTGACCGAAGGAGCTGCCGTTCCCGTGTCGAGGAGTGTCCGGTGAGACGAACGCACCTATGTAAAGCCGCCGATTTTTCCTTGTGTCAGACGGGCCGCGAGGAACACGCGTTCATACCTATCGTTCTCGTTTTGTGACTCGGCTATAGCCGATAAAGATTCCGTATATCCCGACGCCCCGTCTGACTTCGCGTATCGAGATATTTTCTTACAGGACCGTCGTGCTACGCGCCCGCCGAGCGCCACAGCCAAGCCAGTTTATGTAATTGTGTCGTTTCCGTCCTTGTGCGTGTGTGATAATTCGCGTTTCCGAGAAGGCCTTGCGCCACTGTCACGGGATTTTAGAGAGTTTCA
>NW_012026816.1:832778-837537 GCF_000956235.1 Wasmannia auropunctata
CGTTTTCCTTCGAATCACCCCCTCTACCATTATCGTATCTGAGAGGCCGGTTATCGCCGTCCTTGTCCGACCATCGTACCGATTTCGCATCTGATCGCGGGATTGACTAATTTTTTAGCGAGTCATTAGACTAGATTTCCGAACAACGAGATTTTTCCATAGAGAGGCACTCTCTATAACTTGGCCTGACGCCCAATTCTTGTTCCCGTTTTCGATAGGCGAGATGCCTGAGTCCCGGTTAATCGCGCATTAGATTCCCTCTTATCGTGTTCGCGGAATTACGCGGGTCGGACGAGCGATGAAGTTGCACCACGCTCGTGAGTGCGGTCGCAATATATATACATATAGCATATGCATAAATATGTAAATAACAAAATATACATATTGATAAACTGATTAATTCCTGTCATTTTTGTCTTCAAAATTGATTTGTTTTGAAGAAAAGATAAATGAATAAATTAAAATAATTTCCTTTATTTTCTACTATTTTTTCCTATTTCTTCGGCAACAAGGCAATCCCACGATGGTAAAGAATGCAGTATCTTTCGAGGCGACCCATTCATCCACTTATTTTTAAACTCCTTTGTAATTGAAGAAATATATTCCGTAAGTGTTGTATCAATAAGAAGAAAGATTAAATTCAACGGTGTCAAGTTTGAAAAATATGCTGAATGCAGGAAGGCTTCTCGCTCAAACTTTAGAAGTCTGCTTCAGGCTTTTCGCAACATGTGATCAAGCATTATTATGCAAAAAATGACACCACATTATTAGCTACGGATAGTCTTTTTCGCATCAACTTTCACTCAATCGGCTTAATTAGTATTGATAGCTGATCAGCTCGACAACTTTAAAAGCGCTTGAGTTGAATTCTTATCAAGCAATTCCTACATCTTCAAAATTTTCGGTTGTCCGGGACGTTCCATCTCTCACGTCAAAATCATTGTTTCTTTTTAGACTTCTTTGTTACTGGAGAAGTGTGTTTCCGTAAATGTTGCGTCGACAGGAAGAGAAAGTAAATCCAACGGTGCCAAGTCTGAAGAGTATGCTGAATGCAAGAAGACTTCTAATTCAAGCTTTTAAAGTTTGCTTCATGCTTTTCGCAACATGCGGTCAAGCATTATCATGCAAAAAATGATTTCACGTTATTGGTTACGAAGTCTTTTTTGCATCAACTTGTCACTCAATCAGCTTAATTGCTATTGGTAGTTGATCAACTCGACAACTTTAAAAACGTTTAAGCTGAATTCTTATCAGGCAATTCCTGCAGTTTGATATCTTCAAAATTTTTCGACTGTCCAGAACGTTCCGTCTCAAGCCTAATCACTGTTTCGAAAACATTAAAATCAAATTTTTTCCGATGGAGTTACATCACCATACACTTCAAATAATAAACCATGTGTTTCAATTGCAGTTTTCTTAAGGTCGAAGTAGTAATGTAGAACACATGTTGAAAAAACAGATTATCACGATTTATTTTTAATCAATTAGAAAACCTTTATCAAGAAATCTAATTTGTAAGAACTGAATTATTTTTAACAATATCTAAATTACAAAAGATATGCGAAATTCATCGTCGCAACTCGCCAGCGTTAGAGCCGGAACTCTCTAATAGCGAACGACAGAAATTAAATTTATAACTTAATATGTAAATATAGTATATGATATAAATATGTAATTAGAAGATAACTTAATCATTGTCGGTCCCAAGTTTAAATAAAAATTAAAAAATCTCATTATTTAATTATTTTTTAAATAAGAAAATTTTTAATTTACTCTCAATTATTAATATATTATATTTAATATATATACATGTAGATTTAATTTGTAAATAAGAGATGTGATTTAATTATTGTCGGTCCCAAATCTAAATAATAAACATAAAGAAGATATTTTGTTATTTAATCATAATTTTAATAAGATAATTTTTAATTTACTTCCAATTATCATAATTATTTTCGATATAAACCGAATCTACAAATTCATAAATTAATTATATAAATTTGTAAAGTTAGAATGCAAAATAGATGTATTATCATAGTTATAAATTTTCATGTTTTTCATAAAATTAATTATTAGTTTTTTTGCAACAAATGTTATATAAAATATAATTCATTATTTTGCGATGCAATATTACCCCCATTTGGTCTAGTTAAGAATTAATTTTTAAATTATTAAAGTAAATTAACGATGATTTTAACGATTCAAATAAGAATTTTATTCTTTTTATTTCATTGATATTACTAATTCATTTTATTTATACCAATTTTTCCTGAAATCTGGCGTTATTATAATGATAAATTTCGGTTTCTACAAAAAAAAAAAGCTGTATAATCAACATTTTAAAGATAAAATAATCATTTTTTGTAAGAAATCCAGGATCGCGCTGCAAATTACGCAATAAAATAGGATGTTTTGATTGGTCAATTCGGATAACGCGACGCATGACGCGCTCAATGAGAACGCACCCTAAGATTAAAAATGAAGCTCAGCCAACGAGAACATAGCAGACTAAGATTGAGATTATAAATTAGAATTTCGTCTATTTTTTCAATCTTCAATCTCAATCTTAGCCAATAACTTGACGACTTCTTGGTCACATGATGACTACTGACATTTATACCCAAAATGATGAAGCAAATAGAGATTAAGTTCGTATAATAATAAACCTACAATTAAATTTAATACACAGGTAAGTATTGTTATAAACAAAATTTAGTAAATTATATTAATAATATATGCAAATATATATATACATCGCTGCTTTGTTTGCTAAACGCAGCTATATTATCAATCGCAATAAATAATGTGATTGGACAATCTTCAATCTCAATAACGAAAAGAATAAGCGCGGCCATATGCGACAGAAAGTAATTTAGCAGATTGTTTAGCAAGAAAAAGTGCCGGTAACGGAAAGCGCAATAACAGTAATAAGTTCGATCCGATACCTTGTTCGCAGAAGGATAAGCTGACCGGTGTGATGGACGGGCGCATGCGCACGCCCAGATCGGCAGCCGGAAATAGCGCGACGCACGACTTAATATACGGAACAAAATTACTTACGCCGGAGCTGGATTATATAAACTCGGACCGACAGATGAAAACGCGATCTAAACGATACGGCCTTAGAGTACTATAAGAAAATTTACCTTTGTACAACGCAGGCACCGACAAGAATCAAAAATACGCGCGCGGAGTAGCCTCAATAACCGGCTCGCAAGACAGACACACTTACGGAAACGACAATGAACACGAAATTACTTGTTTTGGTACACAACGAAATTACACGCACGAGGGAAATACGCGAAGACGCTAAGTACTCGCAAACTCGCGAATACACGCACGTACAACAAACTCGCGCACTCGTGCACGAGGGCTTTGCGGCACATTCGCGGGGACGATCTCCGGGTAGCTCGATACGCGGCTCACGACACTTCCGATAGCTCACGGCAGATTCCTGTGGGAACCCTCGCACTTGGGGACGGACGCCAGCAACCAAATACTACGCGAACCGCGAGTCCAAAAGGGCGCACGCAACAAGGCTCGAACACGAAAATGGCGTTTCCGTCCGCAGAATGCGAATGGGATTCGCGACCTGCCCGTGACTTTACAGCGCTCACAAACAGAGGGTCACCTCACTGGCACGATCTCCTCGATGTTGGCGTAGGCTCCCGGCCGGCAATCTCTCGTCCTCTCGATCTGTCTCGTTCGCTCTATATCTCTCGCTCTCGGCCGTCCGCTCGACCGCTCTCTCGCAACGCTCGCACGCAAAAGCGGCGTAGATCGCGTTCGATACGCGATCGATACCTGCACCCCCAGCCCGGCGGTGCGCAACATAGCGGCGCAGATGGTCGCGACCAATCACGGCGCCGCGGGGGTCCTGCCGTGGCACGGGCGTAAATAGCGACTTTTCCTACGGGCGCCTCGCGTCCTCGCGAGGCCGCCCTATTTCCGGGAGATGGCGGCGTGGTATCTGGAAGGGCGCGTTCTTCGCCCATCGATCCGGGACATTGGGATCCTCTTGTCCCGGCAACTCTCGGCGATGACCCCGGGCCCTGGGGAAATCGCCGGCCGTTTCGCCCTTCGTGGGCCTTAGATCCTTCGCCCGCCTTCCCGGCTTCGCCCCTGGCGGCGTTCGTGAATCCTCGAGCGCGGTCACGCGCTTCGCGTGTGCGCTCCGTCACCCGATCGCCACGTGCGTGTCCCCTTCAGCTCCGGCGCCAGGTCGCCTGCACTCCTCTCCATCGCCGGTGGCCTCGAATCTTCGTTGTCGACGTTCCTTATGCTTGGTGAGGCGCCGTGGTACATATAAGAGGTTCAAACTAATTAGTATCAAATGCGCAATTTAAGTTCGGGCTGCCTGGAGATCTCGGTCTCGCTCTAAGTGACGTGGCTGTCGGCCCGGCCAAAAAGGGCGCGAACCCTTGCGCCTTGCGACGGCGGCGGGACGCTGCTCCGCTGCAGCGGGCTGCAACGTCACAATACATATAAATATATACATATATATATATACACAGTGCGGTCCATAAGTTCCCGGACTGATTTTTTTACAGTCTCCCCATTGACGCCATTTATCGGACGACTGTTGAACTACATAGTTGAACCTTTTCGAACAGCCATGTTGAGTGGCATAATTTTAGCCGCAGTTGTTGAAGAGTGCGGACGTTTGATATAGCCTGATGTTGTGTGTGTGCGTCACAGGCAGAGAAAGGATTGGCCAACGCAGCTAAAATATAGCCGTGGCAGCTAATGTGTGTTTTTA
>NW_012026816.1:837587-842830 GCF_000956235.1 Wasmannia auropunctata
TATATATATGCATATATATTACGGCTCTATAAGCTTAACACAATAGATTGAGGGCATTATCTTGGTGCTTCTTATGATATCTCTATGTAAATTTGATTACAGAATTATATTACGAATTCGAGTTTTATAATAATTTGAATTTTATTATAAACATGATATTTACAGTAATATGAACAAGTTATTATTTAACATAATATTATTGTCCTTTAGTTTATAACATTACTGTTATAAAAAGTTTATAAGTAGAATTTATATTGCAAACTTAGTATATTTAAATTAATTTCAATTACTTTTATCAACTATTCTATGATACGTATGATACTTATACTAACGAATCAAGCATATGACACGTGCTGCTCTAGCAATAAGAAAAATTAATATATAACATATAAGTATTTATATTATAATTTTATAATATGTGTATAAAAAACGGGCGCGCCAAGTATGCTGCTGGAGATTTCTTCCTATCTTTGATTTTTCTGTCACGTAATTTGCTACTTGTTATCGAAATCCCTTTTTAATTTCTGCGGTCCTCATTACGCTATCTATTGCATTTCTTGTTTTTATTTTTTACGTATACATTGAAAATAATACAACATGGATTTTATTTGTTTAATTTGATACAATTTTTTTTTTCGAGGTATATTATTTTTTTTAGTTTTTAATTCAATTACAATAAATATACTTGAAATAATATTTTGATTTCACTTCTTTTTGGTAATACTATATTTTTAATTTATTAAATTAAATTTTTTTAAATCATGTATACGTTAATACAACTTGGATTTTGATTGTTTAATTTGATACAATAGTTTTTTTCGGGGTATATTAATTACAAAATAATTTTGCGTGATTGTTATATATTGAAGATAATGCCACTTAGGTTTTTTTATAATTTAACAACAGTTTTTTTTCGAAGTCATATTGTAAATATATTTAAGATGATACAAAGGTCTCATTTTTTTCAATCTGATACAATTTTTTTCGAGGTTGTTTATACTTTGAACATAAACCTAAAATTTTAGAATATAATTTAAAAAATACATGATTCATTATAATTTTATTTGTTTAAAAATTTATTCTTTATTTAATAAGAATTAGATATACATATATATATATATATAATATTATTTTTTTCAATGTAATGTTTTTATTAATTGTTTCAGAAGATAATTTTTCCTATATAATTTCAATGTTGAAGCAACATTATAAATAATTAATCTAGAAAATTCAACATAGATTCAACATTGCAGCAACATTAACAATCAATATAGAAAATTCAACATATAGATTCAACGTTGCAGCAACATTAATAATCAATATAGGAAATTCAACATAGATTCAACGTTGAAAAAACATTCCCACTACAACATTCAACATTGCAACGTCTCAGCAACGTTCTTTCAACGTTCTGTGCTGTATGGGTTATATGTTTCACGTTCGCGTTCGCGACGAGTGGCTTGCCGGCACTCGGTGTCGCGCAACGTGATATTTGTTATCGCGGACGTGTAGTCGGTTTAACTCTCTTAATCGAACTCTTGCGGCGCACATTTAGGCGGCCGCTTTTATAGAATTTTTGGTGTCCTATTGCAATTCGCGATGGTCCGCGATCGGACCATATTTGGACATGGGAAGTCAGGTGTCATCTTCCCATGCGACCTTCATTTGCGCTCGCTCGCGAGGAATTCGCGAGCTTGCAGTCTTGCATTTCCGCTTTCTCGCTGCCGTGCATGCGTTGCTATGCCGAAATGCTAGGCTTATAGCGTGATAGCACTTGGGCTATAACAATTTGTATGTAACATTAACGGTCTATCCTGATACTTAATTATTATAATTGAATTAGCGCAAATAAAATCAATAGAAATCAAAGTTGGCAATTATATACACAAAAGACCAAATGTAATAAAACAAATTTGATGAAATTTATATATCAGTAGATGTTGAGTAGCGGAGGATGCTACCTTCCACGATAGCCCGCCGGGAGATTGCTTCGGAGGAACGTGGTCAAAGAAATGAATATTTTCTTCTGTACTAAGACTTTTATTTACTCTCAACGGCCGGTCGTACTGTTTTCTTGTACAGAATAACGTAGCTCAATGTGTCTTGCGTAGTCGCGTGCTAGTACGCGTACTTGAACTAAAACGGCAAAATATCTCGCACTTGTAAATATCGTGTCACGTAGCTGCTGTCGCGATCACAATCGATCTTGTTCTGATAAAAGTCGTTAGCGGTGCCTGTAGCGCCGCACGCGCGGAGGGGGCCGACGGAGCCCGAAATCTGCCGAATACATTGGCGCGGACGCCTCGTGGAAAATTCCTACGTCCGGGCGCGCTAGTACCTTCGCGGAAAATGATATGGCGAAACGCGATCGAGAAGTGTATCGAACAGTAGATATGTATTATATGTATTATTTATAATATGCATTGTGTAACTAGTATATATATGAATAAAATTAATGCGTATATAACTCAATCAAAATATTTTTATACATTTTAATAGAATAGAATTTATTTACTTCAGCATTTTGACAGTATGCCAAGAAGGGACTTGGTTTACAAATTTCCTTAACTACTCACATCCGTCCATATCTTAATCTAGTACTCTTTTACCTTTCCTCCTTCTCTACCTAAACATACCTATACTCATCCTACGCTCTTACACACTAACACACTAACTTAAACTTATTCTTATTTATTATCTACCTTAACCTATATATCTTAATCTACATATATAGCACAGCATAATATTATCACATATTTCACAGCCTTCTTAATACAATGCGTTTATTTACAATACATTCATTTACTTAACACTAACGTCTTATTTTTTCTTAATAAATCAATATTTCATTCTCCTACTTCCCTTATTCTCCTCATTTATTCTCCTACTCTCTATCGTCTAATTCTTCTTTCCTCTTTTTAATTTCTTTGTTCCTTGCTTTCCACAATCTATCTAGAACTTCTGCTTTTACCTTATCTAAATTCTCATCTAATAACCTACTATATATCTCCATTCTATCTTTACCTAACTCTAATAATCAATTCTTAATGACCTCATAGTTTTCTATGTAGTGTTCTAATCTATCCCAATCTTTCCCACAAAATATGCCTTTTCTGACGTCTTCTTTCAACCAATATTTATTCCCTTCCTCAAAGTTACCACACCTTAATTTGGCCAACGCTTTTACCCCTTTACCCAATTTAGTCTTCCCAAGATTTATCTTCCATAAATAGTTTGGACCTTTTCTCCCTGTCATTATGACCTTGTACCTCTTATTATATTTTGCCTGCTCAATTTTCTTTTCCTCCCATTCTTTTTGCATTTCCCTTCTTTTGCTTTTATCCTTTCTTCTAAATTCCCTTCCTCCTCTCTTATCCTATCTTTTTCCACTAACCTCCATCCATACCTATTATAATATTTCACCCTCTTTACTATATCTTTACTATAGCTATCCTCCCCCACTAGCCTTTCTTTTTCCCAGCAACACTTCCCTAGTAAACGAGAGCGGTGCACTTGGACGCAGTTTAAATGGATACGTTGCAAATGGACACATCTCAAATAGACACAGCCTGTTAGACACGGTGCAAATGCCCACCGTTCAATTAGACATCGTGCAAATGCCCACTGTTCACTTGGACACCGCGAAAACACTCACTGTGCATTTGGACACCGCGCTCCGCCCCTCCTTTCGCCTATTATTTAGCTAATATCTATTGTAGAAACAGAAAATATGTGCTTTAATGCTTCTACTTGTTTAGTAAGGCAAATATTTAATAAATATTCAATTTAATATACTTTCTACCTTGCGTAGAAGTATGTCTAATCTTTTCGGTATCTATTATTTTTAATATATTGTAGACTCATCTATTTAGTAAAACGAAGATTTAATAGATATTTAATTTAATATACTTTCTACCTTGCGGAGTCTGTCTCAACTTTTTGGTATTTTCTTTATTTTTTTATTTTGTTATATACTTAAATAAATAATACGTTTTCTAAAACGATTACTCTAAGCAGACATATCTTCATGTCCAAGTGAGCAGTGGACATTTGCACGGTGTCCAAGTGAAGGGTGGGCATTTGCGCAGTGTCCAAATACACAGTAAGCGTTTTCGCGGTGTCCAAGTGCACAATAAGCATTTTCGTGGTGTCCAAGTGAACAGTGGACGTTTGCGCGGTGTCCAAGTGAACGGTGGGCATTTGCGCGGTGTCCAAGTGAACGGTGGGCATGTGCACCGTGTCTAACAGGGTCTGTTTATTTGAGATGTGTCCATTTGCAACGTGTCCATTTAAATTGTGTCCAAGTGAATGCCACTCTAGTAAACTCTCCTTATCCCTTTTCTTCTTCTTACCCTTTCCTCAAACCTTACTACTCTTAATCCCCAACTTAGTCTCAGTTTCTCCATACCAGCTCCCTCATAATCACATATCTCGGTGTACAAAAATCTAACCTAAAAACCCATTTCATGTAGTCTAACATTATCTTTTCCAGTTCTTCTTTTTCTTCCCAACTCCACATTTCCATTCCATATGACATTACACTCTGTACTAAATATTTAAAAAGCATCCATCTCTTTACCAAATCATTTCTTATACAATTTAATAAAATATCAATAAATATATTACATACAGGGTGTCCCGTAATAACCGGACCAACGCTTAAGGGTAGATTCCTGAGATTATTTTAAGACAAAAATTTCAATACCAAAATGTTGATATAATAGTTTTTATGTTTTTGAATTATAATAGTTTTTGAATTATAACTGTTTAAAGTTAACTAATCAGATCGTCTAAAGTTGGCGCGCTCAGGTACGACACAACGCAAACTTCTAAAAACAAAAGCTGACTTATCGCCCCTTTTATTAATATTGATACAAGGATTACATATGTGAATATAAGATTATTTTTATTGATATTTCTGCAAACACATTGCGCAATAACATTGTACAATAATATATTTTTTTATAATAACACTTTTTGTCTTTACATAATACATAAAGCGCAAACTGTCAGATAACATTTCATTCAAAAATCTGCTATTAATTGCATATCTTAAAGGCAAAACTATAGTTATCAAATAGTACATAATTAGCAAATAATACTTGCCCTACAATTATTTTACAAAATAAGCTACTATTGCTAATATCCTAAAATAAAACTCATTCAAGTACACTTTGAACATTTTATTAAAATAATCCGAAAGTGTAAGTGTAAGTGCTTAAAGTGTACTTGAATGAGTTTTA
>NW_012026816.1:842890-850736 GCF_000956235.1 Wasmannia auropunctata
TCTTCCGATCTTATTTTTCGAGATATTTGAAAGTTTCAGGTTAAAAAAATCACCCTGTATATAACATTACGTATAATAAGATGTTCATGGTGTACGAAGTCATTATGTTTAAAACATTTCTTCGTCGATTATCATTATTGTAATGAATGTAATGAGTGAATGATACAATATAAATTTATTATCTAAACATTAAAAAATTAATTTATTATTAAGAAATTATTATGTAAACCACAAATAAATAAGATGTAAAAGCGTAGAATAAAAACAACTTTAAGAGAGTAATGTTAAGATGTTATGAAGAAATAATGTACAGAGTTGAATAAAAAATAAATTTTATTATTATTAAGGAGAAATAATAAAAAATATTATAATTCTTAATATTGGGACTTCCGTTTCCGGTGTGTGTGAGTGTGGATCTGCGAATTTCTGTAAGAGTGAGTGGAGTATAAGAGTGAGAGTTGGAGTGGAGGAGAGAAGGTGTGGAAAGGAAAAGAGAAGGGAGTAGGGCAAAGTGGGCTGCACTCTGCAGGAGTGAAGGGAACGCTAGGGAAAGAGAGTGAGGTGTAGGGAGAAGAGAAAGACGAAGAGTGTAGGTTAGGGATAGAGCGGGAGAAGTCAGAAAGTGAGGGGGCGTATGCGCGGTGGGCCTAGAAGGCAGAGGCAGGAGAGCACGTGGTGAAAATAGCGGTAAGGAATAGATAGGATATAGACAGGTAGCTCGGGCAGCCTATGCTTTTTTCTCGATAGTAGGCGCGGCATAGAACAAGAAAGAGATAGATGGCCAACGCCTTGGAGAAGCTAAGATTGAAAGAGAGACGGGATAGTGTTAGTGGAGACAGCGTAGAGGAGAGTGCGAAGAGGAAAAGAGAATTGATGGGAGATGAAGCGGCGGAAATTTTTAAGAAAAGCTGCAAGGTGATGAAGTCGCCTGGGGAAAAGAGATGCAAGGAGGAAATAAGAGGGATGATGAAGGAGTTGAGAGAGGAGTTAAGGGGGGAGGTGAGAGAAGGAATGAAAGGGGTGAGTGCAGAGTTGAATAGAGTGACAGAAGTGCAGAAGGAAACCTTGAAGGAGGAATTGGAGAAAATTAAAAATGAGTGAAGGGATAGAGGGAGGATATGGGAGAAGGAAAGAGAAGAATTCCGAAAAAGGATAGAGGAGATAGAGAGAAAGTTAGAGGGGGTGATAATGGGAAATAGCAGGGAGGGGGAAGGTGAGGTGAGGAGGAGGGGAGAAACAGAGATAGACAGAAACAAAGGAAGAAGAAAAGAGGATTGGAAGGTAAAGGTTAAGGAATTGGAAAGGAGATGGGAGAGGAAGGAAAGGTAGAATAGGAGAAAGACTTTAGTAGTGAAGGGAATGAAGGAAGGGGAGGAAGGTATGAGGAATAGGGTGGAGGGAATACTGAAAGAACTAGAAGGGGAGGTTAAGGTGGAGGAAGTAAGAAGGATAGAGGCAGGCAGAAGGGAAAAAGGAAGCATGTTGGTGGTAAAGGTAGAGAGTGAGTGGATGAAAAGAAATATTCTGATGAACAAGTAGAAACTGAAAGGAAGGGAGGTATGGATAGAAGAGGATTTGACGTGGGAAGAAAAAAGGATAAAATGGAAAGTTGAACAGGTGGCACTAAAGGAGAAGTTAAAGGGGAAAAAGGTACGAGTAGATCAACAAGTGATATGGATAGAGGGAACGTGGTGGAGGTGGGATAAGGGAAGAGACGAATTAACGGAAGATAGGAGGTTGAGGAGGGAGAGGAGAAGTAACAAAAAAGGAAAGAGCGAAGGGGGCGAAGAAAGGGCAAGGGTAGAGGGGGAATAGAAATGGAAGGTGGGGAGAGGGTTCTGGAGAGCAAGAAAGGTGAGGCAGGGATGTCCAATCAGTCCCATGCTGTTTAATTTACTGACAGCGGATCTAGAGGAGGAGATACAGAGGGTGAGATGGGGAGAGATAAAATTGGAAGGGAACAGAGTGTGCACATCGGCATATGCGAATGATGTAGTGCTGTTGGCGGAGGAGAAGGGGGAAATAAGAAGCATGATAAAGAGATTGAAAAGATACGTGGATGGGAAAGGAGCTGAATGTGGAGAAAACGAAGATGCTAAGGTTTAGAGAGGGAGGAGGAAGAATGAGTAAGGTAAATTGGTGGTGGAAGGGAAAGAAAATTGAGGAGGTGAAGGAGTTTAAGTGGGATATACCTGGGATATACGATACAGAGAAATGGGGGACAGGAAGGGCATATTAAGGAAAGGGTAGCGAGAGCGATGACAGTAATGGGGCAGGTGTGGGGTATTGAAAAGAGAAGGTTTGGTAGGAAATGGAAAAGAAAGATATGGTTGTATGATAAGTTGGTATGGACAGTGATGAGCTATGGAGTGGAGATATGAGGGTGGAAGGAGAGAGAAGGAATATAGTACACGAAAGGTTTTTTAGATGAATCTTGGGAATGGAAAGAAGAACGCCGGGATACTTGGTGAGGGAGGAGATGCAGAGAGACAAGATGAGAAGTAGGGCGGGGGGAGCGTGTAGGTTTGAGAAAAGATTGGAGAAAGGAAGGGGAAGTATTTTGGCGCAGGCGTAAAGAGATGAGGGAAAGGGTGGAAAAAGGGAAGGAATTGTCAAAATGCGAGAAAGAGAGGGCACAATTTTTAAAGGACAGAGGTGTGGAGATAGAGGAGTGGGATAGACAAAACAGAGAGGGAGAGATGGATATCGAGGAATTGGAGAAAAGGGATAAGTAAAGACAGAAAAAAGAAAGATGGGGAAGAATAGAGGAAGGAAAATTTAGTAGATGGTATAGGGGTGTGAAAGGAGAGGGAATACTGAAGTACTTGGAGAATGGATGGGGTGAGAGTAGATGGAGGAGGGTTGCAAGGTTTAGGCTGGGAAATGAAATGTTGGAAAGAAGGTATTGGGCGAGAGAAGAAAAGAAATTATATAGACTGTGTGGGAGAAGTGCAGAAACGTGGGAGCACGTATGAGAGGAATGTAGGAGTTGGAAGGAGGGAGGAGTTGGAGAGTGGCAAGAAGTGTATGGGACTATATTGGGGAAGAGGGGGAGGGAGAGGATTAGATGAGGGAGATGGAGGAAGAGAGGGAGAGATGGAGAGGAGAGGGTGGAGGAGTGAATGGACGAATGAGCGAGAAGAATGGAAGGAAAGAGTGAGAAATGTAAATGAAAAGGGAAGTCCGAGGAGCGGCAAAGTTGGGTGGGTGAGAGGAGGAATGGGATGGGGAAAGAGGCGGCGAGAGAAGCGTGCGGATGGGCGAGCGTGCGAGCGGGCGAGCGTGCGGAGCGAGTAGATTAGGTGTAGTGTGTAACATAGTTATAAGCATAGATTAAGTAGTATGTAAAAAGAGTGAAGACTGTATAAAATTGAAATTGTAACCCTGAGGGAAATCAATAAATATATTATTATTATTATTATTATTATAATTCTTAATATATTTATTATAACCTCTTATCATTATTATTTTTATTATAATTTGTAATGCTAAAAATATCAATCATGTCGATTTTGTTATTCATTGATTAATACATATCTTATTGCTTTGATAAAAATTATGCACATGAGCACAGATAGTGTATATACGGAGGCATTTATAATTAATTCTCGAAAATGATATTTTGTAATTTAATTTCATCATATACGGTTGAATTCAGAAAAAAATAACTTTTAATTTGATAAAAAAAAAATTTTTTAAATTAAGAAAAACTAGGAGTGGTAGGGGTATTTTGTTAAATAAAAAATTTAAAAAATTGTTTCTTTATAACTTGAAAGTACTCTTTAAACCGTACAACTTTTATTTTAAACATTTTTTTCTATCCTTTATATTTTCGACGATATTTGCCACGAAAAAAAAAAATAATTTTTTTCAAAAGGGTGTTTCACCCCTTAAACCTGAGATTCCACACATATAAAAAATACGTGTCTTTTAGATTTTTGTGTTTAAAAACATATTTTAAGGAGAATTAAATCGATGCCAGACAGTTGTGACATGTCCCTTGTCAGTTGTAAAGTCATCTCAAATTCGCATATTTATTATAATCAATGGTAAAAAAGTGTATAAAATCAACTTATATCAATAAATTATATATCAATTACTTTTTATCACTTAATTTTGAGAGATATTTATGTTTATTTATTCTTACAAAATAATTTTTTCTGTTTTCGCTAATTATTTATTTTTTCGCATAAAAATTACTTAAAATAATTAAAACATAGCAGTTAAAATTGACTAATAATTAAAATATAATAATTAAAATTAACTAACAATAGTTAAAATATACCAACCATGTAGAACAAAAGACATTTTTTTGAAAGAAACCAAATTTATTGATAATTTCTTTCAAGTCTTCTGTCTCAATGTAATTTGCTTCAATGTCCTTCTCATGTTGATTCTTATGTCTGTTATTATCTCACAAAGTCCTCATTCTTGTATTTTTGTACTTGTCATCTCGAAAAGTAATGCTGATATTCGATACATTTATTTTGTTAGATTTCCTATTTCGTTTACTTTTGTTTTCAGTTAGTATTGCATAAAGTCGATACAAGTATAACAGTATCACCAACATGTTCTTGCACGTAAAAAATATACTTGAATAATCAACTATTTGATAATGAATTAACATTATCAAACGAATTATCAAAAACGGTCCATCCTGCAAACAAGTAAAAAATATATTATACATTTAAATTTATTTCTTAAATCAAATTAATTTTAATCTTATTAATTTTAAGTTTTATGGAAAATAGAAAGGAAGATTATATTTTTTATAACTTTTTAAAAATATTTTGACTATTTTATTTATTTTAAAGCAATTTTGAACTGTTCAGTGTATCAGTACCACAACTTTCATTGTCGCACTGTAGTTTCGTTATTATCACAATATATACACGTATGCAATTATAAATAGTTCGCACGAATTTATTTCACCGCGTAATGATGTTTCTATCGCTTAGGGGCTTGTGCCCTGTCAAAGTCTTTAACGCATAGGGACTTATGCTCTGCCATCGACCCGTGGCAACGCCTAGCGACGTACACCATGAGCTTATCTAAGGCAACGCCTGGGGTGATGCCGTCGTGAGCCACTCGTAGTCAGACGGACGCGCTGTAACGCTTAAGGCCGTCGCCTTGTATCGCGTTCCGGCTCGAGCACACACTACGTCTCGTATGTTCGCGTTCGTAAGACAGACTCGCTCAGTGAGATATGTTTATAGATCTGCGGATCGAACTCGAATGAGGCCCGACACCCGACTTCCTACGACCACGACCCTCTTCCGATTCCCTTCGGATCGCTTCCGAAAATGCCCGAAGATCTTTATCGATCGGTGATCTTTGAATAACAAGCCGCGGACACCGCGGCGGACCCATAAAATGCGTAGGAAATTCTTTGACGTCGCGCCGACGCAACGTATCGGTAGACTGCCCCGGAAGTCAGGCGCCGAATCCCCAATTGATAATATGCCACAGTTTTGTTATTCCACGTTGCGAGAATGTGCATAAGTACATATGGACGTGTGTGTGTGTGTGTGTGTGTGTGTGTGTGTGTGTGTGTGTGTGTGTGTGTGTGTGTGTGTGTGTGTGTGTGTGTGTGTGTGTGTGTGTGTGTGTGAGCCGGCCGTCTTCGCTTTGTTTGTCGTGCACGACTTTTATGACTTTTATATTTGTTCTACGGAACATGAACAATGATTATCAAAGTTATCGATAAAAAATACTTTAGAAAAATAACAGATTATAAAATGACGTTTTATACTATAATAACGTCATTTTATAAAATTTATAGTTTTGAACAATGATATTTTTCTCTGTGATATTTTTATTTATCGCTGAAGGTGCTTTAGTAAGTGTAAGTGAATTATACAATGTGAATAGTTATATGCGGAGTGATCTCGCGTATACACTATTTTGCGAGACGCTACTGTGTCTCCTAACAAGACAACTGAAAAAATATCTAGATATTTCTATCTTTAAGATGTATTTTATAACATCCTTAAACATACTTGAAGAATCACGTTCAAAATTATTCCCCATACAACGATGCTACAGCAACTGGTTTTCGATTGGATTTTTTTCTTGACGATGTTGCCAGTCGATAATTGAAATTTCTTCGGTTTGGTATCAGTTAGAACAATTGTGAATTGTATCAGAGACAATGTCGAAACGCCTAAAATCCAGTTACTAATTACTGGTTTCTCTGCTATTTTGTCATCATCGAAGGATTCTAGGAATTCGATGATATCAGCTGCAGAACCAATGTAGACTAGTAGCAGTTGGCTTAACTGATCTCGAGTCAAATCACCTTTCGGCAACATCCACCGACCGATTATCAGAATCAGCATTACGAACTGTACGTTTGTCATAGTAAACCAATCTTCCATAGAAATCTGTATTAAATAACAGAACATCAAAATAAATGATAAAAAGACAAATAATCTCCTTTTAATTAATAAACTTTAGATCTTATATTTTGATATACATTGATAGTATTGAAAATTTATACTATATACCCGAGTAAAAATTTTTATATATAATTATATATGACCATATATGAATCATTACATATTATTATAAACGATATTTATCTCTATATGACCATATATAAATAATATCTGATTTTATATTATGTTATATAATCATGTGTACTGTATATATATAGTCATGTAAAAATATTAAAAATAATATTACCGGGATTCGAATCTGGACCTCCCTTCTCTCCAGGCGGCTGTCTTATCTATTCGACTACCGAGGTATGTGAAAATCTTTCTCACAATAACCAGTATATATATTTGGAAGAACATATGTTTCAAGGCAACGTGAATAAACAATCAAGTATCAGAATTGCGACAAAGATTACCACATGCCTTGGTAGTCGAATAGATAAGACGCCCGCCCAGAAAGTAGAGAAGTTCAGGTTTAAGTTCAAATCCCGGCTGAGATATATTTTTCGCAATAAATTATTTTCATAGGATTTAATTGATGCTATTAGAGCATCGATTTATTAGATTGCCATTGGCAATTTAATTGTGATATTACGTACTTTCGGTTTTTAGCTACGTAATAAGTCCGATTATGCGGCGCGCGGTTTATTTGAACCGATAAATTGTAAGATTCACACAGTATAATATTATCGAGCACCAAGATCCGCTTGGATCGTATTGGCGGTAATTTTCCATTTCTTAATTTTGTTGTACCTTTCGGTGCAACAAATGAATATTTCGGGATCTATTTGCCTAAAGGATGGGACCCATGAGGCTACTGCGGGGTAAGAGTCGAAACACAGTCACTTGACACTGTTTTTTAGTTAATTAACATTTATTTCCCTGTTTGATACAAATGATTCCCGTATAATGCGATAATTCTAAGTTCCTGTTACTATATTATGATCGTGACTACTTACCCATACAGCACACTAATGTTAAATCAACATCTCAGAAACGTTGAATTGCAAGATTGCAAATGTTGCAGCAACATCGCGAAATGTAGACTCAACGTTGAAAAGACATTGCAGAAATGTACAATGTCCCTTGAATCTATGTCTTAGAGACATTGCAATTCAATATTAATTCAACATTAATTCCACGTATAAGCAATGTAATAATTTAATCCGCACATAATAATAATATTTGTTAGATATCTATTCGATTTTTATGAAACCAAAATAAAAACCATTATAAAACGTCAAAAAAAATAATTTACGTTTACAGTGTTTCCAAGGAATCAATTCCTTTTAAATTAATATTCAGATCCAGCGGTCACCCATCCAAGCCACGACCGCCGTCAATGTTGCTTAACTTTTGTGATCGGGAATTGCAGACACTTCGTGATGATCCATGATTACTTGATGTAG
>NW_012026816.1:850786-855780 GCF_000956235.1 Wasmannia auropunctata
CGTCTGGTATGTCAATTGTGTAGTTTGGAGACATTTACCCAAACTATGCTGTTGTTCGAAAAATCTCAAAGTATACAATGATTACAAAATGGCCAATATTTTCTTGTTTACTGCTCTATAAACGATATTTCCAATGGAATGTAGTGCTATACATGCTCGAGCACCAGATAAATTGTTAAAAAGGACATGTCCCGAAACATGCTTTGTGCATATATATATACATATTTACAAATATATTGAGCAGCGTAAACAAATTTGGGTTTCTAGGAATAAACCGAAACCTTTAATGGAAAGAAACCAAAACGTTAATTGCCCATTAAATTGATTTTTGTTTTGCAAGTTGTATACGCTGATTAAAAGACCACTGTAAAATCAAATTAAAGATATGCCATATTTCGATAATTTTTTTACATATATTTTTAAACACAAATTTGATCCAAGTAGTCTAATGCTATATTGTAATATTTATTTATTTGAACAATATGACAGACATTTAATTATATGCAACACATGTTATAATATGCACAAATTTATACTCGATAAAGCATTGATAAAAATTCTAAAAAATGTGGTTTCATTTTCTTAACAACAATATATATAGATGTAAAAAAAAAACACTTTTACGACTCTAAATTTTGTTTACTGTTTTAAATCAATCGCCAAATGAATTTCCTAATTAAACATTTAAATTCAGTTCTCGGGAATAATATTTTACCTATATAACATTATAAATAAATTCTTTACAGTTTTCAATATTTAGCTGTATTCATTCCAGGTTTCGTATCTTAGCCACATTGGTGGCTGGACTGCTCGTGCCAATAACATATTAAAGGAAGCCGCGGATGACGATGTCTTTGTGGACTGTACTTTTACTGGTTTTAAGAAAACGACAGCTTTCAAAAGTCTACGCTTTGCAAAAGCTTGCAAAGGTATTATTTAATGTAATATATTTCACTGAAGAAATATGTTCACAAAGTTGTTGATTTTTTTATTAATAGTACTTTGGTTTTCAAATACTCATTTTATCTTAACGATAAAATGAGTATTTGACAAGCTGAAATGTCTATTACTATATTTTTTTATTAAATAAAACGAATACCAGAGTGCATAAATTAAAAATACATAAGAGTAAATAAGGATCACTCTAATATATATGTATATATATATATATATATATATATATATATGTATGGGGTGATACCCGATTGACCACGTCCCGATTGACCACCAGCCACTCACAGCGCTTGAACAGTGGAAAACCTCTAGGCACCGGCCGCTGTGAGTGGCTGTAGTCAATCGGGACGTGGTCAAACGGGACGCTCCCATATGTATGTATCTGTATGTATGTGTAATTTATATTGGCGTACTCATTCTTCAACGAGCTCCTCCAGCGTGGCGATAGAGGGGGGAAAAAGTTATAGAAGAAAAGCACGGATTGATTGCGAGTCGCGGGGGCCGCGGTGGGACATTTAAATTTTGTCCGCGACGCACTGAGGATGAGATCGATTTGAGACAAATCACGGTTAATGGTTAATCCCGGTTAAAATAAGAACATGATGACTTACTACCTGCTGTAACTCGAGGGGGAGCTGGGGAGGTTGGCAGAGGCTCACGCTGGGGTCTCGGTGGCCGGTTGCGCGGGACTTCTCTTTCTCTCCAGGAGCGATCTTAGGCACTCGATTTTCAACCGCGCACAGATTCTAAGTTCTTTTCCGCCCGTTAAAATGACAGCGTGAAAAATACTAAATTGACTGCCGAGATCTGAGAGAGTCGAGTCGCCCAGAGAAGACATATATGTATATACTTGGAATCCCGGTCGGGCTCCTTTGATTGTCGGGAGCCGCCGAGTTTTGCGCTAATTGAAAGCTCTCGCGCGTCCGCTTCTTAGAACGCAGGAAATCTTAAATCTATCACGTAATAAAATAGTCGCCGCTAATCGACTTCCCGTTTCGGGCGGCTGACTTTGACATTTTCCACGAAAGAAAAGAATCGTAGAGTTCTCAGGACGTAACAATATATATGCGTGGAAAATAGGAAAAAACGAGAGGGTACTGGCACTATTTTATTTTGGACCCATTAAGTTTATTTTATTTATCATTAAATAGGTAAAAACAGGCAGTTAAAAGTCCAACGCAGTTCTTGGAGCGTATATATTCATGATTTATTCCAATATCCGTTACATTTAGTCCTTTGCGAACATTTCGGCTTCTATCAAGCCATCTTCAGCGCAAATTAATTGTAGTTACAGTTAACATCAATGCTCCACAGAGATGATTCTCCAATTTTCCGTGAGAAAGTATCGTAATCTAAATTGTAGGAGTTTTAACTTTTAAAAAAGCTGTTAGATTTAGGAGGCAGGAAATTGTGTACTCACCCGTGTGTAGCAAGTCAATATCATATTGTCCCAATGGATAAAACTTTAACAATTCTTATACTTATATCACATTTAGTGTTCGTTCTTCGGCTGTCTTTGACACGTACTGATATTCTGAGTCGACTTACACATCGAAACCGCAAAGGCAAAAAACATTTTGGGGTAAAAACAGTAAATGTTGTATACACAGTAGAGACGGCGCAGAACTCAGTTACCTAACGCATTAAATCGTATTTTTGACACCAATAATCGTTACTATAATTGATTTTGGAATTTTTCCAGAATTGCTGTATTTGAGTGGTGCAGGTATTCGGTATCTGTTTGCAAATTTAGGCCTGCTCTTTGCAATTTAATATGTAGCATTTCTGCTATTAGTCGTTTATTCAAATTTCTTTCTATATCAAGAATTTGTACGTTATCCCAGTTGAAATCGTGACCGCATTGTAACCTATGGTCCGTAATTACTGACTGTGTGTCTGTGTTACGATTGATGTGATTTTTATGTTCGGCAATTCTTTTTTTTAATTGCCTCTTTGTTTGGCTCACATAGGATGCATTGCAGTCATTACAATTGCAGTCATTACATTGTAGTCATTACATTGCAGTCATTACAATTTTGTAAACTGTATTCTTTTCCACTGATTTTGTAAACTGTTTCTTTTCCACTGGGATTTTTTTCTTGTGCCCTTTGATGATTCTCTCAAGTTTATTAATGCTTAAAAAGGCTGGTTTTGCTTCAAATTTTCCCGAGATGTTGTTAAATTTGTCAGAGATCTTTTTAACGAAAGGAACTGTGAACCATTTAATTTTATTATTCTCTGTTTCTATTGTTGTATTATTATCATTCGTTGTTAGATTGTTAACTCGTTTGTTTTCAGCGCTATTCAAAAGCGTTTTTAATTTGATGTTAATTGCATTCATGATAAACTTGAGAGGATAATCATTTTCTAGAAATGTTTTTATAATGAAATTAATGATTTTTTCATGGTATTTTGGATCTGACAACAAGAAGGCTCTATTTAGGGCGCCCATAATCACCGCTCTTTTTTGTGATGCAGGGTGAGCCAATAGGAAATTCAAATACCTGCCCGAAAACGTGGGTTTCCGGTACCAGTCAAATTCCAAATTATCGTTATTCTTGATGATTGTTACGTCCAAAAAGTTTAAAACATTCCCTCCAATTCCAAAGTAAATTGTAATCTGGGGTGAAACGATTTAAAAATATCTAGTACCCTATTGGCATCTTTTTGTGGAACCGCTAACATTATGTCATCCACATATCTGTAGTAGACCGGCACTTCAATCCCTAAAGCCCTTATTGTCCTTAGTACACTCTCCTCTATATCTTGTAGTACTAAATCCGCAACGGGGGGAGGGGGGGGGACGTAAAGGAGCCCATGGGTGTCCCAAACTTTTATCTGTATGTTATGTTATCAAAGGTAAAGAATGTGGAATTGAGAACAAGTTCTAGGCCAGTAAAGAATTCCCCTTTCGGTATCTTGCAATTTTTTGATATATCATTCCATCTCCTATTCACACTTTCAATTGCTAAGTCTAATGGAATGTTAGTGAATAATGATACAACATCTAACGATATTAAAACAAAGTTGTCCATCAATTTGATCTTTCTTAATTTGTCGAGTAACTGAAAGCTGTTTTCAATGTGACTACACTCCAAATCCAAGTGTGTAAATCTGTAGTCACTTTATACGCGTGTTATATTTTACACATTTTATCTGTGTTTTACACAATTAAATGCGTATTTTTACACGCTTAATTTTACAGTAATATGTGCAAGCGTGTAAAAAATACGCATTTAACTGTGTAAAACACAGATAAAATGTGTAAAAATATAACACGCGTATAAATGCGTAAAAAGCGACTACAGATTTACACACTTGGATTTGCAGTGTAGTAGCTTTAGGGATATTCTTCTTTAGTATTTTTTGAATGAAGGATGCAAAGCCTTGTAGAGGGCTGTCTACAGAGGAAATGATCAATCTGTAATGGAGCTCGGGTTTGTGAATTTTTGGCCCTTGGTAGTACTCTGTCACCGCAAAATATCCTATTATACGTTGTCGAATCTATGTATTCAAGTCTGCGCTAACGTGTGAGAATCTCCCGTAGTTTATTTGTAAGTTTGATAGCCGGATTGCCCTTAACTCGTTCATATGTTTCCTCATCTTTTAGCATGTCCGAAATTCTACTAATGTAATCATTATTATTTAATGCCACAGTTATGTTGCCCTTGTCGGCTCTCGTAAAAATAATCCGTGGAAAAGACATTAAAAATGTAAAAAAACCGCCAAGTATATTTTTTAACGTTTTTACCTCGAAAAAATTGTATTAGATTAAAAAAAATGAGACCTTTGTATCATCTTAAATATATAATACAACTTCGAAAAAAAAACTATTAAATTATAAAAAAACCTAAGTGGCATTATCTTCAATATATAACAATCACGGAAAATTATTTTGTAATTAATATACCCCGAAAATACTATTGTCTCAAATTAAACAAACAAAATCCAAGTTGTATTATCTCTAACGTATTCATGATTTAAAAAAAATTTAATTTAATAAATTAAAAACTGTCTCTTATACACATCTCTGAGCGGGC
>NW_012026816.1:855830-856277 GCF_000956235.1 Wasmannia auropunctata
TTCCAGTCGAATATCTCGAAAATCAAGCCCGGGAGAGCAAAATTTTTCAGACAAAAGTTGTTTGGTTTCGAAGGGACCATAAGATGGTACCATTGGTTTGACTTTGAAGAATTATTTGAAAATCACATGAAAGTCACCTCAATTTTTTTAAATGGCATCTCCTATTTTTTATTACACATTTTTATAGCTGACCTCGAGAGCTTTCCAAAACACTATAATAAAATGTTTCTTCATTGAATACTTTTTGAGTTATAAAACTCCAAAGTTGCAATTTTGGTGTCGTCTAGATATAATATTATAATATGTATAAAAATGGGCGCGCCAAGTATGCTGCTGCTGGAGATTTCTTCCTACCTTTGATTTTTCTGTCACGTAATTTGCTACTTGTTATCGAAATCCCTTTTTAATTTCTGCGGTCTTCATTACGCTATCTATTGCATTTCTTGT
>NW_012026816.1:856327-857454 GCF_000956235.1 Wasmannia auropunctata
ATAAAATGTAATTCATCTTGCAGAACAGAGAACAATCCATCGACTAGTTACGTAGAGCCACCTCCGTATCGGATAAATAATATATCGCAGTCAGAAGAATTGCCCACGAAGAAAAGAAAAGTCGTCTCTGGCGATACTTCCGACGCCGTGGAGTATCGAGATTACTCGGGGATCATAGCGGACACACAGCAAGAGAACCAAATTGTTCCCAGCAGTAGTACGACGCTCGTTGATTGCGACCACATCGTCGTCAAGACGCAAATGATTCGAGGTACGGAATTTTATCGATCTTCTTTAAATGATTTAAATTGAGCAAGGAATCCTCGCGAATTAATGCGCGATATTCTGTGTAACAAATTGTAACTGTAAAACATCTCGTGGAAATCATATACGAACGTTTTACATTATTTTCACATATTTTTCTAGACGGTCATCTAGAGACAGGCGAGGTCTCCAAAGCCAATCCGGATAAATCGAAGGATGTATCGTCGGAGGACAAACAGAAGAAGAAGGTCATCAGGAAAAAGGAGAAAGACAAAGGTCTGGAGCCTCTTCCGCTGCAGATGTTTCGATATTTGCAGACTAAAATTACAAAAACTGATAAAATGAATATCAACCTCTGCAACATCTGCGAGGAGCGCCGTTGTAACATCGCCTTTCTATGCGGGCACTGCGCGTGTAAGGAGTGCGCCGCTCAGCTGAAAACTTGTCACATGTGCCGCAAGAAGATTAAAAAAGAAATCATTTTATATTATAATGAGCAGGAGTGAGTAATAAAGCGATGAAGAGTTAATTATAGAAAAATTATGAATTTATTATAAAGATAACTGATAGTGAATTTAATACAAGAATAATAGACTTGAAGCGGGAACGAAAGAGATCGACTGTCTTGCGCGGATTCTCGAACGTAAGTGAGCTGGGGTAAAGGAACCCACCGCGCTCCAAAGGGTGATCGATTGTACTAATCGATCACCGTCGATAGTTGACATGTTCGGTCGGTGGCACCTCGCAGTGATAATTGGAGCAATTGTCTACCAAACGCGGTTGTACAAACGGGGAGAAAGTACGATAAACTTTATATTTCGATATATTAGACTATCCGATCAGTAATCGCACCGGAACTTTGA
>NW_012026816.1:857474-858151 GCF_000956235.1 Wasmannia auropunctata
TCAACATCAGGCTATATCAAACGTCCGCACTCTTCAACAACTGCGGCTAAAATTATGCCACTCAACATGGCTGTTCGAAAAGGTTCACACTATGTAGTTCAACAGTCGTCCGATAAGTGGCGTCAATGGGGAGGCTGCAGAAAAATCATTCCGGGAACTTATGGACCGCACTGTGTATATATATATGTGACGGTTCGCTTTTCTTGCGCTCGGATATGCTCGTCGGGCCAGGTAGGCAAGAAAGCGTGAGATGACCAACGCGTGTTAGCGAGACTTTACCGAGGTTCAGAGAGACGGTCGGTAAGTCGGCGGGACCAGTCAGCGGTAAATCCGGCGCTCCGAGCGGTTCGGTCGGTAACGGTGGAGCGGGCGCGGATATCCTCGATGGTCGATTGCCGTGTGGCAGCGCGGCACTTAGGCGCAGCGAGATCGGTAGCTGGTCTATGTCGGCCAGGCGCCCTGGCCCGACAGAGAGAAGAAGCCAGGCGCCCTGGCATTCTCTGTGCGCACGGTGTTGGTGCCAACGGGGTGTCCTGATCGGGCGGAAGGCGAAGAAGCCAGGCGCCCTGGCTCTCTTTGCTGAATGCAGGAGATGTGAAGAAGTCAGGCGCCCTGACCTTCTTCGCAAGAGACGCAAGGAAGCCAGGCGCCCTGGCTCTCCTCGCAAGGAACGTGAA
>NW_012026816.1:858171-859683 GCF_000956235.1 Wasmannia auropunctata
CGGGGCGGTGAATCTCGCGATCACGCACTCGGTCGCGTAACGTTCGCGCTTCCGCACTCGCGTTCGCGCACGCGCACCGGAAAGCCGCGGGGAAATAAGAAAGGAACACCAATTAAGAACACAAGGAACACGCTTTATTGTAATGACTGTGAACAAACAATGCAGCGAATAGATAGAGCAGAGCAAAGCACGTCCGCACGGCACGACGGCTTATCTCCAAATCTAATATGTCGTCCGTTTGACAGACGACAACGCGTCGTCAGGGAATCATCCGACAGCTGGACTGGCTCGCTAATACATCGAACGACGCGGGCGTAGACACGGGCGTAACAATATATATATATATATATATAATATATATATATCATATTTTGTCATATATAACAATTATACATGTATATTTTTAATTATTTATATATATGATTATATAAGAGCTTATATAAGAGAGATTATATAAGAGATTATATAAAATTATATAATTTTTCTCATTTCTTCAAACTTAATTTTTTGTAAAAAAAAATGTAAAAATTATTCTTTTAATTATTTTTTGTTTTTTTCTTATTATTATTTTCTATTAAACAATAATTTTACAAAGAAAAGAAGCATAAATTGATGAAAAATTGTATGAAAAATTTTTTATTGGGTATAGCTGATAAAATATACAGACAGAAAAATAATACAGGAACAATTTGTCGGGTATAGCTGATAAAAATAGCTTGAATATTTGATTGATATTCTGTTAAGGCTTCTGAACAATCTGAGCGTTGGTTTCCAAATTATCAATTGCTGATAGAGTTATGTCATCATTAGAGGTATCTGGTTGAGCCGCGTTTTTAGGTTTTTTCGGAGCAGATGTCCTTCTGGAATGTGTTCGTAAATGTGATTTGTAAAAATTAAAATTTGTTCATTGTTATTTGTTTAGTTGTTATTCATCAATTTCAATCATTTTAATCATTTATAAATTATATAATTTAAATAATACTTACAATTTTTTAGTTGAGGAAGCCCTCGTGGAAGACCTCGTGACCACATTAGACGTTATTATGAGGAGCGAAATTTCGTCTTCAACGGATGCGTTTTGATCGACATTTTCTTGAGCATACAATTCCTGAATACTTTTACAATTAAAGATAGCATTAATAGAGATAGCATATGTATAATAAATCTGTATTATAAAAACGTGATTTTTATAAACTCATACTTACTTATAAACAGCTCTTTCTAACTGTTTTATATTGTAATCGTATTCTTCAATATTACGACTCATTTCATCTTTTCTTCTTTTAAGATTTTGTATATCTTTTATTTGAATGCCTTTTAATCTGTAAAGAAAATAGTTATTATACAATTATTCTTGGAAAGTTTTATTCTCATTATTCATTTATGATTTTCTACACATCATTTACTTCTTGGAAAGTTTTATTCTCATTATTCATTTATGATTTTCTACACATCATTTACTAATGTAAACAATGTGTAGAATTATAAAAAGTTAATAAATTTATAAAAAGT
>NW_012026816.1:860015-861264 GCF_000956235.1 Wasmannia auropunctata
TACTCCCGCGGCGCCGTGATTGGTCGCGGCCGACTGCGCCGCTGTGGTGCGCACCCCCGGGTTGGGGGTGCAGGCATCGATCGAGGATCGAACGCGATCTACGCCGCTTTTGCGTGCGAGACTAGCGAGCAAGCAGACGGGTCGAGCGAGCGATCGAGAGAGCGAGCGAGAAAGATAGAGAGAAGGACGGGCAGCTGTCGGTCCGGAGGAGCCTGCGAGGACGAGGAGGAGATCGTGCCGGTGAGGTGACCCTCTTTATCACGTGTAAAGCCACGGGCGGATAGAGATTCTTGCTCGCACTCTGCGGACGGGAACGCCATTTTCGTGTTAGAGTTTCGTCGCGTGCGCCCCTTTGGCGGCGCGTATTTCGTAGCTTTTCTTTGGTTTGGCGTGCCGGCGTCCGTCCTCAAGTGCGAGGATTCTTATCGAATTGTGCCGTGAGCTACCGGAAGTGCCGCGTATCGCGTATCGAGCCACCCGGAGATCGTCACCGCGAGTGAGCCGCAAAGCCCTCGCGCACGAGTGCGCGAGCGTTAATGTAAGTGCGCGAGTACTCGGATCGCGAGTACCCCTCGTCGTATCAATTTGTGTTATTGCGCGCGATTCCGTCGCGTTCGGTTTAAGTAGTCTTATATTTGTTTTTCGTCTTCGTCTGCGCGTCCGGCGTGTGAACTTATGATCGGGATTGTCGACTGTCGTTAGACCTCGGTACTCGCGTCGTACCGAGCCCCGTTTTCATTGTACTATTGCGCCGTGCCGGATTTCAATTGTGTTCCTATCTACCGACCGAATTTCTTGAACTGTTTCTTTTTTTTTTCATTACGCCGGAACTTATCGCGCCGTATGACTACCTGCGTTTAACAACGCCAGACCTGGCTACTCATTTTTGTTATATTTCTTTTTATTAACGAACTGTATAACGTTTTCCGCTATTTCTTACCGCCTTGCTACGCGGCTAATAAACGGCATCATTATTATTTTCTAAATTGAAGCACGAATTCTTTCGCCCGGCCCGCACCATCCTACCGTCCGTCGCTTAGTTCGCCTTTAGTTCCGCCTTGCCTCTCTACCCTTAGGTAGAGCCGGCCGGCCCTCGCGCGATCGACCTTGAGGAGCAGCGTCCGTTTGTGAATTTCGGGTATCGTTGTGAGCAATTGCATTTCGTTTGTCGTGCTATTGCAGTAACTTCACGTTTCGCGAGTGACGTGCCGCCGAGCGCGTCTGGCGCCCAATTTTCGCGTCGCTGCTA
>NW_012026816.1:863392-863792 GCF_000956235.1 Wasmannia auropunctata
TAGCTCAAATGTACAAAAAAAATAATTCGCGCGAATCGGAACACTTGCACGAATAATACAAGACCTTTGGAGCAACGATTGGAAGCGTAGAAAAACAATTATTACTTAGAATGCAATTTGTGGTAATTCGTACACTTTGCTAAGACACAGAGCGATTAGCAGAGCAGTAAATTTGTCTAGCTTTAGGTGGTCAATCTTGCGAGAGATGGCGTTGTAGAAGAAGGAGCGCGGTAAACTCGCACACAGAGACGCTCCGATTATTCATGTTGTAACCGGAATCAGTACCCGTTTCTATGAAATCGACAATATGATAATCCCTCCTGATATGACCATCGGACCTTTTTCCCCGAAGACCCCTTTCGTCAGCGCACTTATCTACGCCCGCACGGTTCTTGATATG
>NW_012026816.1:864093-864435 GCF_000956235.1 Wasmannia auropunctata
TATTTATTTAGAAAGTTCAAACGCTCACATTCACGCTTACACGCACTCACACTCGAATTACCGCGCACATGATCGCTCGCGCTTCGCGGATCACGCGATCTCGCCTTTCGCCGGGAATCCCAGCGGTCGGGGATGCGCTTTAAACGCAATTCGGTTTGCGTCACTAAATGCGCCGCGGAAACGACTCGGCCCTGCCACGACCGACACAGCGCTATAACGCATAAAAGATAACCGAAATCGCGTATAAGATTTCAAGAACACGTCGTTTAAATGCGCAACAAACTCGCGCTAGATCCGTTTCGGGATCGAAATCTCCGTATTCGCGACGTCCGATCGAGATAA
>NW_012026816.1:866107-868948 GCF_000956235.1 Wasmannia auropunctata
CGACTTTTAGTCATCTTTTCGTCGACTATATTCGTTTTCTAAAAGATATCTTTATAACTATTTAGTCACCATTTAGTCATCTTTTAGACGACTTTGTGCTCTCTGGGAACGTTCCCAAAACTATCATAGTTCGACCATTTCAATGTCGAACTACTAAAATTATAATTAATTTCTTTTATCCGTCTTGACAATACTTCCTATCGCTTTACCTGGATGTTTCTCACTGATCGCGTGGATAAATCTTTAAAACCAAACTTATTTCCTGTACCAAATTAACTCTTGGACTTTTTGATTACAGGTGTGATGACAACTTTGGCTCGGAGCCTTTTGCCGCTTGGTATATTTCTTAAATTAATTAAAATAATAATATTTTATGGATTACATTTTCAAAACAACGCATTGTTTGTTTGTTACAGGTAGTTACGTGATCGATCGCTTTATCCGGTGGTCGGATGATACATTTTTGCTAATCAAACTCCAAAACAACTATGTACGCTGATTTCTACATATAAATAAAATCAAATTTATGGATTACAATCATTAATTAAGGTCGTATTTTTTTGTTACAGGTGATCACGTGACTTATGGATTGGCCCTACTTTCGGAACCCTCTCTATTGATTCGTAATTGTAAAATAACTATGTATGCTCAAACTATTATTAAAATAAACGCTAACGCATGGATTATATTTATTTTTCCTTATCTGCCGCCCGAATTGTCATCACTTTTTTCTTTTAGATATTTAACTAATGCTTTTCCTTTCAGGTAAAGGTCTCTAAACACTTGGGAACGATATTCATTGAGTTTTACATTTTATTTTATTTCGTATATGCTCACACTCATTCATTAATACATGTAATACTGTATAAAATATAATAGTCAAATACCGAACTAATCACAATCTATAGTTAAAATAAAATATATAAAATCAGTGATTGATGATGATACTATAATATAAAACCATAAAGTATATAAAAATATGGTAAGTTTATTCCTCGGTTTCCATTATTACTGATGATATTATTGGCTCATATGCCGGACTTTCCGGCTCGACCTCCTCCTTGGCCGCCACTTCCGGAACTGCTGTCGGGTGGTACGATATTGCCTCTCGATCCTCCATCCACTTCTTTACTATTTGCAGTGCACGTTCCGCAACGGACGACGAATCTTGACGTCGGCTGCTGACATCAGCCGAAACCGGCTCAGGCTCTGACGTCGGTTTCAATGTGACGCGACTCGGGATGCCGAGCAAGCGAGAGAATCTGTCTTTCTCGCTCCGCTCTCTCCTTGTTCGACTGATGCGATCGAGGTAGTTTTCTCGGAATGTGACAAGGGAATAACCATCCCAAACTTTGCTGAATTTATAAAATATGATAACATATCCCTCATATCAATGCACTATAATAGCAATCATGTCAATGCGCAATAGTTTATGAGATATTATTGTTATAATTGTCTGTGTACCTTATATACTAAATTCGTAAACCTGAGATACATCTAGTTCGTGTGGTCGAGCGAGTAAAGCGCGTGACTAGAACGTACGTGACCGGATGTTTTATGTTCGAGTCCTACTCTTTTTTCGTATTTTTTTTAGTAAAAGGCGAAACATATTTTAATATAATTATTGAAATTATTCATTTACTTTTCATGTAGGAGAAATACTTGTATATTTTTTAATTACGTTGACATCCTTACAAAGTATAAAATTATCGCTTTTGTTCCTAATTGTTACAATTTTTACATTTATTCGGATGATAATTATTTAGCGAACAAGATTTTAATGCAATGATATATATATTTGATATAATATTATTAATACATCAAATATATAAAATATGTATATAATATCATTGCAGTAAAATCTCGTTCGCTAATAAGTATCATCTGAATGTATGTAAAAATTGTAACAATTAGGAACAAAAGCTATAATTTTATACTTTGTAAGGATGCCAACATAATTTAAAAATATACAAGTATTTCTCCTACATGCAATGTACACAAATAATTTCAAAAATCATATTAAAATTGTTTTGCCTATTACTAGAATAAAAGAAAATTACGAAAAAAAATAGTAGGACTGTAACATCCAATATTCTATTCATGCGCTTTACTCGCTCGGCTACAGGAATTAGCTGAAGTTAAAAAATAAAATTTTGAAGGAGGGGAAAAGAGACGGAGAGCCATATTTACAATTTATATATATATAAATATATATATATATTTATACATATTTACATGTAAAACATAAATCGAAATACATAAATCATAATCGAAATACATAAACCATAATCGAAAAATCTTTTTTTTTTATTTCCCCGGCACGTATCCTGGCGGCAACGGGACGTACCCCGACGGCAACGGGACGTATCCCGCCGAGGGGACGTATCTCGTCGGTGGAACGTATCCCGTCGGCGGAACGTATCCTATCGGTGGAACGTATCCCGTCGGCGGAACGTAACCCGCCGCCGGAATAAACCCTGGTGATGGCAACGATGCTGCAGCGTATCCTGGCGAAAAGATATATCCCAGCGGCGACGGCGCTGGGATATATGGTGTCACATATCCTGACGACGGCGATAGTGCTTGCATACAGGGTGTCCCGTAACGCTTAATTAATATTTCAAGGCGTGAAAGAGAATGAAATTTTGAACTAAAAGTTCCTCTTTCAATTTTGACTCAGACCATTATTTACAGAGTTATTAACGAATAAAGTTAATCAATCAGATCGCGCTTAGCCGGAGTACGCAGGAGCGTAGCGTATCGTATGTGCGGCTCTTCGCGCTCACTTCACATACATTCTCCTGTGAAGTGAGCGCGAAGAGCCGCACATACGGCACGCTA
>NW_012026816.1:869194-871270 GCF_000956235.1 Wasmannia auropunctata
GTGTGTGTGTGTGTGTGTGTGCGCGCGTGTGTCGTGTGTCGTGTGCGTGCGCGCGCGCGTGTGTGTGTGTGTGTGTGTGTGTGTGTGTGTGTGTGTGTGTGTGTGTGTGTGTGCGTGCGTACTGAATTGAATTTTGCGTGCACACGGGGACAGAAATGCCTGGCCATCTGAAGTGTCATGTGTATCTACAGAGATCAAGAGTTCTGTCTAACGCGTGCTCATTGGTCTCTTTAGATACGCATGAAACTTCAGATGGCCAGGCATTTCTGTCCCCGTGTGTACATAGCATACAAAATATATATAAATTTAATGTATTTACCTTTTTCATTATCGCGTTTCTTGGCACGTTTGGTGGCGGTGCCGATGTCGTTGACATCATCAATGGCGGTACCGGTGTCAACGCTGCTGCTGCCGGTGGTGGTGGCGGTGCCGGTGCCGCTGAGATCATCGGTGGCGGTACCGGTGTGAATGCTGCTACTGCCGGTGGCGGTGCCGGTGCCGCTGAGATCATCGGTGGCGGTACTGGTGTCAACGCTGCTACTGCCGGTGATGGTGGCGGTGCCGGTGCCACTATCGTTGCCGGTGGTCGTGGTGGTGTCGATACCGATGCCGCTGATGGTGTCAACGGCATCGGCGCTGCCTCCGTTTGTCCGTTTAGGCAGCAGCCTAAACTTCTTGCTGAAATGAAAATGAATAAATTAATAGAGTAGCGTCACAGCTTATCTCTCTTGTCTCTTTCTCATCTTTCACTCACATACATACATACATACATACACACGCACGCATGCACGCACGCACGCACGCACGCACGCACACACACACAATCTCTCTCTCTCGCTCATTTTTGAACGATTTGTTTTTATCTATTATCCCATTTTCTTGCATTCTTCCTCTCGCACACTCACGCACGTTTTCACATACACCACTACACTCGCTCATTCATTAATCACTCGTACGTTTTCGCTACACTTTTTGACTTCTCCCGTTCGCGGCCGACGCAGAAAGATGATCGTAACTGTTTCCGAGTTCGTAAACGCAAATCGTAGTCGTTGATCAACGCAATGATTTTACGCAAACGTATGTCGTAGAGACGATTGATATGACACATACATTTACGTTAAAATAATTGTGCGGTGACCACGACTATGATTTACCTTTACGTACTTGGTCAGAAACAGTTATGGCAATCTAATTATTTCTGCGTTGTACTAACTCGCACGTTTTTCACACTTTCTCTCGTTCATGCACTCGCACGTTTTCACTGATCATTCACTTACCCATTCTCTAACATTTATTCACTTGCTCGTCCTCTCTCTCTCTCTCTCTCTCTCTCTCTCTCTCTCTCTCTCTCGAGGTAATACTTACATTTTCTTCTGCCTGGCTTGTTCGACATGTTGATTGTTGTTATTCACTTACACCTCACTATTTGCTCGGCGCTCGCTGATCTGATGTGATCTGATGGCGAACGTTCGTTGTCGCCGGGCGCGCCGAGTGCGCCGATCCACGTGACGTGGATACAGCGTTGCCACGTTGCCACACACAACAAACACACCCTAAATGATCCCATGTCCGTGTATGTTCCATGCTTTCGCATTATGCCTGAGTTTACGCTCCGCGAGACGATCTGACGCCGCGTTTTCTTTTCTCTCTTTCTATCTCCCTATCTCTCTCTATCTCTTACAATTAGTCATACTTACAGAAATATGACTTGGGATGTAATTTCATAAATTGACAATGTAACACGCGACATTATTATCTATGGATTTCTCTACTTTAACATTTATAAATTTATTATATATGTAACTATTATTAATATGTAAGTGTTAAAATGGATAAATATGAAAATCAGTTGTTAGTAAATATGTATGTATGTTATTTAAATTGTTACCTACTGTGACCGCACTTTCTCAAGTGTCGGACTACAAGATCCGGCTAAAGACAACGATTAACGTAACTCGTAATTGCACAATATCCAAAAAAAACGCGAAGTTGGGCGCCAGGCACGAGCAGGCGTGCCACCCTTCGAATTATCACGCGGAATTGAAATCTAGAACGCGGTAGAGGGGCGGTTCGTAA
>NW_012026816.1:871320-872421 GCF_000956235.1 Wasmannia auropunctata
TCTTCCGATCTTGATTTTTTTTACTAAACTCATGACAGAGATTATGTAATCTCTATCACACAGAAAGATAAATAAAAGAGCAATGTAGATGGATCTGGCTTTTCATCTTTCTACTAAAATAAATAATTAGTTATAACTATTATATTATGTATAACTATTATGTTATATATAAATGTCTACTAAAATAAATGATTAGTTACAACAATATAAATAAATATATAGTTAATTATAGCAATTATTTAATATAAATATAATGCAATAAGAAATGTTAAACGTAATCCGTTTTAATCGATTTTAATCGGTTTTAATCGGTTCAATCCGCGCCCAGATTAAAAAGTAATCGGTTTTAATTCCGAATTATAATTGGTTTTAATATTACTTTTGCGGATTATTTCCAATCTGAAATCATTATATTCTAATCCATATTGTTGTCAATTCAAATAAATCCGAATAACCGTATGGATATATAATATCCAAAATAATCCGCCTAAACCGTATATATATTTTTTAACATCTAAGTTTGTTTCAGTTACAAAAACACTGATTCAATAAAATCGATTGTAATCCGTCTAAATCCGATTCCGCTAGGAAAGACAACATTAATCTGAATTTTTAATTCAAATTTTTAATTCGAAATTTAGCGATGGCGCGTATGTAATTTCAATCTGCTTTAATAATATTTAATTTTTAGTAATTGAGTTGATTGTAATCCGGTGTAATTCGAAATTCACCGATTTTGAGGATATAAACTAAATCGGTTTGAATGCAATAAAAATCCAATTTTGTCTGTGATCAGTATAATAGTAATGTGAGATGGGAAGGGAAAATTCGAACGGACCGCCACAGCTTAGCTGTAGGGAGGAAATTCTCTTAATGTCAGGATAATAGGATAGCCTGGGGAAACGGGCTTATCGAGCAAGGTCACACCGAGATAACAAGTCAGGATAACGAGTTAACAAAGTGTTGTAAGTCTCCCTGTGCGTTACTCACAATGTCACACTTAGTGATAAGCAGGTCACTGTTGCAATCTAATATTGCAACGGTGATCCATAATAATTGAGGACGCCGACGCAGGACTTTGGCAACCTCAATACGCGTCCT
>NW_012026816.1:872471-872972 GCF_000956235.1 Wasmannia auropunctata
AAAATATGTATGGACACAGATGTAACATCTATCGTATTAACTTTTTTACATATGCATATATAATCGATTATTTTTCTCAAGTGAGATGAATAATAGACTATGATTGGTTAATTTTCTTAAATTTTAAGTCTTAAGTCTTATTGTAGACGTTTAAAGCGACATCTACAATTAGATTTAAGATTTAAGATTTAAGAAAATTTATCAATTATTATCGATTATTCTTCCTAGTGAGATAAATAATCGACTATGATTGGTCAATTTTCTTAAATCTTAAGTTTTAAGTCTCATTGTAGACACCGCTTATGCAGCATCTATAATAAGACTTAAGACACAAGATTTTAAAAAAATTGACTAATTATAATCGATTATTCATTTCACGTAAAAAGAATAATCAATTGTGATTGATTTTCTTAAATTTTAAATCTTAAATCTTATTGCAAACGCCGCTTTACATTTCAGAATGTTTGACTGTGATTGGTCAATATGACCTTACGGTTACAA
>NW_012026816.1:873022-873357 GCF_000956235.1 Wasmannia auropunctata
TGCCATTTTTAAATAAAGAGGATTTGGATAAAATTAATAAATAGGATTGCTTTAGAAAACTTGTAAAAATGGATGGAAACTATCCTTTCCCCCCCTGAAAGTCAGTAAATAGTCGTAAAAGGCACGTAAAGTGAAGCTTATTCAAGCAAAACTCACGATTTGACAGCTGTTGAAAAGAACGAAAAAGATACTTTTACGTATAAAATTCAACAATAACTATAGTTTTCATCCATTTTTACGACTTTGATAAATACAAGACAAGTCACATTTTCACAATTAAGCACATAATAACGAAATGGCACGCAACACAAAATTCGTTGTCATCACTTTTCACA
>NW_012026816.1:873977-875578 GCF_000956235.1 Wasmannia auropunctata
TCAGACGTGTGCTCATCTTTTCTTGGTTCATATTCTTTCTGAAATTTATTAAAATTCTTATTAACATTTGAAATATTGCTGTATTGTCAAAATCAAAACACAATACATTATGCATGGGAACTCTGCACTAAGAGACACATATTGACACAAGAGTCATTCTGTTTATGACTCTCATTAAATGTTGAACAAAGACAGAATGATATCTGTGACGATATATGTATCTCTTGCTGGAAAGTTCCCTATAAATATCGTTAATAATCACATTTATAGATTGCATTTTTTAATTTCCTTTAAAAAAAAGTTTATTATGATCCTCCAGAGCTGACAGTATGTTATTGAACCCACTGATTATAAATCTTTTTGTCAAAAATGTCAATTCAATTTATTTTAGGTTAATTATATATACATTTGCAAATGTGGATCATCTGGATTATTCTTATTAAACTGTACTTCTATACTAGCATTCAGTATTTTTTATATGAATTATCATTTATAATTCCTTGAAAGTAATTATAAATTAGTGCAGCCTTTTAATTAATATTAAGTTTAATAGATTTTACAGATACAGCATTATAGTATTTGTATCAACTTTGGAAGGTTAATTGAAAAAGGAAATCAAAAGATATTAATTATATTATAAATTATATAGATAATTATATATATTAAGATGTATACCTTCCGTTGTATAGATTTTCTACGCTGACTCGTTGTAGCTCGAGGAATTTTAAATTGTTTTCCTTTATATTCCAGATATTTTTTATATCTGTCTCGAGGCATATTAGTGTAAGGTATAATTCCAATAAAATTCACTTGTATACTTATAACATTCACTTCAACGTAATTTAATAATTGCAAAATTAACAAAATGTTGATATTTTTATGATTGAATTATATACGTATGCATCACATAAATCGGTAGGTTACGTTATTTGCACTTTTGCACTCTAGCGCTACTGCTTGTGCAGTTTACCATTGGCAGCGGGTGACGCAATGCTTTCCTCACTATTGTCTCGTATGCAGTTCGAGGCACGATATTATTAAGCTTTTGGATGATACCGTGTTTGTCACGCATATAAAAAATCTCGCCAGAACTACAGACTGTGCAAAATAAGCAAGGATTGTTAGCGTAGGTCAGTAACCGTCAATAAAGATTGTAGTGTGTCGGACGTGCATATACACTTTCTGAGGTAGGTGATAATTTTTTATAAATTAAGCTTACGTTATTTCTCATTGCAATGATATTCTTATTTCATTTTGAATCTCATATTTTACATTGCTCCTATATATTTTTATTATTATTTTATTTATTTGTTTATATGTATAGCTTGTTTATTACGGGCAGGCTTTCCACTGTGTCTAGTGCAAGTATAACAAAGACACGAAAAAGAAGATTGATTTTTCTCATTTTATTCGTCATATTTTAACGTAAAAATATAATAAGCGAGTTAATTATTATATTCAACAAAAATGTCATTTGCATGCATATACTTGCCAAAAGAAAAAAAGTTTGATTGTGTTACAATAGAACGCATAAGAAATTTTGATGATGCAGCTTATTTGGACGAAAATAATTATAATAGATCAAAAAAAATATATATAGT
>NW_012026816.1:876773-878095 GCF_000956235.1 Wasmannia auropunctata
TTACATAATCGAAAAACTCTGATTATAAATAATGAAATAATTGAAAAATTTTTAGATCTGATATTTAATTGATCAAGTAATCAAAATTATTACATTATGATTATTGATTAATCAATTAATTAAAAATGGTTTATTTTGATTACTGATTAATCAAGTAATCAAAATTTTTTTTATTTGATTAATGATTAATCGAATATTTAAAAATTTTTTATTTTGATTAATGATTAATCAAGTAATCAAAAATTTTTTTATTTTGATTAATGATTAATTGAATATTTAAAAATTTTTTTATTTTGATTAACGTGTAGCGGTACGCTTACAATTATGCACGCGCGTTTGGCCTGCGCGCCGAGCCCGCGCGGGCACGCCATGTGACGAGAGTGGTGTGCGGCGCCGCCGCTAGGCGCCGCAGGCGCCACGACAAATCTCGTAAGAAAGAAACACCCACGCCCGGTATATGTATGACTCCGTGGGAGGTCCTCAGCCTGTTCCTCGCTTCAGGGTAATGTGTGCTTACATAGTAGGCCGTTATCCTGAAGCATAAGTAAGTACCTTGTACCCACGGAGTGTGCTCTACGGGCCTCAGACGTTGAGGGGAAGCGGAAGTTCCGGCCCCTCAACCCTGAGCGAGCTCGGGGCCTCCGTATACCCGGCACCTCGCTGAATCGCCCGCCAGGGCTAGTCTCGCCGCTCGGGAAGGAACAGCCAGCAACACGCCGCGCGCCAAGAAACGGGGGCCGCCAGTTTCCCCCGGGGCTCCCTACCGTCGAACATCGCCGAGAAAGGCGGCGACACTTCCGGACGACCACGCGCGACGTCTAGACCGGGGTCCGCCAGTTTCCCCCGGGGCTCCCTACCGTCGAACATCGCCGAGGAGGGCGGCGACACTTCCGGACGACCACGCGCGACGTCTAGACCGGGGACCACCAGCTTCCCCCGGGGCTTCCTACCGTCGAACATCGCCGAGGAAGGCGGGGATACTTCCCGACGACCACGTGCGGCGCCTGGACTGGGGACCACCCGTCTCCCCCGGAGCACCCGACCGCCAGGCCTCGCCAAGGAAGGCGACCGCTGTTTCTGCCGGCTACGAACGTCGCCTGGACCCGGGAATCTCACTCCGCCCGTGGCGCTTAATTCCACTGGGGCTACCGGACCAGGAGCGACCACCGACGGATCCGCGGCCACGACCGACCGTCACCCGGGCCACTCAGACGGAGGACGTCGTCGGTCCGCCGAGCCCTCTGCTGAAAACGCCGACACGGCCACGAACCCCCGGACGCCCAGGGAGCCCTGACACCCGGCTCCCGCACACACCGGCGAGG
>NW_012026816.1:878115-879849 GCF_000956235.1 Wasmannia auropunctata
GTCAGGCGCCCTGACTCTCTTCGCAAGGAACGTGAAGAAGTCAGGCGCCTTGATTCTCTTCGCAGGAGAAACGGTCTCGACAGGAGTAGGTTCGGGACCGGACTGGTAGCCGTCGCTCCGCGGCGGCGGCTTATATACCCCCCGCGATGGGCTTCGGCGGGGGCTGCGGAGAGGGGTGGGGTCGCTTTCCCGTAACACGCTCGGCGCGCGTGTTTAGTCGGAGTTGTGGCGCTGAGCGCCAGGAGCAGCTGGTCGGCCCCTTGTGGTGACGAGGCGCGGGCGTATCGTCACATCGTAATACTAAAAATAGTATGCCATTAGTACGAAAGTGCCATGTACGAAATCCATTCCCATTTGTTTATTTTAAAATATCTCATATACACATGTGTGCATATAAAGCGCACTTATTAATTTTTAATTTTTCTGCTGATAATAAAGATAATCTTTATTAAGAGATGTATTTTAGTTTTATAAAACATTATGTATTATTATTATATATATTCGTTCATATAGTTTTTATATATTATTTTATATATTTGTTTATATAGTTTTATTAAAATGAAGTAGGCTGGCAATACAATTGTAAAACGCAAAAACGCATTTGCGACACGCCACCTCAGTGATAACGTGAAAAAGTATGCTTTTGCGACACGCCACCTCAGTGATAACGTGAAAAAGTATGCTTTTGCAATAATTATATGCAATGTATATCTTTAAAACAATTCTCAAAAAGGTGAATTATAAAGTCATAAATGTGCAAATATATTTATTGCTAAAAATTTTAGATTTTATGTAAAGTTTAATTTTATAGCGAATAAAAAAATATATGTATTATATTATGAAACTTTTTTTTATATTTAAACTGTAATAAAGGATCTCATGAAAATACAGTGATTTCTTCAATGAGAACATATATATTATATTTGTGTGTAAATTATAAATATATATATATTGTGACGCCGCAGTCCGCTGCGGCGGAGCAGCGTCCCGCCGCCGTCACAAGGCGCGGGTTCGCGCCCCTTTTGCCGGACCGGCAGCCGCGTTGTCAGAACGAGACCGAGATCTCCGGGAGGCTCAGATTTAAACCGCGTACCTTTTTATTAATTTTTGTTAAACCTATTATATGTACCGCGGCATCTCACCGGACAAATGGAGCGTCGGCGGAGAGGATTCAAGGCCATCGACAGCGGAAAGGAGTTGGAGTACGGGCGACCTGGCGCAAGAGCTAAGGGGGCACCCGGCGAGCAGGTGACAGAGCGCGCACAGGCGGAGCGCGTGACCACGCGCAAGGATACAAGAGTCGCCAGGGGCACGACCGGGAAGGAGGGCGCTGTAGCTGAGGTCCGCAAAGGGCGATACGGCCGGCGATTTCCCCAGGGTCCGGGGCCATCGCCGCGAGCTGCCGGGGCGAGATAGCCAACTCGTCTCGGAATTCAAGGGCGAAGGACGCGCCCATCTGATACCACGCCGCCACATCCCGGATATAGGGCGACCTCGCGAGGGCGCGAGGTGTCCACATGCAGAGTTATCTGATTACGCCCGTGCCGCGGCAGGACTCCCGCGGCGCCGTGATTGGTCGCGGCCGACTGCGCCGCTGTGGTGCGCACCCCCGGGTTGGGGGTGCAGGCATCGATCGAGGATCGAACGCGATCTACGCCGCTTTTGCATGCGAGACTAGCGAGCAAGCAGACGGGTCGAGCGAGCGATCGAGAGAGCGAGCGAGAAAGATAGAGA
>NW_012026816.1:879869-880897 GCF_000956235.1 Wasmannia auropunctata
AAGAGGTACCGGAGAGTAGGAGACTGAAGGAAAAGAACATGTTGGTGAGGGAGTTGGCGAAGGTGTCTCTGGGAAAATTCGGTATGTGAGAGCGGAAGATGCGGAAAGAGGACGAGGGGGAATTTCCTCGGGAGAGGAGAGAGGAGAGTTAGCCGGAGGAGTGGCTGGTGACACTGAGTCAGCAGGCTCCTGGTTGTCTGGTCTCACTGTCGGGTCCTCCAAGGAGTTTAACTACTCCTGGTAGGCCTAGTCAAGAAGCCTCCGCGCTTCTTGCCTTCGGCGACGCCGGGTTGATCGCGAGGGGCGGGGCCGCGGTGGCACATTTGAATTTTGCTTGCGACACACTGAGAACGAGATCAGTCTGAGACAAGTCGACTAATTTAGCTGTTCCCGGTTAAAAAAATAAAGACATGATGACTTACTACTTGCTGTGACTTGAAAAACCGAGCTGGGGAGGCTGGCAGGAGCTCACGCTGGGTAAGTGCTGGGGTCTCGTGGGCCGGTTGCACGAAGCTTCTCCAGGAGCGTTCTCGGGCACTCGATTTTCACCCGCGCACAAAGTATAAGTTCTTTTTATGCCCGTTTAAAATGACAGCGTGACAAACTGAATTGACTGCCGAACTTTGAGTGACCCTTGTCGCCCGGAGAATCCATATATACACTGCTCAAAAAAATTATGGCATAGAAAAATTTTGAGCAAAAATTGGTCAACTTTGGTTAACGGTAACTCCGCGAAAAATTATCGTAAAATAATGAACTTTTTTTTAAATGAAAGCTTGAAATCTCTACTTTAAAATATCGTGAGTCGATTTTAAATTTAACGCACCCCTGTGGCTGTAAACTCTTAAATCTGAGAGCATGTTTGCCACACTGAAAATTGCAAAGTTTTGAACGAGTAGCACGGACTTGCTAAAATTTTTCCCGGGGATGCGGTTTCCAGCGTCATAAAGTTTGAAATCTTTCTCTTTAATTTGAAAAAAAAAAACAGTCGACTACGATTTTTTTTCACAAAGTTACAGCATTTTCAA
>NW_012026816.1:880917-882984 GCF_000956235.1 Wasmannia auropunctata
GGAGCAGCGTCCGTTTGTGAATTTCGGGTATCGTTGTGAGCAATTGCATTTCGTTTGTCGTGCTATTGCAGTAACTTCACGTTTCGCGAGTGACGTGCCGCCGAGCGCGTCTGGCGCCCAATTTTCGCGTCGCTGCTCCTTGTCGGTCGCCGAAGGGACGAAATCCGGAGGGCTGACACCTTCCCTCTCGGAATCAGTTACGATTTCCATCCTATCGTTTTGATCCGTGCTCGCGCGAACTATCCATCTCGCGGGAGCACGTGACAATATATATATATATTTATATAAAGGCTTGTCGGATTTATAGTATTTGTATAATGTACAATTTGTTATTATTTAATTATTTAACTGTAATTAAATAATGGCAACTTGTATATATGTATATACATTATATAAATTTGTAATATTTGTATGATATATACATATATACAAGTTGCCGTTATTTAATTATAGTTAAATAGTTAAATAACAACAATTTGTATATTATACAGTTACTACAAATCCGAAAAGCCTTTACTCTGCCAACACTGTGTCGGCACAGTATGCTGCAAACGTGTCGGAACGATTCCTGCAAACATGTCGGCACGTCGTGTTGCTCACATGAGCTTCATATGGTGACTCACTTGTTGCAAATATGCCAGCACGTCTGTGCACAGACATGAATGCACTATGTCAGCACAATGCCGATAGTTTGTTATCTGGGTAGAGTCGAAATAAGAAATCTCGCAAAATTGAGTTTTTGGAAATAAAGAAAATTTGGTACCAAATATTATGGCAGATGACGCGAAATATATATACGAGCAATCACTGAGCGTGGCGGCGCTTGGTCTCGACGAGAAGTAATTATTTTGGCTCATTCAGATGCCGAAATGTTACGATTCCAAAAATCAAGTTTAAAATTATTTATTTTTGAAATAGACGCTGTCACGATTAGTTATCGCTCGTACGTACGTTACGCATCGTTCGCAATTACATTTAGCACCAATTCAGCATTATTTCCAAAAACTCATTTTTCCGACCTTTCTTATTTCGACTCTATCTCCCTTATTATCTGTCTTATCTCTGCGAAACTTACACAATTAATGTATTTCGATGAGATGACGAGTAAAAAAGCACAATATATCAAAATATATTAAATTTCAAAGAGTCATATTTGCAGGTATATACCTAGAAATGACATTTCGAAATATTAATATATTTCGATATATTATGTACTTCTACTCGTCTTCTCAGTGAAATACACATCAGTTGTGTGATTTTAGTACAGATGAGACCGATAAAAACGGACATGCAGTAGAAATAAAAAATGTCGCAAATTTGAGTTTTTGGAAATAATGAGAAATTGGTACGAAATATTATTGCGGACGACGCGAAATGTATATACGAGCAATCAATGAGCGTGGCGGCGCTTAGTCTAGACGAGAAATTATTATTTTGAACCTTTATACTTGAAATCGTAACATTTCAGCATCTCACGGAGCGAAAGTTATTATTTCTCGTCGAGACTAAGCTCTGCCACGCTCAATGATTGCTCGTACACACGTTTCGCGTCGTTCTCAATAATATTTGGCACCAATATTTCATTTTTCTCAAAACCTCATTTTTAAGAGATTTCTTATTTTGACTCTATCTCCGCTATAATCTGTGTCATCTCTGCGAAACTTACATAATTAAGAGGATGCTGAAAGGTCGGAAATTACCGACCTTTGCATTCTAAGTAATAACTCCGAAACGACTGAACGGATTTGAAAACGCTTTTACAGGATTAAAATTGAGATAAAATGTAAACGCGCGAATTATAAATTTGTAGTTAAAATGAAAAAATATTAAAAAATTACCTTTTTTCCGCATCGTAGAGCAATCTTAACCTCTCACCTGACGTAAACATTTCATTGATACAAAAGTTCTGTAGCTCATATGTACACAAAAAATAATTCGCGCGAATCGGAACACTTGCACGAATAATACAAGACCTTTGGAGCAACGATTGGAAGCGTAGAAAAACAATTATTACTTAGAATGCAATTTGTGGTAATTCGTACACTTTGCTAAGACACAGAGCGATTA
>NW_012026816.1:883004-886251 GCF_000956235.1 Wasmannia auropunctata
ATCGAGGCAGTTTTCTCGGAATGTGACAAGAGAATAACCATCCCAAACTTTGCTGAATTTATAAAATATGATAATATATCCCTCGTATCAATGCACTATAATAGCAATCATGTCAATGCGCAATAGTTTATGAGATATTATTGTTATTAATTAAAATTGTCTGTGTGCTTTATATACTAGATTCATAAACCTGAGATACATCTAGTTCGTGTGGTCGAGCGAGTAAAGCGCGTGACTAGAACGTACGTGACTGTATGTTTCATGTTCGAGTCCTGCTCTTTTTTCGTAATTTTTTTATTAGTAATAGGCGAAACATATTTTAATATAATTATTGAAATTATTCGTGTTTTTCATGTAGGAGAAATACTAGGAATATTTTTTAATTAAGTTGGCATCCTTACAAAGTATAAAATTATTGCTTTTGTTCCTAATTGTTACAATTTTTACATTTATTCGGATGATAGTTATTTAGCGAACGAGATTTTAATGCAATGATATATATATTTGATATAATATTATTAATCAAATATATAAAATATGTATATAATATCATTGCATTAAAATCTTATTCGCTAATAACTATCATCTGAATGTATGTAAAAATTGTAACAATTAGGAACAAAAGCTATAATTTTATACTTTGTAAGGATGCCAACATAATTTAAATATATGCAAGTATTTCTCCTACATGAAACGTACACGAATAATTTAAAAAATTATATTAAAATGTTTCACCTATTACTTGAATAAAAAAAATTACGAAAAATAAGAGTAGGACTGTAACGTAGAACATCCTATATTCTAATCACGCGCTTTACTCGCTCGGCTACAGGAACTAGCTGGAGTTAAATAATAACATTTTGAAGAAGGGGAAAAGAGACGGGGAGCCATAATTACAATATATATATATAAATATATTTATTAATATTTATACATGTTTGTTTTTTTATTTATTTCCCCGGCACGTATCCCGGCGGTATGTATCCTGGCGGCAACGGGACGTACCCCGACGGCAACGGGACGTATCCCGTCGGTGGAACGTATCCCGTCGGCGGAACGTAACCCGTCGGCGGAACGTAACCCGCCGCCGGAATAAATCCCGGTGGTGGCGACGATGCTGCAGCGTATGCGTATCCTGGCGAAGGGATGTATCCCAGCGGCGACGGCGCTGGGATATATGGTGTCACGTATCCTGACGGCGGCGATGGTGCTTGCATATATCGCAAAATTCAATTCGATTCGTATGCGCGTGGCCGCTGGGATATTTTTTTGATTGTTCTTCCGCCGCTCTTTTGCAACCGCCTTCCGCACCGCATGATTGATTTTCTAAAATACAAAATATTTTATTATTACATAATAAAAAATGTTTTCGATTAACATGAATACATACATACATACCCAGCAAACCAATACGTAACTGTTACATAACTTAAGGAGCACATAGAAAGAACAATGTTATATTTCACAATTATGTAAATGAGATGTAAATTTTACGTAACTTTCAGAGCACGTTAGAAGAACAAAGTTGTATATCTTTGTTACATATATAACTTGTAACAGTTATTTAAAAACATAATGTGACATAGACGTAAATCGGAAAACATATAAATATAATAATTGTAATCTTTCAAGCTGTTTATATTTTTCATTCAATTGCTAGCTGCATGAATAATTTAACATATAAATCTACAATTTATATATCATTTTTAAGTAAAATAAGCATTAATATATATTTACAACATTGATATCATATATATAACATTAATTTAAATTATGAGGGACTCTTTAACATCCATATACGTTCATTAACTACCGCGCGTTGTGTTTTGCCGCGCGGCAAGCGTTTTCGCGTCCAGTGTGTACAGTATAATAGGAGCCAATATAGCGCAACGATCGACTTTACATATTTCCGGTTGAAGTTCGGTCTTTTTCCGGCGAGTATCCATAGGAGATCAAGCACGTGCGTGAAATTCAGGAGTAATTTTTATCTCGAAAGGTAAGCCTTTTTAATTCTTTTTAATTATAAAGAACGTTTTTTTTTTTAAGAAAACGCTGCACTGTTGCACATTAAAGTTTTGATACAATTAATAATAATATTGAGTATTGATGTGCAACGATGATATACGATCATGAGTATGCGCGGGTAGGCGCATACACATTTTTACGTTGATTTTTAAGCGTAAATTAATAAATTAATTTGTCACTCTATCGGAAATAGTTAGGACAAATGCTCAGGTCGTTTAACGTTACACCTTTTAGACAATAAACACTTAATATTTGCTGTGTGGCTTGTGCAATTAAGAATAACGTAACCTATAAACATAGTGGTTAGGTTACATTATTCTTAATTGCACAAGCCACACAGCAAATATATATATATATATATTAGGTGTTTATTGCCTAAAATTGCTTAAAGGATGTAACGTTAAACGATCTGGGAGTCTGTACATGTTACCAATGGTTGTCAGTGTCGTTACACAACTCTTCTTATAGATAAAAACGCTGCGCAATGACATCGACAACCATCGGTACAGCGTGTACAGAATTTCAACTCTGAGCATTTCTCACAATTATTTCCGATAGAGTGATAAATATATTTATTATTAAAAAACGCAAAAAAAATTGTCGTAAATGTGTATGCCTACGGTATAAATGATCGTATAATCATCGTTGATTATCAATTTTTTACACTGCAGTACAGAGACTTGTAAACTTAATTCTCTTATTATAATATAAATGGAGATAACATATATAATTGTGATCCGTAGATCTAAAAGAAGAAAAAATATTTTAAAACGTTTCTGTTATAAGGTATTTCTTTGTCAGAGAAATGCAAGTATAATAATGTAAACATTTAAGAAACATTTTAGTTTTCATTATCTCCATTTATATAGTGCAAAAGTTTACAAGCTGCATAAGAAATAAACTTAGATTTATAAAAAATGTAATTCTAATAAGATTTGAAGACTTGGTGTAAAATAAATTTTAATTTACATGATCGGCAGCTTCAATTTTAGGACCATCCAATTGAGTCAAAGATTACAGAATTAAAAAGGGGAAGAAAAATAAATACCGAAATATTTTAAAAATATTTTCTGCTACTCTGTCAAAGCAGAGGATTCAGAAGAAACAGGTATGCATTATATTAACATTTACTTACATATAAACATATAAAATATTTCATAAAATATTCATTTTTTGTCAACTATACCTTAATATTATACTTTTATGCATAAAATAATGAGAT
>NW_012026816.1:886301-891286 GCF_000956235.1 Wasmannia auropunctata
ATTAGTAATAGCTCATCTATACACTTATGTGTTAACGATGTAATATTCCAAAGGGCCCATGTAGCAATTTTTGTGTTAATATTTCCATGCAATAATTCATCGTGTAAATCGCGTTCAAATAAAATCGCTGGTGCATCGTCATTATCTGCAAGGTTGGGTATTTTAATTTTTTTTAAACTAAGTAACAATTAAGTTAAAGTTAATCGCTAAGTTAATGGTTAACCTTTAAATGGTACATGAGTGCGAATTCGTACCGCGAAAATTTTCGAATTGCTGGCATTTGCACAGAGACATCAGTATTTATGTAAACGGTTTTTATTAATAATTCATTTATAAATTGACAAGATTTGTTCTTAAAATACCTAATTTTTATTAAAATTATTTTTAGAAAAATTTATTTAAAAAATTCAAATTACTATTAAACGAACAGAAAATATCCCAACTTCTGGCTATGTAAAAAAATAGTTTACTTTCTATTTCTGCAACAATAATTTTATATTAAAGTACATCATTTTAACTAAAGAATCACGCAAGATTCACTTTATTTCATGAAATAACAAAAAATGGCAGTTTTTCTTCGAAAAAGTGACATTTTTCAAAACGGTTACTCATTTGTAATTAATTTTCGATTGATAAATAGTTTTTTCATTAAATTGAATAATACCGTTAGATTTTTAATAAAATTTTACCCCCAAAAAGTATGGTTTTCAAAACTTTTCTGTTTTCACTTTTAGGAAAAATGTACAATTTAAGATATCATATCCAAATTCGCACCATCATTCTATTAGTGGGTGCTCAAACGAAGTGTGCCATTTGAAGGTTAATAATTAATTAATTAGTTATTATCCAACCTTGATTATCTGTGATGTCTGATGAATTTGTCAGTAACAAATTTTCTGCATTCCTTGAAGTATTCAAATTCTTGTCACTCATGTTATCACTGGAAGATGTTAAAACAAGAGGGATCGAAGATTCATCATCATATTGATGAGACCTTTCTACCGAGAAAGCACGTACGTTATTATTATGTTCTGTGAAATATGAAATTTAATTAATTTGCAATCTCCTTTTTATAATTCTTTAAACGAGTAATGTACAAATAGGTCAGTTCATTTTAGCTGAACTAGTGTATTATCGTTATACTTAAAATAAAATAGATATATTTAAAATAATAATATATATAGATACCCGAGCAGAAATTAGATCAGGAATACCTGATGTTCGTGGAATAGCCCATATCACAACATTAATTATAATTATATAAATATTAATTTTATCAATCATTTACGTAAAGACAAAAATAGACACAATTAAAAAGTACGGTATATCTAGTTTTATATTATTTATTATTCAGCACTTTTTTTATTACAACTACAGAAATTCGTTGCTACCAGGGAACAGAAATGCTGTGTGTGACGAGATTTTATGAAATTTTTATTCCAAATAATTACAATGCCTTCGTGCTTATTGTAGTCTACAAGTACTATCCCCATCGACTATACACCTCTCATATAACGTGCATTCGTGCGTGTGTATTCCATAATAAATCAGTATGAGTGCATAATACTGTTACGCCCGGGAGTCGTTCTCGCGCACTCGCGTTTGCGTTCGCGTTCGCGTTCCGACGCTTTCGCGGAAATAAGGGGACTCGCTTACAAAATGAATAAACTCTTTAATGAACACAACAACGCATGTAATACAAGAAACACAGAGTAGGTCAGAGCACGTCCGTTCGCACTGACAGCTCAGCTCTCTCTCTCTAATGGCGTCCGTTTGACAGCCGATAGTCCGTCGTCCAGGAAACAATCTCCTCTCGTCGGCTTGTTCGTACATACGGGATGACGCGGACTTAGACGCGGACTTAGACTGATATATTATACTGATATATTATGGGATATTGTCTTTTTCCATCCATTCCGCGGCCTCGTTGGGCATACCACCGTGCTCTAGACCTTCCGCGTCCTCGACCACGTCAAACTTCTGAAACAAAAAGAATTTGAACAATATTATAAAATATTGTAAAATATAGTAAATATAGTAATATTTTAATCCATGATTTAAAATTTTAATCCATTTTCATTTACTGTTTGAATCAGTATATTATCACTGAAACAGCATTGAAATATTTACTGTTTATAACAGTTCTAAAAATGATATAAGTACATATTGTATGCAGTATGTTGCTGCTGCTGTTGCTCGAGCGGCTGCTGGTTGCTAGCTGGCTGATTCTGCGGTTCGTTCCGCGGCTCGTTCCGCGGCTGGTTCCGTGTCTGTTCGCGTTGCATTTGCAACAGTTGCTGTTGCAACTTTTGTAATTGTTGCTGTTGCAAATGCACAGCTGTGTGCAACTGTAGTAACTCTTTTTTTTTATTTATTTGTTGCTGCTGCAACAGTTGCACCGCATGTTGCAGCGGTGGCACATCCTTGATCTCCATTGTATTCTCCTCTTCTTCTGAAAAAAGTTCTTCTATAAAAATGAATGTAATACTTTTATTAATATCTCTATTAAAGTAAAAAGACATTGTATGTCAAATATATCTGTTAGAATTTATTACTTACGTGATGTCATTTTGCGAGACACTTTTTTCACTGTGATGACACAAATGAAGTTGTATAAAACAATACCTAGTGAATTAAATAAATGCATTTCGATAACGTTGCTAACTTCGTATAATGTCGTTTAAACCAAATTTTTATTCATTAACGTGCTTATTCGTTAATGTGCTGACATTCGCTTGTAATCATGCAATAATTGACAAAATTTTTTACAAAGGCTTGAAAGATGTCCAAAAGGAAATCGATCCTTGAGACACACCTTTTATCTATTTCTGAACACCTGATCGGATATTAGGGCATTCTAATAAGAACCCAAACAGGACCCTTCAAGAATTTCTGCTCTGGCATATTTGATATATTAATAGGTATATTAATTATATACATACGTATGTTTTCGGGTTCACTATTACTTTCAGGAGAAACAGTTCGCATTTTCTTTAATGCCCGATATTTTCGGACACGCTCAACACTTCGATATTTAAACATTTTATTTGGAATAAAGATTTCCTAAAATCTCGTTACATAGCATTTCTGTTTCTTGGTAGCAACAAATTTCTGTAGTTGTTTATTTTTTTTCCGAAGCCGCCCAACTCTCGCCAAGCGAGCGTTGTCAAGTGACACACCGACGATAACCAATATAACCATAGTGACCCAAAATTGTTACATGCTATACGTATTATCCGGATTTCACTTCGGAAAATAAGAAAAAAGAAATGACAATTAATCAGTTAATCAGTTATATCAGTTATATTAGTTAAACAGTTATATTAGTTATCATTAATCAGTTATATCTTTTGACATCAGTATACAGCATGTAAGTATAATAATGTGTATACATACATATTGTGACGATCCCCTCAAATCGTCTCTGACAACCACCGGTCGGACGCAGGGCGCTCAGCGCCAACAATTACGCCAAAGAAATCGCGCGAACGGCTGAGCCGTTCGAACTTGTGACGTCAGCAAGGACCGCCGCGGGCGCCTGCGCAGCGCCCGCCAGCGCCGCCCGTACGAAAACCGCTCGGCGGCGCCACAGGGCGCCGCGTCGCCGCTCCCGCCTAACCAGTAGCGCCGGAACTAGCCGAACGGCCCCGAACGGGCTCGAACTCAGCGACTGGGAGCTATAAAAGCCCAAAAACGCTGAGGAGAAGACACAATCCGGAGAACTTGGCGAACACCCGAATCCTCGCCAAGGTATCCATCTCCTGGGGTCGCAGCTTGCTGGGCCTCCGCCGAAAATTCTCGGCCACCCCGAAATTCCCGAACCGCACCGACCTGAGGAGCCGCAAAACCGGGGGGTCGCAGCTTGCTGAGCCTCCGTCGAGAGTTCTCGGCCGCACTCCTGGGACGAGCTAACGGGAACATCCATCCGCTACCAACATAAACGCACGGCACTCCTCCGGGGAACGAGATCCCACAGAATATATACTAGGAAAAGCGCAAGTACCGTGTTAGACGATGGGAACAAGAAACGATCTCCACGCCTCTAGTGGCCTGGCCAAGTACTACATGATACTATATATGCATTGTGACCGCACTTTCTCAAGTGTCGGACTACAAGATCCGGCTAAAGACAACGATTACCGTAACTCGCAATTGCACAACATCCAAAAAACGCGAAGTTGGGCGCCAGGCACGAGCGGGCGTGCCACCCTTCGAATTATCACGCGGAATTGAAATCTAGAACGCGGTAGAGGGGCGGTTCGTAGGGTGCGGAGGAATGTGGAAGAGCAAGGGCGAGATAAAACACTCGAAATTTCTGTAACATTAACAATGGTTAAAGAATATATTTGCGTGTGCTGGAATTTACACGTGATTCGTTCGGCCGCGACTAACGCCGCGGCAGCCGTCGGCGGTATCGCCGAGGTCGCAATTCGCACGTCCGGAAACGCTCCCGGAGATGACGGGTGTACGAGCTTCGTTCTTACGCTACTTTAAATCCGCGAAAATCTCTTGTCGCTGCACGCGAGTACGCCTCGCACGGCGTACGACGGATCACACGCCACGTGGCGTCGCGATAACTCTAAGTACTGCCGACACTCGGCACGCGAACACGCAATGATTCGAACACTCAATAACGCGCAAGAAACACAAAATAACATATAAATAACGCACAAATGACCCGGCTGTGGCAAGGCGAGCGCATAATTCTCTACTCGATACGCGCAACTCTATGCCGGGCGGATGGCACACGCGGACTCTACACACGGGCACACATTTACGCGGACAACGAAACTGAAATAGCGCGATCCGCCCGACAATGAGACCGGCGGCTGACAATTATAAGCGTTAACGTTCGTCTCACCAAGAGCGGCAGCTACAGAGGATGTTCTCTCTCAACGTCTTTCGCACTCGGCAACTACGGGATCCTGCGTCCTGCCTCACACGCGACCACAGCACAAGTGTCGCTCGCCGGTCCTTCCGGCAGC
>NW_012026816.1:891336-892064 GCF_000956235.1 Wasmannia auropunctata
AATTTATTGCTATAGAAACGTAATCCGTCCGGTAAAGGATACACTGTAGCGTCTCTGTAAGTACAAAAATATTTCCTGACCGTTATGTAGCGAAAAAATATACTTGGCGGGAGACGCTACCGCGTCTCCTGATAGTCATTCCTAAATAATCGTAGTATTGTACAAATAAGTAAATGTTTTAACTACTGAAGATTTTGTTCTTTCTCATTTTTCAAAATTTATAGATAGTTGTATTATTTTCTAAAAATTTATGGATTTTCATGTAACATTACTTTTATCACTTTCTTGATTTTAGAAAATTGTAATTAGTGGTACTATTGCGTAGATATATTTTTCCAAAAAAATAAATATATGTATGGAAATATAGAAAATAAAAATTTCGATAAATTTTTATTTTTAGTAAAAATTTGTACTTATTCGCAGAAATTTTTTCTGTTAGGAAAATATTAGGTGGTAAATTTATGTAGAAACTTGTAATATTAAATAAAAAAGTAAAAATTTTAATAAGCCATAATTGAAATAGATTTTAAAGTTGGAAAAACAAATCAGTTTTTGTTGATACACGTAGAAAATTGTAATATTTTTGGGGAAATTAAAAACAGATTTGGATTCAAAGTTCAATAGTTTTATGATACGTAGATTCTGATAAATTTCCATAGTCATTTATAAATAATTGTAGTATTCTACAAGTAAGTACATGTTTTAAGTACTTAAAAATCTTGTTGTTT
>NW_012026816.1:892114-893086 GCF_000956235.1 Wasmannia auropunctata
TTTTTTTTTAAATTAAAGAGAAAGATGCCAACTTTATGACGCTGGAAACCGCATCCCCGGAAAAAATTTTAGCAAGTCCGTGCACTCGTTCAAACTTTGCAATTTTCAGTGTGGCAAACATGCTCTCAGATTTAAGAGTTTACAGCCACAGGGGAGCATTAAATTTAAAATCGACTCACGGTATTTTAAAGTAGAGATTTCAAGCTTTCATTTGAAAAAAAATTTATCATTTTACGATGATTTTTTGCGGAGTTACCGTTAACCAAAGTTGACCAATTTTTGCTCAAAATTTTTCTATGCCATAATTTTTTTGAGCAGTGTATATACCTGAGATCCTGGTCAGGCTCCTTTGATTTTCGGGAGCCGCCGGATCCGGAAAAGGGGTTATCGGAGTGACTCCTCTTTGATCCGCAGCCGCCGATTTTTGCGCGGCGTTGGCGACCGATAGATAAGATCTTCGCCTAATTTGGCGTATGCCAAATTAATTACTGAATCTTATCTTTTGGGACCGGAAGGGTCTCCTTCCCAAAACTTACACGCGAAACCAGGCGGCGATTCTCTCTATTTGTAGGCAAATCGGGTTTATCGGCAGCAGATTGTGCTAATTGAAAGCTCTCGCTCATCCGTTTCTTAGAACGCAGGAAGTCTTAAATCTAATATTTAATTAAATTATTGTCCCTGACATCGCTCGTCGCTTCCGGCGGCTAACTTTGACATTTTCCACGAAAGAAAAGAATCGTGGAGTTCTCAGGACGTAACAACACATTGATATAAATAAATGTGAGGGCTCTTTGTATTATTTACAAACTTTAGCTTCTTCGTAAAACTTCCCGTGGCATCAATCGTTAAGGCGATGCTGGAAGGTAAAAATTACCGACGTTTGCATTCTAAGTAATAACTCCGAAACGACTGAACGGATTTGAAAACGCTTTTACAGGGTTGTAATTGAGATAAAATGTAAACGCGCGAATT
>NW_012026816.1:893136-894745 GCF_000956235.1 Wasmannia auropunctata
TTTTATATTGTTTTAATTATTTATTATTTTCAGGTATGATACTTGCTTTCTCTGAGTGAATTGTCTAACAAAAATAATTCGTTTTATTTTACAAATTGTTAGTATTTTAATTTCAAAGAGTAAAATAAATTAATTTAATTAAAAAACAGAATAATAACGTTAAAAAATAATGTGACATTAGAAATTGCAATTTTCATCGAACGCAGATGAAACGATACACGTGCGCCTAGTCCAGAAAAAATAATTTTCTAAATGGTAAAATTGTAAATAACATTTTTTTTGCAGAAAATCATTCGGAATAACATGTTATATTACATACTTAAATGTCCTGGCCGCCCACGTGCTTGTGTAACTTTTACCATAAAAAAATGGCCAAAAATGCGCTCTTTCAAAAATATCTCTGCAAGTATTTAACGTATCGAAAAAGGTCGTTATCAAACAGAAAGCTGACAAAATAACGAACAATTTGGTTTTTTAGTGAAGATCGTATGAGCAATACTTTCTAAGATAGAATTTTTTTTAGGAAGTAGTATTTTGTATCATTTCGAGAATGATTAAATTTGTCGCACTTTCTTCCTACATATCTCGGATTTGGTTACTTTTACGTAGAAAAAAACCTGTTATGGAGATTGAAGGTCATTAAATTCCCTACCAAATCGTTTTTTATACATCGTACGATCAATAGTTTTCGATATACGATTTTTAAGATGTTTTCTAACATTTTCGAACGAAACGTAATTCTTAGCATATCTTATAAATATTTCGGAATCAGCTACTCCTACGTAGAAAGAACCTGTTATCAAATAGACAGGTTTTTTAATTTTCTGCAAAATTGCTTTGTTACTAAAACTCATTCGATAAATAGTTGCCAAGATATAAATATTATTTCACATTGTAATAAACATTTAATGAATAACTTGCTTGTGGCTTATCATATGTGAAAAATAAACACAATCTTAAAGCTTATGAAATTACCTTGAAAATCATTATTTATTGAACTCCGTACGACCAATAGTTTCCCAGATACGACGTTTCAAAGATATGAGAGGACTCTCAATTTACGTTAGAATCTAAGTTTATATTTATCAGTACAAGATGTAATCGAATTGGAAAAATCAATATTCGTATTTTTCTCAAAGCGTATACGTATTTATATACCATCCTAGTTGTATACCACTCTCTATAATTTATTTTTGGAAAACCAGCGTCGAGAAAAATTGTTTCTACATTTCCTTACAAAACGTGTTTTTCATTACTTTTTTATAAATATCTCAATTTGTACTGGATTTACGTAAAAAATAGAGTATATGAAAAATAATGTTAATAAAATTATCTACAAAATGCATTTTTCTTGCTTTCCTGTCTATTAACGTGTGTGCAAAATACAGTTGTTTGAAGAAAGAGTTCTGCAATGATTTTACGACTGAAAATTATGGTCCACAACTTGTGTAGAAACGAAGTATTTGTAATAATATTAGGACAGCAACATTTTCTGAGCTAATAATAGATAATGTTCCCTTGAAATTGATGTTTAGTTCATATTTTTAAAACCAATATTTTCGAAGATATAACTGCGACCAAAACTTGTTCAGACCGCTATTTCTGAGAG
>NW_012026816.1:894795-895451 GCF_000956235.1 Wasmannia auropunctata
GCATAAAAGATAACCGAAATCGCGTATAAGATTTCAAGAACACGTCGTTTAAATGCGCAACAAACTCGCGCTAGATCCGTTTCGGGATCGAAATCTCCGTATTCGCGACGTCCGATCGAGATAATTTTCTCGTCGGTGTTTACAACGCTCGCTGAATCACGGATACTTTTTATTACGCAATACTTTGCGGGACTTTTATTACGCGGAGTTTACTCGCGAACGGAACCGGAACAAAAGACCCCGTTGCCACCCGGGCAACGATATTTATACCGTCGGTCGCTCTTCCCCTTCTCCGCGTTTGCTACGCACATAACTTTTAACGGTCGCTCCTTGCTTTCTGGATTGGCCGGTTCGCCGAACCAATCCGGCGCTCTACCCAATGTTTGGGCTCGTCTTGCTAAATAACCCAGACAGCACAAAACCCTAATAGACAACAAAAAGATGTCTTTTTTAAGATGTCTTTTCGGCTAAGCGAAAAGATATCTAAAAGATGACGAAAAGATGTCTTTTTAAAGGTATCTTTTGGATGAAAGTAAAAGATATCTTAAAGACATCTTTTACTTTCATCCCAAAAGACAACTTTAAAAAGACATCTTTTCGTCATCATTATATAGTAATCTTTTTGACAAGGCGAAAAGTCGACTAAAAGATATCCA
>NW_012026816.1:895501-895808 GCF_000956235.1 Wasmannia auropunctata
TATACATATTGGATACATTGGGTACATCTCACAATCAGTCAGTAACACATGGATTAAAAGCCAACTTTATAGAATCTTCGCGATCATTGAATTCAGTAGAAAATACTGAAACATCTTCAAATTCATCTCTTCATGATCCTCTATCGATATCTAATCCTGAACAAGACGTTCATAAGCCATTGGTTAATAAATTTAACATAGGAAGTAAACAGCGATATGACACAAAGGCTTCAACTGAAGTAGAAAATATTGTAAGTAATATTAATAAATAAAAATTTACTGTTGTATGTATATACATTTATAAATA
>NW_012026816.1:895828-897951 GCF_000956235.1 Wasmannia auropunctata
TAAACTTAAAATAATTAAAAAAAACAATGATTCAGAAATACTCGAAGTAAAATACAAGGAAGCAATTTTATCAACAAAGTTTCCAAATAATACGGTACGTTTAGACGACGAAAGAATACTTCAATTAGAAAAAATGTTCTTATCTGAGGAAAAAATATTGAATGCAAAAGGCAAAATTGTGAAAATAATAAAATCAGTTTATTCTTATCCTTCAAATTCAAATATTACGAAGATGTGGGAAATAGAAAATGAAACAAGTGTATTTTCAGTAACAGTACCAGTGGACAATATTGAAAGCAAAATCGTGCTTTTACGTCTAAAATTTGATTCGCAGAAGCCGGAGAGAGCTTTTGCGTTAAGTCTTATACATCAATAAAAATTTAAAATTTATACAAATGTCGCAAAAGTACGGCATTTAAATTTAAAGACAATTGTCTGTATATATTTTATTTTATTTTATTTTTGTTAAATTTAAAGACAATTGTCTGTATATATTTTATTATTATTTTTTTGAAGTAACATATCAAAATTTATAAATAAACAAAAAAAATGACACATATAGTTCCAGCGAATTAATTGGTATACGCGGTGGCGCAGTTCGGCGCAGTTCAGTGCAAAGCTTCTACTCTGTTCAGTAAAAAAAATATCACAGATCGGACGAAAACTCGTTCGTTTCGCGCCATCCACACAGCCATACAGAGCGCCCCCTCTCTCCATAACGCTGTATCGCACAGTATACGCTGTACTGCTCCTCACTTTGCCCGCTATGCGCGGACCATGGTATACTACTACTGAATAGAATAATATAGTATAGAACTCGTTTAGTAGTGCAAATTAGGACATCCCGAAAAAGGACAATTTACACAAGATCTTCAATAGTATCGAACATCAAACGTTTCAGATATTCTCAACATCAAGCCGTAGCTTAAAGTAAATATCTAGGTTATATAGCATCATGTATTTGTTTAATGTAGGCTTGAACTATACACTTGCGCATAACCTAATATTTATTTTGCATTTTGAAACAACTTTGAGTTTTTTTCTTATTTTGAAACTGTATTTAAGATAATCAAATTATCAAGATTGAATAATAGATTTCAAATGTGTATGTTATATAAACTTTTGATTTAAAGATGAGTTCTGACGGACATGGAAATTACGACTTCGTAGTCGTTGAATTTATTTCTCGGGGACGGCCAGGACAAAGACAAATAGACCTCGTTCCATCAAAATGGATTGAATATGATGAAAAGAAAGCGAGACTCATGGTTAAGTTTATGCCACCACCTTATGAAAAAGAAGATTTCCAATTAATTACAGAATTAGCAAAAAAATTAGCTGATGCGCCAGAAGATTGGATCCTTTACAGTATTAAAGTGAGAGCTCAAGCAAGTAAGTTCAACAAAATTAGTTTATATGCAGTCGTAATTTTAATCTTATTTTTAAATATAATTAATTAAATAGAAAAATCTTTTATTTACAAAGAGCGTAGGAATTGTAATCTATTTTTATTTTATTTCTTTTCTTTTTTAATTTGTCACTTCTTAGTACATTTAAACGCATTTGGTTATATATTACAATAACTGTCCCTGAACAATTACAGAAACATATGCCGATGGATGTAAGAAACTTAAAAAGCTGGAAGAGCAACTTTATGCATTCACCGACAGTGCAGCTGATCCAGTAACAGTGGCTGCTACTATTGAAGAATCGCTAAAAGTTCAAACTTTAAAAAAAAAAGTAGACGATTTAAAGGAGATGATGACTGTACCGCAAATTATAGACAGAAGCAAGATTTCACAGACTGCAACAAAGAAAAAACGTACGTTCTATAAAATATTTTTTAACGATATGCAATATTTGTCAAAAATATATAATAAAGCAGGTTCCAAATTTATCTTTTCAACTAGATTGCTGTATAGTAGCTTTTTTTTATTTAACTGTTATATACTTTATAAATGTGTTACGTCCGGTGGACTCCACGATTTCTTCGTTTTGTGAACACGCGATAAGATAAATTCTTAAATATAATAACGGCCATCAATCGACAAAATACCTCGACTCAATGAAATTGACCGTTGTCGGTTTCCTTGAGAAGAATTCGGTTTTAGCAAATAGTATAA
>NW_012026816.1:901000-901733 GCF_000956235.1 Wasmannia auropunctata
GCCCCGCGCCATCCCTTCGCCCTTCGGTCTCGCCCTGCCCCTCTGCCGTTAGGTAGAGCCGGCCGGCCTTCGTGTGATCGACTTCGGGAGCGGCGTCCGGTGGTGAATTTCGGCTAGCGCTGTGAACGATCGCTTTCTGCTGTCGCATTATCGCGGGAAATTCGCGTTTCGCGAGTGACGTGCCGCCGAGCCCGTCTGGCGCCCAAATTTCGCGTCGCCGCTCCTCGTCGGTCGCAGGAAGGACACCTTCCGGAGGGCTGTCACCTTCCCTCCTGGGAATCGTGCGCGATTCCCACCTCCTTGTTTGATCCGTGCTCAGGTGAGTTACTTAACTCGCGGGAGCACGTGACAATACATACATTGAGAAAAATATCGAGACTTTCCTCAATAATTTGTCAATATACACATCAGTTCCGTCTGAATTGACGCCTCTGATTTATTCCACCAGTACCATCACAATAGACGCTTCTGGCATTTAGAGCTAACTACTGTTATACATGCAAACATTGAGAAAAGTATCGAGATTTTCCTCAATATTTTGTCGATATACACATCAGTTCCGTCTGAATAGACGCCTCTGATTTATTCCACCAGTACCGTCACAATAGACGCTTCTGGCATTTATAGCTAACTACTGTTATACACGCATATATTGAGTAAAGAATCGAGACTTTCCTCAATATTTTGTCAATATACACATCAGTTCCATCTGAATAGACGCCACTGATTTATT
>NW_012026816.1:902191-902731 GCF_000956235.1 Wasmannia auropunctata
GGTTAGACCGATTCGCGAGCGCGAATGACTTATATATTAATTTGAATCGTTTTAAAAGTAACATCATTGTACATTTTTCTAAATAAATTATTGTTAACACATAAAAAATCCTGCGAGAATTCTTTTAATTAGAATTCCTACAGATATTATGCATAATATATAACATACTTAGATGAGGAAGTGTGGAAACAGACAATGACTAATGTAATACATTCTTTGATAAAAAAAAAAGATTTGACATAGATACTTTAAATAATTTAGTTCAAGACTTTTATTACGGTCCTTCCGAACAGCATAATAAACCTCCCCTCATAACTAACGATCAAAGTAACCGAATTAAGTTGGCCTTCTCAGCCAGTGAAATGCGTTGTTTTATTCGATATTTTGGCATGATGGTTGGTCATTTGATTTCTGATAATGACGCTGATATTTGGAAATTATACCAAACTGCTCGACAAATCATTGATATTGTAACTGCGCCTTTTATTTCTATTACAGCATTTCCATTATTAAAAGATCTTATAAAACAACATCATATAC
>NW_012026816.1:905613-906110 GCF_000956235.1 Wasmannia auropunctata
TTACGCGATAAGACCGCTAGGAGATTCGATGGTACCGCCGTTAATGCGCGAAATTGCGGCACGGTGAAGCGCGGGCCGTCATGTAAATCGAGCGTACTTTCGGCGGACGCGTTTTACATTCACGGTAATTTAATAATTAATGATTATGAGGCTTAAAATGTCGCTCGATGAGAAGGAAATTTATACTGCGCGCCAAAAGACGCGTAAACAGCGAATTTAGCGAATATAAAGGGCACTTTACTCTTGAGCGCGCTCTTACCGTAAGAATTCTAAGTCCATTAATTCGGCTTTATAATTGATCGATTGAAACAATACTGTATATCGGAGTTGTGCTAGCTTAGTACAAGTCAGCACAACCTTTGAATTCTACAGAACAACGATATAAAGTGCACGCTCAAGAGTAAAGTGCCCTTTATATCGTTGTTCTGTAGAATCCAAAGGTTGTGCTGACTTGTGCTAAGCTAGCACAACTCCGATATACAGTATTGTTTCAATCG
>NW_012026816.1:906130-907696 GCF_000956235.1 Wasmannia auropunctata
TATTTTTCAGCAAATTATAACAACCAACCTTATAACAACCTATAGCAACCATTTAATTCAAATTACGGCGTTAAAAAAGGAATGCATATATTTGGAAAATACAAAAGTAAGTTATATTAAGTTATATTAAAATGTACATTTTGATTTTTTATTTCTAATTTTTAATTTTTTATTTTTCAGAAAATTATAACTACCAACCACTTGCATCAAATTACAGCTTTACATATCCGATGTATAATAGAGGACTTCGAAAGAATATTCATTAATGTCCATTTTTCTAAAAATATTAAAATAACCCGTACAAAAAAGTGGAATCGTTTTATGCGTAAATTTGGAAACTTTCTAAAAAGCGACTTAAATGAAAAAAAGATCCCTATCAAATGCGGTAAAGTAATTAAAGAAATTTATTTCTTATTCACAGAACTCCATAGAAATGTTTCCCGTCACTGCATCAAATTATATAAGAAGAATGGCATATTATACGATATACAAAATACCAAAAACGAAAGCAACAACAAATAACAACATATTAGCTAATGGAGCAACGTTTTCCGGTTACCATCCAAATGTAATAAACATCAAAACTCAACGTATATTGCAGCTGGTGAATATAAAAAAACAGGAGAAAGACTTTTAAAATAACCCGTACAAAAAAGTGAAATCGTTTTATGCGTAAATTTGGAAACTTTCTAAAAAGCGACTTAAATGAAAAAAAGATCCCTATCAAATGCGGTAAAGTAATTAAAGAAATTTATTTCTTATTCACAGAACTCCATAGAAATGTTTCCCATCACATCAAATTATATAAGAAGAATGGCATATATGATATACAAAATACCAAAAACTAAAACAACAACAAAAAATTAAAGTAGATATTTAAATTAAAAAAAAAATTATAAATTGTAGATTTTATTTTTGTAGTTTTTTATTGTCGTTTTATTTTTGAGAAAACGCCAAAAGAGTTTGTATACTCTATTGAATCAATACACCTTCGATTTATAATTCAAGCAATAGAACAAGAGTACATGTGAGGAGAGGATTATGAGCATAAAACTCGCAGGAAAAAGTGGTTCATGTTCTTAAATAGTTCTTTGAGCAGTAACTTTAACAAGTTATTAAATCAAACCAAAATGTTTATGCATATACCAAGAACTCCGATTAGCAAAACAATAAATCAAATTATTTTTAGTAACTTTGACAAATTATTAAATCAAACCTAGATGTTTAAGCATATACCAAGAACTTAGATTAACACACCGCTTTTTAAATTACTCACATCTTCTTTCCACAATAAAAAAAAAAAAAATTTCCGACCATAACTATGTTTAATTAAACGATTCGAAAAACAAAAGCAAATGATAATTAGAGCAAAAGGTTGACGTTCTAAAGGTAAATTATAAATATTCTATTTAATATTAAAATTTACAAATTTTTTTATTTTTATTTTTCATATTTACTTTTTAGAAATTGTCAAGAGAGTTTATTAACTGGATTGGATCCGACCATCTACGATTAATAATACAATCAATAGAAGATAAGTATATGAGTGGAAGCGAATACAAGCGA
>NW_012026816.1:911178-913272 GCF_000956235.1 Wasmannia auropunctata
CGTGTGCTCTTCCGATCCTTTTCAAATTACTTACATCTTCTTTCCACAATAAAAAAAAAAGAAATTCCGACCATAACTATGTTTAATTAAACGATTCGAAAAACAAAAGCAAATGAAAATTAAAGCAAAAGGTTGACGCTCTAAAGATAAGTTATAAATATTCTATTTAATATTCAAATTTACAAATTTTTTAATTTTTATTTTTTAAATTTATTTTTGAGAAAATGCCAAAAGACTTCGTATACTGCATCGGATCCATGCACATTCGATACATAATAATAAAAAGCAATAGAACAAGAGTACATGTGAGGAGAGGAGTATGAGCATAAAACTCGCAGGGAAAAGTGGTTCATGTTCTTAAATAGTTCTTTGAGCAGTAACTTTAACAAGTTATTAAATCAAACCAAAATGTTTATGCGTATACCAAAAACTCCGATTAACAGACCAATGAATCAAATTATTTTTAATAACTTTAACAAATTATTAAATCAAACAAAAATGTTTCTAGTAATTTTGACAAGTTATTAAATCAAACCAAAATGTTGATGCATATATCAAAAATGCGAATGAATTCACCGCTTTTGAAATTACTTACATCTTCTTTCCACAATCAAAAAAAAAAAAGAAATTCCGACCATAACTATGTTTAATTAAACAATTCGAAAAACAAATGAAAATTAAAGCAAAAGGTTGACGTTCTAAAGGTAAGTTATAAATATTCTATTTAATATTAAAATTTACAAATTTTTTAATTTTTATTTTTCATATTTACTTTTTAGAAATTGCCAAGAGAGTTTATTAACTGGATTGGATCCGTCCATTTACGATTGATAATACAATCAATAGAAGATGCCCATATGAGTGGAAGCGAGTACAAGACGATGAAAACACGGCGAGAAAAATGGCGCCATTTTTTAACTACTACGGGCGTTAATTAGTTAGCTTCCTGCCTACGCGTACGAGAAGGGGACGCAGACGGGCAACGCATCAACACCCCTGCGTTACACCAGGACATTGCCCCGGATTTCGTGGTGCGAGCGGAGCCAATAACTCTCCGGCCATCACGTTAAATAGTTCTTTGAGCAGTAACTTTAACAAGTTATTAAATCAAACCAAAATGTTTATGCGTATACCAAGAACTCCGATTAACAGACCAATGAATCAAATTATTTTTAATAACTTTAACAAATTATTAAATCAAACAAAAATGTTTCTAGTAACTTTGACAAGTTATTAAATCAAACCAAAACGTTTATGCATATACCAAGAACTCGAATGAATACACCGCTTTTCAAATTACTTACATCTTCTTTCCACAATAAAAAAAAAAGAAATTCCGACCATAACTATGTTTAATTAAACGATTCGAAAAACAAAAGCAAATGAAAATTAAAGCAAAAGGTTGACGTTCTAAAGGTAAGTTATAAATATTCTATTTAATATTAAAATTTACAAATTTTTTAATTTTTATTTTTCATATTTACTTTTTAGAAATTGCCAAGAGAGTTTATTAACTGGATTGGATCCATCCATCTACGATTAATAATACAATCAATAGAAGATGCCCATATGAGTGAAAGCGAGTACAAGACGATGAAAACACGGCGAGAAAAATGGCGCCATTTTTTAACTACTACGGGCGTTAAGTTAGCTTCCTGCTTAGAAGAAAAGGGTATTAGCGTGGATGAAGCTATAGTCAAATGGCACAAAAAATATATAATAGGACGTCAAAAAAAATACATAACACGAAAGAAAATTTATACATTCCAAAGCACTTACTTAACAAAGAACAAAATATATTTATTGCCACATTAATTGATGTTGTGGCGGTACGGCTATACCGACACAAGTACGCGCCGCCTCGCGCGCGCCACATTTGTACGGCGCAGCGCCTGAACAAGGGCTACCCATAGTGCAAGCAACCCCCGCGAGAGCGCCACAGACAGCGACCTTTGCACGAGCAAACGGAAATTGTTTAAACAATCCGCCAGGAGGCCTATTTTCTCGTAAGAGAAAAACGGTTCACCGGGGTATTAGTAAGTCCGAATTTTGCGATGAAAGGCAGATCTGGATCGCTCTTGGCACTCCCCGCAA
>NW_012026816.1:914295-915327 GCF_000956235.1 Wasmannia auropunctata
ACGTATGCCCCGGTAGTGCGCAACAATTAAGGTTTACTTTACGTGCCCGATTATTTGCTTGACACTTCTGACATTTGATCATCGCGAGAAGATCGCGAGATCGACTTACTTTTAACGAGGAGGAAGAGAAATTAATTCGCCGTCACGACGCGCATATCATTACTCGTCCGAAATGACTACTGTAACACGGGGTCTACACCACTTGGCGCACGAATTCGCCGTCAAGCTTGCAACCCAAAGAAAACGCGATCGCACTTGCCCGCGTGCGTTAAAAAAGTTACCTACTCATGGGCGCGTCATTTGACGCGCGCGTCACGCGTTATTTGAGAAATAATTACACTATTATAATCATGTTGCGCCTGAACAAGGGCTACCCATAGTGCAAGCAACCCCCGCGAGAGCGCCACAGACAGCGACCTTTGCACGAGCAAACGGAAATTGTTTAAACAATCCGCCAGGAGGCCTATTTTCTCGTAAGAGAAAAACGGTTCACCGGGGTATTAGTAAGCCCGAATTTTGCGATGAAAGGCAGATCTGGATCGCTCTTGGCACTCCCCGCAACGAGTCCGCTGCGACGAGTACGCTAACAAGGCATCAAGTCTTTTTGAGGAAGCTACAGAAAAGTCGTCAAGCTGCCGCCGAATACAGCATCATCGCCCGGCACCGCCGTAGGCTACGACATTCCTCTACGGAGGAAGACGGCCCCAAGAAGGATTGCCGCAACGAGACGGCTAAAGGCCAAGCGGCAAGCCGGTACCAACTCCTAAGGCGACAGACAGCAGAATCGAGGACAATCGGACGGAGTGGAAGCTGGTTCCCCTCGAACGCACTACCGCACCGAAGACAAGACCGCCGACGTGGGCACTGCGAGAGACCGACCCCCGGCTCAGTTGACCAGTTTCTCCGCGTTGGGCCTCTCCGGAGTGGTCGCTTGAAGGCATCATCGGATCTTTCCAAGTACCTGACAAGATCCCACCTCTACCATCTGAGGAGACCACGCCGCGTACTAAGAACCAGGCCACACAAACGGAG
>NW_012026816.1:915347-1006721 GCF_000956235.1 Wasmannia auropunctata
AAATGTCGTAAACTAATTATAACAGAGCCGTATTAGTATCTTAAGACATTACTTGTAAATATTAGCCAAGGATTAGGAACAAGTGAATGGAGGAGCGCGCGCCGACCCTGAGCGCCGCATGGACAAAAGCGATTATTCGTTAATTTTAATCAGCTCTCCTGCCAAAATTATTTGTCAGATCAAAATTTGCTAAAACAAAAAGTTGTTCCTTTTAGCACAAAGTATCACGTCCTGTACTCCGAATGCGCCAATTTTGGGACACCTTGTATATATATAGAAAATGAATCAAATTATTTTTAGTAACTTTAATAAGTTATTAAATCAAACTAAAATGTTTATGCATATACCAAGAACTCCGATTAACAGACCAATGAATCAAATTATTTTTAATAACTTCAACAAGTTATTAAATCAAACCAAAATGTTTATGCACATACCAAGAACTTCGATTAGCAGACCAATAAATCAAATTATTTTTAGTAACTTTGACAAGTTATTAAATCAAACCTAAATGTTTAAGCATATACCAAGAACTCAGATTAACACACCGCTTTTTAAATTACTCACATCTTCTTTCCACAATAAAAAAAAAAAAAGAAATGCCGACCATAACTATGTTTAATTAAACGATTCGAAAAACAAAAGCAAATGAAAATTAGAGCAAAAGGTTGACGTTCTAAAGGTAAGTTATAAATATTCTATTTAATATTAAAATTTACAAATTTTTTATTTTTATTTTTCATATTTACTTTTTAGAAATTGCCAAGAGAGTTTATTAACTGGATTGGATCCGTCCATCTACGATTAATAATACAATCAATAGAAGATAAGTATATGAGTGGAAGCGAGTACAAGACGATGAAAACACGGCGAGAAAAATGGCGCCATTTTTTAACTACTACGGGCGTTAAGTTAGTTAAATATTCAGAGTCACTATCTTCATCCCACGCAACATTTTTAATTATTAATTTTATTTATGAAGAAATCTTATTAAATTATTTTTGTTAAGAATTTGTATTTCAGTGAATAATTATTTCATCCACTTACCACAGAAAGTTCTTCGAGGTCGTCATCATCGTCCTCATCGTAGTCATCATCGTCGCTGTCAGGTTCAACGTATTCTGGACCATCCAGTTCAGCTTCTCTCTCGTCCACTTCAAATTCCATTTCCACCTTTCTCTCTCGAGTTCTTTTTTTTTTGGGCTCTTTCTAAACTCATCTTCACTCCTTCCTGCGGCTCTGCAAAAATGACAAGTAACAAATACATTTAATAATTATTATACATGGACATTACAAATTGTATTATAATGTAATATTATAGTAAATATAATGTAATATTATATATTATAATGCAATATTATAGTAAATATTATAACACCAATAGAAATTACGCTTACTTAATGGAAAATTTGTACTTGTATCTGCTAAACTGTTAAGTGACACTCTATAAAGTGGTATGCTTTGATTCATATAAATAAGCAAGTTGACTGCCATAGGGTGCCACCCAGTGGCTTTTTCACAAGTACAGCTTGGTAGCAGTCGAATGGCAAATTTGAGACAGATCAAATGATTAGATGAGCCCTTTGCTGAATATTCAAAGATATAGCAACCATTGCACAAGTATCCTGTTTTACCGCAATGCGCCTGTATACACAGATCACAACAATTAATGTTTTTTTTTTATTGAATGTATAATTTTTCTTATGTATTTCATAAATATGAAACTAATCCTTACCTTAAAAATGTTCTCACTGGTTCGTACAAAATTAATAACATAGGTTCGTAATATCCATGCAGAAACTGTAAGTCTATCACATTATCCATCTTCTCCTCCAGTGTTTTCAATCATACTATCATATATGAGGATAATATCGGAGTCTCATTGAAAGATGTTAATTTTGCAGTGTCAAATAAGTCACCATCGTCGAGGCTGGGATCCTTACGAAAGGGTAACACAACCAGTTTTCTGCCAAATATCAGCATTACCGTGCATCTTCCCTCAGGATCACTCTTATTATCTAGTAATGGCACAGTTCTCAGGTTGTAAATGTCCTGATCGTATTCGACGACGGACAGTTTTGCGTCGCGGAAGCTGAGCAGCAAAGAATCCCTTTGTGAGCCGATAAGATGAACGGACTGCATGGACATGATGTTCCCATGCAAGGTGTACTGCGCCAAGCATTCCAGCTTCATTTTAGGGGGACGTGTTTCTGCACAGAGAGAATAATATATACGCATGTTTTTTCAGCTTGTATGTACATTCGATTAAGTAGTGTGTGAAAAAGTGAAATAAAAGGTGTACCTGTATATTTCTCCCTCCTTGTCATGTCGACGTCGGGAATCAAACGGAACACCCGTATAATATTCGCGTCGGCAACAACGAGGCATTTCTTGGTGCGGTTAAAAATGGCATGTGATCGCGTGCTCGACTCTCGTTGCGGAATGGGTACTTTTGCGTATAGAATACATGATCTCGAATGTCAGCAAACGTCACGCAAATTGTCACAGGTATATTCTGTTGAAATCTTGAAATATATCGAGGATTTTTCGCAGAAGGATCGATCATCAAGACCAAATAAAGAGATTTTCGGCAGGCCCGTTATCGGAGGTTGGCGGGAGATAGCCTCTCATTCCGGAAGGTCACGCAAGTCATTGTTTTCGAATTCTCACAAACAGACACCGGTCTCAGTGACCTTGTTTGTGACGAGGAGCAGGAGTCTCAGATTGCCCGTTCTTTCTAACTCTCGTCCTAACTCTTTCGTCTTCTAACTCTTTTCCTTTTTAGCACTCTCGCCGAAAACGCAAGTACGCACACCGCGACAAAACCCAATTAACTCTCTCGGCACGCTTACTCCGTACTGCTCCGTACTGCTCCGTACCCTTCGCTTCCTTCCCTCAAATTCCGACTTACTCCGAAATTCCGCGCCGTCACGTCACCTGCGATCGCCGCTCTATCTAGAGCAATAATTAGTCTGATCCAAATCGATAGATGGTGCGACATGCCGGATTCTCGTAGAGAGACTCCATGTCCCCTTATATTCCTACGTCCATATGTGGCACCAGAGAGGATCCTCTATTCCTCTCTGATTGTCGTTATATCCAGATTCTAGGCATCTTACATTTGACATTTGTTATATTGTTTGTAAAATTTGTCGTGATTAACAATTTTTAAAGAAAATATTGAATACATTCCAAAATTAATATTAAGATTAAAAAATATTTTACAAAATTTATATACGATTGCACATCTGTCGATAAAATAGTTCAGGCAATAGTTGAGGCTATGCCCGCCACGGCGCGCGCCACGGTTCGTGGTTCGTCGTGTTTGTGGTTATACAGCACGTGGATTTGATCGCTTTTCATCGTTTATTAAATATTTATCAAGTTTGTATTAATATAATGGAAAAAAATGGCCAATATAGAAGTTCTTGGTAATATCATATCTACGCTTGATGGTATTCGATCGCTAGAACAAATAAAAAGGCAAGTAAAATACTTTGAAATTTTGATGTTACTTAATCGTTAATCTAAGAAGTTCCGAAATGAAGAAGATAATGTTTGTAATAAATATCACTGCAAAGAAAAGAGAAATGATAATGAAATATATAATGCTAAATTAATGGTATTAAAATTTACACATCAAGTACAAAATAAGAATGCATCAAATATAAAAAAAGCAAAAGTTTATTTTGAGAACAAAATCTTTTTTCAATTTTAGTGGGAAAAATAAAGTCGATGTAACAGCCCTTACAAAAAATGTCTACGATTTTGCCAAGGAGCAGTCCTACAAAAAGAATAGAAATACGAATGCATTACCAGAATTAGTCACAGAAGGTTTTGACGAGGAGCAAATTTGGCAGCAATTGGAACTGCAGAACGAGGGCGAGATAACACACTTTTTAAGTGACATCTCTACAGTTTTATCTGAAAGTAAAAAGCTGGTAATCCCGGTGAGTTCAAGGAAACCTGAACTTATACACGTTGGAAATGATAATTTAGATCAAGAGGATGAAGGCATGTCCGATGAGAAAGAATCAGAAGACGAGGATGTGGAAATTAAAAGTAATTCCCGGAAGAGAAAACATAAGAAATCCTCCATCGTAGACGACAAATTCTTTAAGTTGCAAGAACTGGATGAATATTTAATTAAGGAAGAGAGGAAAGAGAAGCAGGGAGAGGATGCTGGATCTGATGATGAATCGGTGGATTTATTTAACGATGTTTCCGAGGAAGAAGATGGAGATAATCCTGAAGAAAAGAAATACATAAAGTACGCGGATTTCTTCGATAGTCCCGATAGCGAGAACGAGCAAGCTGACAAAAGCAAAAATTCAGATCTCGACGACAGTATTAGGGATTTTGAAGAAGAAGAATTAGAGGACGAAGAGATGGATCTTGACGAGGAGGATGAAGATGATCAAACTGTCAAAAGAGTAAGATTCAATCTCACTAACGACTCGGACGAGACAGATAGCTTGGAGAATAAAATGAATCATAATAAGGAAGATAAGGAAGAAAAGATGGAGGAAAACATAGAGCCAAAATCTACTTTGGAGGCTCGTCAAGAGAGGCTGTTAATGAGGATTGAAGAATTGGAGGAGGAGGCGGTCAGCGAGAAACCATGGCAATTGAAGGGCGAAGTGAGTGGTACAAATCGACCACATAATTCCTTGCTAGAGGAGTTCGTGTCTGTCGATGTGAACACAAGGCCAGCCCCATTGATCACCGAGGAGACCACTATGAAGTTGGAGGACATAATCAAGCAGCGAATTAAGGATAAGGCTTGGGACGACGTCGAGAAGAAGTTCAAGCCAGTCGAGACACCGTTGGAATACAAGAAAAAATTGATACTGAATCAGGAAAAGAGCAAGGAGAGCTTGTCGCAAATTTACGAAAATGAGTACCTGAGGCAAAAGCAATCGTTGGATCCAGAGAACGATGAGAAGAAAGAGGAAACGCCACAGTCTCACCATGAAATTCGACAAATGATGCGTTCTCTGATATCAAAATTGGATGCGTTAGCTAATTATCATTACACTCCCAAGATGGTAAGATTTGTCATGATTTACATTGAAGATCAATCGAAATTTATATTAAAATGTGATATAATTAATGATAAATATTAACAATCGAAAGTACTTATTCTGAGGTAAATGTTTCTTTATAAGTAAAAGCTATCCTAGCAATTTGTATAAATAATTCTCTACTCTCGTTACAAAACGTTTATATTTTGAGATATTCTTAATAGTGTAACGTTTATCAAGAGTCGCAAGTTCACGCCAAGTATATTTTTTGTAAGATACATAATATATATGATTTCTGTTCTAGGCTAAACCAGAAATTAAAATCATTAGCAATGTACCTGCAATTAACATGGAAGAGGTAGCACCTGTCACGGCCACTGATGCTACTCTATTAGCGCCTGAAGAAATTAAAAGTATTTATCATGTTATATTTAATATGACTATTATTGGTTTATATAGTACAGTATTTTTTAATTTTATCTACAATTCTTATTTCCAGCCAAACAACGCGGTGATCTTATCGGTAAAGCAGAACGAACGAAAACCGATATGAAGCGCGAGAGAAGACGAAAGAAATCGAGGCAACGAGCCAAACAACAGGCAACAGAAAAGAAGGAGAAATTAAGGGCTTTGCAACCAGGAATCGCTAAGAAGTATAAAGATAAGAAAGAGAAGGCTGCGTTAGTTGAGAAAGTAACTAAAGATAGAAACGTTATGAAGTTAACCGAAACAACGCACAAAGCGGCAAAATCCTCGAGTGCGTTTTTCAAGCAGTTACAAGATCAAGTCGACAGTAAAGTTAAAAAGGGCAATTTATCCAAGAAGAAAACTAACACTACTTCGGCTGTAAAACTGAAATTATAAATTTTTGTATTTATATTTTAAATTTGTTTAAGATTTAAATGAAAAATTGTATTATATTTTTCCATCGTGCCTTTTGAAGATTTCATGCTGTTATATCTTATTGCCTCTTTTCGTTTATTATTGAATATAATCGAAAAGGAACAATAGTTAGCGAGAATTGTTAAAGAACTTACAAGCAAAGTAAATTCTTTACACTCTTTGTGTAATGTAATGATACATATGTACACTAAAAATATTTTTTATAGCTTTATTGCATGATATACGTATGCATTTCTAACACCCTTCGCTCTTTAAATCATATTACTCGTGATTTTCTGTGGGGCTATAATACGTGAGTGGATATTGTGCAAAGGAATATATAACAGTGGATAAGGGATTTGTGAACCTCTTTGAGACGAATTCATACTTAACATTCGCATATAAATATTGACGCCTGCACCAGGCCCAATATATTAGTTATTGTCAAAAAGTGATGGTACTATTCTCGTCACGATGTAGGATGATAAAAGAAAATCATGCGTATATGTATAGTTCGTATATTAGTGAAAAATGTTCCCAATTCATCATGATATGCTGTAATTTCGTTTCAGTGTGCTCGTCAAAATTTGCTAAAACACGTACAAACGCGCTAAGTCACACGTGGTTACTTATAAATGCAATTATTCGTATGTGTAACATTATCTATATTTTTTTTTCTTTAAGAATATCTAAAAACGGTGTCTTGCACAGAGAAGCAAAGGTGGATTACACAATTTTTGTACATTGTCAATGTCTCGAACGATTTCTTATCGCGTGTTGGTTTATGATTGCACTGTTTATAATTACAAAGATCTAAATTAAAGTAATTAAGCTAACCTTACAAATCTAACGATAAGCTGGTATTAAAATTACCGTGATTTGTGTATAGATCTTTGATTGAGAAGTTTTTTTTTTAAAAATACTTTTTCTTATTGTTTAGAGTTACACACTTCTGCTATTTTCATTTTTATTTTTCTTTTCCTTCGTTAAATATTTATCGAATCGCATGATACCTCATTTAAAATTGTCATGAAAATTAAAATTACATTATTTGATTTGTATAATAAGCACAGATGCTTACATATGTTTAGAATACTTGTAACAAGGCCAAAATATTCATCTACAGGCCGTTCATTAATCAATCAACTTAATAGCTCTCACCGCTATGAGTAGATTTGATTAACTTGGAATTAATTTTTTTAAATTTAATTCCAAGTTTATTAAAGTACAGTCAATCTAAATCATTGAAAGTATTGAAAGCATTTATTAGTTACTGACATCTTCATCGGTTACGCATTTAATTTCAAATGTAAAATTTATAAATATAAAACTTTATTTTTACGTACAATAGCTTATGCCCAAAAATGTGGATAGCCCATCTGTGCGTATTATAATTTATTTCGAGCACTAATCGATAATCGTCATAAAGGTACAGATGACGCCCTTGATGTTTTAATGGTATTTTCGCAGCGAGACCATGCTTATCAATTTAGATAATTATCTCAAACAATCGAAACGCATGACGCGACGATCGTACCCGGTAACGTCTGATACCCAATGACAATGAATCAAAAACCTCTCGTTATAATACGTATGTATAATATGTAAATAATCCGGTAGACTAGGCTGTCCTAATCCCAGTGCGATCGTTTTTGCGTAGAGTCTATATATGCGGTGCTAAATTGTTAAATCGCGCGTTTCTCTGTTCTCCGTGAACGATCCTCCGGATGTCGATGTGAGGGTGCGGATTACGATGCCCAAGATCAAAATCCTCGAAGTGATACCGAACAGCCAGGGAAAGTCCCGAAGAGAGAGAATTCCTCTAAAATAGAAGCTGCTTCTCAGAGGCATATCGCCTTTCTCGTTGCTACTCGAAGCTAGTGGTGAACATATTCAGTGTTTCGTCGAAGCCGGACGAGCCGCACGTGGCGCTTTGATCTTGCAGCATCTGCAGCATCTCAGACAGCTCTTGCGGCTGTGTGCCGGGCCCGGCCTGTCCAGGATGCGGTGGTTGCGCTTGCGCGGGCACCTGAGCGCCGGTCTGTCCGTCCGGTTGCTGCGTCTGATGCTGTTGACTCTGCCAACCCCACATACCTGACGACAGACGCACATTTTATATTTGCACTTTCATATATATATAAAACAAGCAAGGTATGCCGAAAGACTAACCAGGATTATTAGGCACTGTTGTGACTGCATGATATTGCTGCGTAGCCGGTGTTCTAGCACCGCTACTGAGCTGAGTGTACGTCGGCCCGCTCGGTGATCTCGATGGACTTAATTGACTGTACTGGTAGCCTTCTGTCACGGGTTGCTGCTTGGAAAACGTAGTAGTTTTAGACATGTTTGTAACTTTTCGAATCTACCGAGAAACGGAGGAATATTAAATACCTGTCTTCCAATTGCCCATGCTTGTGGAGTTGGAGATGTATTAGCCGGTTTCTGAATCCTATTCAAGACCCCCGAGGACGCGCTTTGCTGTCCAGGTGACCCATAAGCTATCGGCGACTGCGTCGTCTCGTAGCTCTGGTATACGTTCTGCGTGCTGGACGGCCTCGGTTGTTGCGGACCTGCAAATGACATGTGCGTTCAACGTTCGATTGTTCAGATATGCGAGAAATAATAAAGAATGCGGTAATCGGTACTTACTGGCTGTAGCTACAGTGGCTGGGTGCTGCATCATGTGATGCGAGTACAGCGGATCCCTGGTAGGATGCCTGCTCGGAAGAGAATAATCCAGACCAGGTTGTCCATATGCAGGTACAGCTTCGCTCTCCGTTTGACCGTCGCTACTAGGATGAAACGACCTGGATGAAAAGACATGCGAATATTTTTTTCCATGCGAAAGAAAAAAAATGAGAGATATAATATAAAGATGTCTTTAAGATATCAAACGTAATCCCGTTCTTACTTTGCATGCGTGTTTGTGCAGACGATATATTCGACGTCTTCGTTGAACGGATTTAAGAACGCAAATGCCGACGTCCTCAACCACACCCAATCGCGATTCTTAGCCCGAAATCTGTACATCACAGACACGACTTGTCCTTTTAACTTCAACACTAGAAAACAAATCACATGTTAATAATGCTGATGAAACAGTATTAATGAATAACACGCAGTTTAATACGGAGCGTTACCTTGTTCAAAGCTCTCCCGCATATGTGTCAGATCCTCCGGATGGAAAAATTCGTAGCAGGGATGACCTAAGAGTTCCGATGGAGTATAACCCAAAATTCCGCCGACCCGTTGATCCACGAAGGTAAATTTACCTTCTGCAGAGTGACGTGATATAAATTCTATAACGAACAGACACATAATTCACAAACGGAAACCATGACTTCTTCTGTACTGTTACATGAATTTTAATTTGCAAAACTTTCAATTAAATTTATTATTATAATATTATTGCTAATAAATAAGACGACACTTACCGCTATTGCTATTGGAACCTGCTAAGTCGCTACTATTTGGTGTGCTAGTGACCTGTAATCGTCCAATGGCGACAAGGCAGCAATGAGTGGAGGCATTCTCATCCGTGACTACGCCGTCTGGACCAGTTTGGTGGACGCCACCTCTGTCACCTAGACCCACACTTGGTACACATTGGGGAACAAAATCACCTACAGCGTAAAATCATGAATCAGTCCATGATTTCCCGTTGATCGGCTTGAAAAGAATTTGTTTTATGAACTAAAACTTACATACGTTAAAACTTAAAAACGTCATACTGATGGATAACTTATACTGATATATTGACATAATCAAAGTCAATAATAACTTATAATTGAATTAAATTATTTATCGAAATGCTAAAATACTACATAAAAAAAATTAATATCATAAATCGTGAAATTCGAAAGTTGCAAAGCGTTCGATTTATTGCACCTCTATCGCATTTAATGTACGCGAGAGATGTCGCTTTCTTTTTTAACGTAAATCGATAAGATTGAATTAATCAGCGGCTGCCACAAAGCTATCGATGGAACAAAAAGAGCTACGCACGTGATCATGAATATTAAACAAATATGTTAACAGCCGATAACTACCTCGCCGCGATTCTTTAATGGTGACGACTTTCCACTCAGCGATTAAACGAGAACTTTGAAGAAACAAGACTATTTTAGACCATAGGCATATATCACCAGTGAAAAAAAAGCATCTGATGATATTCTTTCTCTTCTTCAATTCATCAATTAGATTTATTGTTTGAACATGCAAATCCTTCGTGTTTTTTTTTAATTTTCGCGTTACTACTTTTCGCAACTGATCGAAAAAGTAAATACACGTTTAATTAAATACGGAATATTAAATGAAAGAGTTCGAAAAATTCAGTCACGGCAACACTCGAGGCGGTTCTTAATTTACAGTACACACGTGGCATATGCGTTCCGCCGTGTTCCAGGAACGGTTCGTTCGTATTCCTCGGGCGCGACGTCTCCCCCGCTTTAAAATAGAAAGCCGGGGTCCGTTGTACGTCGCGCCCGACAGAGAGAGAGAGAGAGAGAGAGAGAACCGTTACCCGGTAGCACACCGTCGTATGATTTTATACGCGATTCTCCCTCGACTCGGCACAGATGAAAACCTGTGTCAAACTTACCAGTGGGTGGCCAATTCTTAATGTATCCGGTGCAATGCACCACCGCGTAGTTCTGGCCGTCCCGCGCCGGGGGTCCCAGGGAGTTCCTTTGCTTCATACGGTGCAACCCGTGTGCCGCTGCCATGTCACCTGAGGTCTGCAGACTCCCGACTTTCATGCGACAGATGAAACCCCTTCTTGAGCCCATGCACAGTCGCATCGAAGCTACAATCGGAAGGTTTTCATCATCTATATCAATTAATCAATTACTTCATCTATATTTGAATATATTTGAATATATTCAAATATATAGATGAATATATTCATAAACATATTTTTTCCGAATATAGAAAATAGCTTGATCAGTCGTCTTGAAATCCGAAAAACGAATAAAATCATCTGTAAGATAAATGATAAGATAAATGGATAACAGAATACTAATCTATACTATATTAAAATAAAATGATAAAGTAGATATTCTCTGAAAATGTCGAATAATCAAGTGAGTTTTTTTTTATCTTTACTTACATTGACCTTCCTTCTTGACTGTACCAGTCTTTAGGTCCAATACTCGACCACCGTGCTGCGGTTCCGCCGCGCTGAGTTGCTCTCGCACCTTCTCGGTATCGTCGGGATGAACCTGCGTGTAAAGGCTGGTGCCGAACCAGTCGCTCTGGGTGTAGTTCAACACCGGCGCAACCGAGTCGGACACGTAGATGATCCTGCCCGTGTCGCAGCTCACAACGAATAAGAAACCGTCCGCCGCTTCGAGGATCAAGTGCTTCAACTCTTGATCCGTGAGGAAGGACGGCTTGAAGGCGCTGTCCGTATTTCCGGTATTTCCGGTGCCTGCGACACATTCCATTTCGCTCTGACAACGCTCGCGAGGACAGGGGATAACGGGATTTATAAGAGAATAATCCGAATGTATCCTATCCGGATTTATTATACAAGTCTTATATATGATGTATATATGGGGGATTGGATTTATAAGCACACAGAAAAACGTAAAGCAGTAAGACGCAAGTGAATTGGCCAATCACAGTAGAAAACATAAGATTATTGCCTTACGTTTTATACTGTGATTTTATACTGCCGATTTGCTTACTACGCGTTTTTCTACGTGTCATGGGCTATACAAACGCTGTAATATACTATGCTCGAATTTATCGTATTCGCTACAATTTTTTGTTTAATGTGGAAATTCGTTTCTCTCCCATGTTAATGAAACTGGACGCGCTTCTAAAATTATCAGTTGAAGTTTTCGAGAGAAGAAGAATTCAGCAGTACGCATACTCATCGAGGAAGACGATTGCTTCTGAAATATGATTCAAACCTCGGAGAGCACTCCGCGAATTCCTAAGCAAATCGTGTCCTATCGAATATTGAAATCGCCTCTCGATAGCTTCTTCCGAAGTTGACCTCCGAGAAGAGAGACGCGAAGACCGCGGCGCGCTGTGGTGCGGTACCAAAAATGAGGACGGGGCACCTCGCCAGCGGAGGTAACTATCGAGGTGCAAGATCAGAATTGCAAAGCGGACGGCGGATCCCAAGAGAAAGAGAGAGAGAGGAGAGTGGGGAAGAGGTGCGAGAGAGAAAGAGCGTCTCTCTCGCGCGGCGATGCGATCTTTACCCCGATATACGGAGAAATTCCGGGAAGAGGTACTTTAACGACTTCCAAACAAGATCTATGGAAGACCCCCGGTGACCTTCGTTACCATTACTTTCCACGTGGTGTACGTCTACCGGTCCAACGGTTACCACCGTGGTTATCCTCCGCGTGACACCTTCCGCAAAGAGAATCTGTATACAGTTTCTATCACCGATGACATCAAAATTTTCAAGCATGTCCAAACAGATCTTTTACGATTAATTGCCCGTCCGTAAGAAATTTAGAAAAAATAAATTTAAATACCGTTATATGAACGTGCATACATTTTGTCGCGGACAAAAAGATTGCACGTTTTTCTCTTGATTCGATCACTATGCATCAAAAATGAGGATAATCGCACAATTATGTATTTATTATGTATTTATAGAGAAAATTATCACAATCTATCTGATACACGATAATACATTCCGAAAATATTCATAAAACTGTACAATATAGATCTCAATTATTTAAAATATAAATAAATGTTTACGAATGCATAATCCGAATTTTAAATTCATAAAATTTTAATTTCAAATAAGGCCGATATATATATATATATGTAAATGATACGAGTAATAAAGGGGGAAAGAGTCAAATTCGCCGAGACTACGTTAGCTGAAATTTAAAAGATTTAAACATTAAAAATATTATTGGGTAATCAACATTTAGTCTTGGCCGAATTTGGCTCTTTCCCCCCTTGTTACTGGTTGTATTCATAAAGTTTTTCCTATAATAATGCGAACATTTACGCAATTAAAAAAATCTAGTTAAATTGATTAGTAAAATCAGTTCAAGAAGATAAAAGAATCGCTTGAGATCAATGCTACTCGATATAGGTATCTCATATATATGTTTCGTATGTAATCTCACGCTGATAGTTATTTAATTTCCATTTCTAGGCATTCTAACGTTAAACAATAACTGTAAATATTCTTGTGGTTACTTTCGATATTATCAATTTATAGATATTCATCACATTCAATTATTCGATATTGTCAATTTCCTAATATTTAATAAACAATACTAAGAATGTTTCTCAACAAATTTATAAACGATTATACAATATCCAAGTTAGAATTTCAGAGTGGAAAGCATATTTAACATTGATGACTTCCTTTCCTTTCGCATCCACGAGATCTCACCGTGCTGGGTGTGAACATAAAAAAAAACCGACGCCGTTCTCGTGACAGTACGACTGTCGTCTTTCCTATCGACGTTCGTCGAACGGTTCTTCAGCCTTTCAGCAGTTTTTATCCCCGGTGTCCCGGGGTCGTAAAAAATCCACCGGTGCCCGGTACTGACTACGTCGCGTCGCGACCGCGTAATACTCTTCCACATAGCGCACGCACGGGGCGTTCGCGCGCGTAAACGAGCGTCCTCCTCCTCGTCCTCCTCCTGCTCTTCCCCCTTCTACCCCTCTACTCTCTTTCTCTTCACAGGTGAGAGAGAAGAGAGAGACAGAGAGTTCCTCCTCTTCCGAGCGAGAGAGCGATTTGTATGCAGTGGCCCTCGTCGTCGGGAAAGAGGAGAAGCGGCTATAAACAACGCGACGCACCACCAATACCTAGGTGAAATCACGGCGGAATCACGCATATACACGCGCGCGTTCACGCACAATACGCAGCACGCGTCCATCGGCCGGCAGGCTCCCTCGGGCTCAGGTAGATAGGTAGATACCCCCGGCCAGAACTACCAAAGGGACAGCCGCCGACGGACGGGACATACACACAACTCCGCCCATCGTGCCCACCGGAAGCATATATCGCGCTCGCTGCATTCGATATGACCGCCACCGGCTCTCGAAACCCACCGCAACGTTACGATCGTTCCGGTGCATCCCTCGTCCTCTCTCCTTCACCTGACCATATCTCTCGGTTTTTCTTCGTTAATCAGTTATATTGGTATCCCCGTGGATTTGTATATCTACCGTGGAATCTTTAAGTTTTAACTATCTGTCACCGTTGATTTCCCCATTTTTTCGAGAGAACGACATTTTTACGGAATTTATATGAAATTTCGTAAACAAATTTATTTCTAAAACTTTTAGCAAAACTGTTTTCTCTCTTTTTGTCGACATTTTTACGGAATTTATATGAAATTTCGTAAACAAATTTATTTCTAAAACTTTTAGCAAAACTGTTTTCTCTCTTTTTGTCGAAAACGATTTTGATTTTTTTTTAAACAAAAATTTCGCGAAAAAAGGATTTTATCAATAGATACTCTCTGTGAATTTTTAACGCGATTCTTCAGATAAATCGATAAAAATTATTTTTCGAGATTTCTAGAAGATAATAATTGCAATCTCTAACATGAAAATTCTTTATATTATAGCAATATAATTTTAGCAATTTAATGAGTTGAAGACACGCGCGCTTGACAGATGGATCCATCTAAAAGGATTACGTCTCGACGCAAATCTGGCGAAACATCATCGGCCTTTTCGTCTTCGACTTAACGAGAAAGTCGCAGATACTTAGTACACCGTCGACATTGTAAGTATCCTAAAAGCGCTCGTAAATTCTCGCCTCTGTCGAGACGGAGATCCAGCCGCGCGTTTTCGCGCGTCGACCCGGGAGGGACCGACTCGGGCAAGTGTTTCCCCGCGCGTAATCGATAGTCGTAGGTACATAACGTAACGTACGGCGGGTCGACTACGGTCGTAATTTAATCGGCTTCACGTTAAGGCACCGAGATCTCGCGTTGCGCCCAAGTTATTGCGCCGCTCGTGCCGGATAACTCAAACATCGCTGCAACTTAATCGTCACGTCCCGCGTCGAAAGCTGCACCGTTCCTTATCGATGACGGCCGGGGACGGACGAAGAAAAGAGAAAGATAGAGAGAAAGAGGGGAGAAGGAGAGAGACAGAAAGAGAGAAATTTGTTCTCCCTCGTTCATAAATAAACACGTTGGAATGAAATTACAGCGAATAAAATGTAGAAGGAGAAACCGAATGAGTAAATAAGAATGAGCAAATAAAATATAGAACTGAGAATATATATGTATATGGGAATAAAGTTATATATCCTTATTGTCTTTCGAAAGCAAGTCTAATGCACGGAAGCTGGATTAAAAAGAAATGCATTATCTACTAAAAGAAAGAGAACAAGGAAAAGAGGAATTATCCGCCAGTATTTGCCGGCTTTGCGGCGCGTGCGAGTTACAGAACTCGAGGCTTAAGTTAAATTCAAGTGGCTTATGACTCTTACGAGTGATTCGTGAGTTATCGACGCTCGATGTTTTTTCGCCTCTCGACGAGAAATTCGCCAGAGAACTTCTTACTTCGAATAATGGAGTGGCTCTTCAACATCTTGCCGCCTGCATTTTTAGCATATTTCTTCGCGATAATTTGAAAGCAGTTCTTCCCAACTTTTTTAATTTTCAATATTAAACCGACATATAGCAATTCAATTCTAAAAAATAAAATCCATCCGAAAAGAAAATTTTCACAATTACAAACAATAATCCATCGAGTTCTATCTTTAATATCTTAATCTATATCTAATCTTAAATATCTTTACGGTCAAAGTATTGACTGTCGATTTAATTAATTAAAGATTAAGCTAACTAATTAAAACAGATCAATCTTAAAAAACCTTAATTTTTGAGGTCCTTTAAATAGAGCAAAGGGATCGTTTGTTGTAAATAAGATTCCGCAGGATCAAAGTCACTCACCTCTGAGAGCTTTCATGTGCGCCACCGCCATCCTTAGGATCGTGAGCTTGTCGGGCTTCCGGGCCAGGGCTGAGCAGGTCGGCACCATGTCGGAGAGCTCCGTGATGTAGGCGGTCATCTTGTTCCGCCGCCGCCGCTCGATCTCGCAATGATTCTCCCTGCTGTAAGTCGCAAGACAAAACCGAGGTAATTGCATAGTTCAAGGAACCAGCGGTGCGGTTTCTCCTACTGCGGCTAAAAAAACGGCGCGAACAACGAAGCTGAAACGCGGAACAGCCGTAGAGACAGGAGTTTCTTGCGCGTCTTCTCCTGCACAAGAGGGACTCTGCGAGTCGCAGGAAATAGCGTGAAATAACGTTCGCGATACGGTATTCAATTTGTGTTGAATCGCGTTTCTTGCGCTTGTAATACATAATCGCGGGCGCCTCGCTTCACGTGAAGTACAGCCAGCTGGCTCTAACTCAGCTGTGAAATGTATTCCTCATCTTATAAGTATATGCTATGTTTCAGTCATTTAAATCGTTATTAAACGATAATAAATAAATAATTGTTAATAGTTGCTATTATCGCATGTATAATATATTAACGTTGTTCGTTGAAATCTCGAAGAAAACGAATCGCGATCGTATCTGCACTCATTAGCAAACGCCCTTTAAGTTTTTGCATCAATTTACCATCGCGCTGCCAATTAAAACTTCACATAAGCTACCTAAAATTAACTCGGTTACGGACGTCGTTGGCGCCATGATCGATTCGTCCGATAAATTCTCGAGTATATATAGTCCTAGGCACCTACCTAGGCGGGGGAGGATATCGGGGCGAGACCACAATTTGAGGCCTCCCCTGTTATTACGCTACCAGAGGGTAACCGCCGCGGGTAACGGTCGGGCACGTCTCCCTTTACTTGGACGGCGAGCTGCGTAATCGCCGGCGCGCAAATCGTAAATTTAATGGCATTTAATTCGCGACAATTTTCCAAGAAACTTCGCGAAGGCAGACCCCGTGCGCGCCCGGATCCGCACGCAACACGTAAGCCGGATTCCCGCTCGATCTCTCCCCCGATGCGCGCAAATCGAGCCGGCGCGGCGGGGTTAATTCGCTATCGGCGCTATACGTCCCGTTCGCGAAACCAATCATTTCGCGAAGTCAACTTCGTGAACCGAACCTCCCGCGTCTACATAGCTTACGCTATACGATCGATCATCTCTCGCCTGTTCTACGAGCGATGTTAAGAGAATACAAATAAATATTTATACTATTAGCCGGATAAAAAACGAAACAATTTTTTTAATTCAATACCCTTTAAGAATAAATAATTTATAACTGTCTTTCATTGTTATCCATATCGTCATATTTATATGTATAATAATTGTAGAAAGTACTTCCTGGTAGGAATTATTGTATCAACTGACGAGTTCTTTATTCAACTGGGCAGTTTGATCGCTGCCTATTTTCTGAACAGATCTCTGCCCTGGAATGGATAAGGAAGGAGAGATCGGGTTCACGAGATGATAAAAAATTTGTTCAGTCCGTGAAATGGGTAGTTTCGCGATCAGACCGTAACGTCGATATCCTACCCGGATACACAGGGTGCGAGATTAAAATTTGATATCGATATGCTGATTGGTTTGCGCTAACTTTTTTTCCCGCGGCGTCTACTCCCCGCGATATGGATGGCCGCGATATGAAATATTGAAAAATAAAATTGATCCGTTCAATGGGATTGCCGCGTCCCTGCGGACGCAGTCTGTGCGAAACATGTCACTGTATTTCGTTATATTCATATAACTGAAAATTAATTTCCCTATCTAATAAATTTTAATTAGAACTCTTAATGCTCGATTTGGATATTCGAACATCTGATGTGTTCATTGAAACCCGAATGTAAATATATTTAAAATCGAATCCGAGTTTTCGAGTATCAATAAATGTTACTCCGTTACTTACATTAAGTTAGGTATTTTCACATAAATTGACTATTTAAATGATAAAAATGGTAAATTCAATAAATTATCGGATTTTTATACAATTAGTTATATAAAAGATTGATTCGAATATTCATAATACTTATAAATAATCACCGATAAATATATAAAAATGTCAAATTTTGTTAACTGACTTGTTAGTTTTCTCTTGTGCTTCTTCCGCCTCGTTTGGATGATAATCGATTAGATGCTGACGTAAACGAAATACTGGCTCTGTCATAAAAAAGGGACGTGCACACAAATTGCATTTTTTAGTAGAATTTTCTACTGTGTAATATAGGCATTCCCAGGAACGTTTTGACATGATGTATATCCACTTTGTATATCACGGAATATCGCTAGATACAATACAACATTGTTTCGCCGAGACGTATTCGTGAAGACTGATCAGGAAAGAGCGAACAAACATTAGTGGAACGGTTTTCTGTATAAGGTATGTAAATATTGACTTCTGATTTAATTGGTATACAACTGCCAATATAACGACAATCAACAAGAATGTATATTGTAGCGCTCTATTTCTAATTATAAGGCAATTTTTTTATATACAGCTACAGATTAAAGTTTATATTTAAATATTAATAAAGTTTATATTTAAATATTTAAATTCAAGCAACGGTAAGAGCAGTAATTTTAATCGTAGATATTTATAAAAAGTTGCGTGAACGTACACGGGAGAATAAAACATTACAAATCATGTATATGTTTGTGTAATAGAATGTATAAAGAAAATTGAAATGCAAAATAAACTGAATATATGTACGTCACGAATGATAACGGCAACGATGCAGTAAAAATATCGTCTCGAATCGTACAGTAAAAAGGATATGAAAGGTGATCGGCATTGATTTGAGTCATGACAATGTCATATCTTTTTCTTCAAGCTATTACTCTGTTTTAGAAATTTTGATCTATCTAGTTTAAGTTTGAAAGTATCATATTATACATTATACAGGTTATTAGATTATGATTTTAAAATTCACGTGCTTTTCAAACAATTTCAAAGAGCTACGAGTACAATTTCAGATTCAATTTTCCTGTCATCAGAGTAATAATAGAGATCCTGAATTGTTTACTCCTTGAGCGGTGAGTTTCGAGTTAAAGAATGATTCATTGTAACAACTTGAAACTTTAAGGAAGGAAAAGCCGAAGAAGGAGCGAAATCGTTATGATTCAAGTCAATGCCGATCGCCTTTCCCTCTCATTATACGATTCGTTGCAATTTTTTCGCCGAGCTGTGCGCGCGGGCGATCGTTATCGTTATTATTGTCTCGTCCCGAGGACCAAGGGAATCCGTAACGCTCGACGACGTCGTGGATGGCCCCGGCTCCGGCAGAGGCCCGCTATTTAAAAGAGGCCACGGCGCTTAAAGCGCAAGTATAAAGCGGAGTATGCACCGCGCGGCATGGCAGGGGAGGTGAGGGACGGCGGGGGTTGGAGGAACGCGATCCGTGAAGAGGAGGACGGGGAGAGAACTCCTGGGTCAGAGGTCAGACGCTCCGAAGTTGCCCGCTCGCTCCGTGGGTCCAAGCTCCGTGTACCGGGGCATACCGGGTGTCCCGGTACTACCTCACACCAGCTACTCCTCCGATCCGATCCTTCGATCCTGAAGTCGCGATACGTTTGCGACGTTTTATTACATTTTATTTTTATTTTTTGAATAATCGATCCGTACGGATTTTTTTTCAACTGACAAATGCAGCAACTTCCTTCGAGAAAAAGAGTGATCATTTATTTTTTTCAGAAAGAACATCTCTCTTTCTTTAAAAAAAAAACTATAAATACATAATTATACTTAGTGACAGAAATTTAAGTTTGTAAAAGTTGAATTTTTTTTATTAAATAGTGACATTTGCTTGCGTTTTATGCAGCTAAAGCAGAGCTAGATGCTGCTGTACAAAAACTATACACGTGATTTTGCAATAACATCGATCTATACCTGGCATAATTATAAAAGAAGCTATCTAGTAAATCGCTAGAATGTTATAAAAGTAAAATATACGCGTGTTAATGATATACTATTATAAATTATTTTGCATTAAATGGCTACAAATATAATTTTTTAGCTATATAAAAAACAATTATGCAAAAAGCAACGTTTTGAATTGGCAACGGATTATTATATACCGTCAACAATTCACAATGAACCGAGACACTGCATTTACCACGCTATTTGATACACAGGGGTCGTTGGATGCTACGGCGAACGACACGGTAAAAGTGTTTGACCCCTAGGCCGGGGGTCAACGCTGACCCCGTGACACCGGTCACGTTACGTTGAAAAAGAGGATACTAGTTGAAGGTTGAGGTAATAGATCCCTTTATTCGCCGTGACTCCATTTTAAGTGTAAAATGCGACGTGTGCACGTCTCGCGGAACTTAAAACTGCAACATAGAATGGAATCCAATATCGCGATTCGCGTTAGCCATCCGTGCTATTAATCAGCCATGAGAACCAAGACTGTATAAAGTTTAGATTCAGATTTTTCCTCCCATCCACGTCTCTTTAAAATCTAGACTCTGAAATTCTCTCGCGCGCAACAGATCGATTGAACGTCAACCGATGGATCGTTACAGTAACGTCGCTCCAGTTTGTCTACAGAGGATCGGGTCACGATCATCGGAATAGCATCGGTACACCCTGTACACGGTTCTCTATGCCGCGGTGATCTAATGCTGGCTGAGAAACACACGCGCTGCACAACAACGTACGAAGTCCCACGAAGGAGAAAAATCCTCCAGAGTGTACGGAGGAGGAGAGGAGAAGACGATCGCGAAGCAAGCGAGAGTTATCATCGAATTGCCTCGCGTTTGGAGATGTTGGCGATGCCACGAATAGATATAAGTTTGCTCTCAATATTTCTCTCTCTCTCTCTCTCTCTCTCTCTCTCTCTCTCTCTGACATCGTCGATTTCTGGCATGCTTCGTCTTCGACATTAGCAAGATAACGGATCGAACGGGTGTAACATGATTGTATGACGCTTTACAATGTGATTCCAAATGAAATTTATAACGTTCTGTTCGCAAGATCAGTCTAATGACACTCCCCTGCCGCATATTCGACATTCCCGAAGGCTTGTACGTATAAATTTATGGACTTGCGAAACAGAGTTGTGTGTACCGCCGTTACTCAATCGTTATACAATTTATCGTTATGATTTTCTTCCCGCACACGGCTACGTCGATATGCATGAAATTAAGGATCGGCGAATAAATAATGTGTTCGCCACGGCCTTGCATTGATAGAGAAATGTAGGAACGGATGTAAGTTATATTCCATGCATTCGCATTGTCTTACTGAAACGGATAAAGAGGCGGCCACCCCTCCCACACAGCGTTATACTACGCATAATCTGACTGTAACCGTATTATCTGATGATTGAGAATAAACTTTAATGGTAAAACGTAATTTCCTTACTTCGCATTTGCATCTTGTTTGCTTGTTTTCTTTTCAATTTACATTCGGAATTCTAATTCGATGTCTCATCGAATCCCGCGCGAGCTTCTTGTAATTTTGCATCCGTGAAAAAAAAAACTGACATGCATCGACGATGCATTTCTCTTCTACGCGCCAAAATGAACGTTAAATCAACTTTACTCGCGACAGTTGGCATTGCGAATCGATCGATCTCGTTAACGTTTCAGAAGTAATTTCCCCGTACGATCAAACGCGTTCCGCGGTTTATTACGCCATAGAAGAAGCCTTTTAATTAATTGGCCTATGAGAACTATCTGCGCGACGATCTGCATCATGCGCTCTCTATAGTGAGGCACCGTTTGGCCTTCCTTATGCGCCGTTTAAGGCACGTGCTTTTCACTGGCAGTGCAAGATAATCTCTCCTCCGTTTAGAGCCTCCTTACGGCGATTCTGATTTCTACGAGATTCTAACATCCTCCCGTAAACTTTTGCAACTCGCGAAGGCTCGGCGTTATGATCGTTCGCCACGTCTAATTATCGTTCTAGAAGACACCCCGGCCTCTCTCTTTCTCTCTCATTATTCTTTTTATTTCATAGTGAAAGTTTTTTTTTAGATAGAATACAAATAAAATAAAACGTAAAAAAAATAATGTTAAAAAATATGTATAGGTATTAACTAACACGTGTTAATTAATCGCGATAAAAAGTTGCATAATAGATGATCTTCACTCCTTACTTTACGTGCCAGGCACGAATCGGTAAACGTTAACGACGCACACAACGTCCGTGTCCACTGGGTATTGAACGTTGCTTAAATCATTTCCAAACTGGACGAAGACGTTATAATCGCGCGCGTGAAACGGCAGCGTGTCGGGCCATAAATTTCCGCGCAGCGTATTTACTGCCGTGAACGAATAATCGCAAAAGCGCAATGTTCGCTCGACACACACACGCGTTATAAACGATGACTGTACCCGGATTTATTGCAGCACCGTGTTGTCACCTTTCTCCAATAGCTTCCCCATGTTTCCTTTTTATTTTTTGTCCCTTATATTTCCAAATGACATACTGCATCGCTCGATAATTTAGCGAATCTTAAGTAGCAATCTATTCGAAGCTAATTTATATTTCAATTTTTTCCTACAAAATCATTTTTTTTTTCTACTAAAATTTATTTTTGAAAAATTAAAAGATTTTTTCCATTCGGATTTATGTAGCTTTCCTTTCTTAATTAATAATAAATTAGAGAAAAAAAATTGGAAGCTGAGTTAATGCGTTGAAGAGACTTATAGTGATGAAGAATCACGTTTCCAAAATTCCCTTTAATGAGAAAACGGATCACCGTTGTAGGAAGGGAATAAAAAAGACAGCAAAGTAGTACAAGATGGGGCGAGACTCCATTCTGGGCAACCACCGGCATGCGACAAAATTATTTCGTGGTTATCACGGCACCCAGAGTGCCGGCACCTGAATTAACGCCGAGAAAATGCGAGGATGAGGAAACGAAAAGTGGGAGGCTCTCTTCTGGGGAAAGAGAGGAAAACGAGGAGAGGGATCTAAGAGAAAGAGAGAAGTTACGGGCAGGCGGCAAGGAGAGACTCGCGCGTCTTGCGGCAGGAGGCAGTAATTGCGTTATTAACTTAAAAGTGAGGTTCTCCAGAGAGAGGACCGGGGGCGAGAAAGGGAGGAGGGACAAAGGGGGAGAGGAAGAGGAGAGAGAAAGAACGCGCGACATCAGAATGTTGCCGGTCGGTCTTTGCCGCGGCGTCCGCGTATTCTTTCGCGGCACCGTATATACCTGCGAAACGACAGCGCGGATACGGAATTGCAGGTGAACCGCCACGGACCCACCCGTGGCGGCACGCGATGAGAGACCATGGATAAGATATCGTTATTGCTATTATGGCGGATCGACAGTCGGTCTTCAGATTGGCCGGCGTTAAAAAATAACAGAGCGCTCTTTTTTCGGCGAGGCAATTGGCAGAATTAAGGTAAAACTTTCGAGATTGAAATTAGGTGGTCACCGAATTAAATTATTTTATTTATCGGGGCTAAGTATTGTGGTTTCGTATAGACGAACGTAACGAAATTTTCTCCAATAAAATAAAATTTAATAATGGTTTTGAAGAAATATGAGAAATATTTCGAACAACACGTGCATCTTTTCAATTACACGATATCGAGAAGAGAATCGTTACAGAAAACAACTAACGATGTAAGATAAACATAGTAATGATAGAAACAAATCAAGTAAATCATGCGATTTCTTCTCGCGTGCGCGAAGTTAACGAGATGTGAGAAATTCCTAGCTGACCCTCCGCTATGAACAAATAGCCAGAGCAACGCGAGGAACGCTCGCGAGCAATTCCGTACTATCATTTTGCAGGTATGTACCCAGCAAGTATAGCGAGTAAAAATCATAAGAGAAAAAAATAAAGGGATACGCGGCATTCTAATCTCGTTCAGTGAAACGAAAGATGATTGCATCTTCTAGTTGCAGAAGAACAGAGAGAGGAATGTAACTTTGTTACATCTTGGCTTCAGGCATAACGGCGAAAATGTGGCATACATTGAAGAATATAAACGAGCGAAATTGACGTGGATGTAAGTGTGATCGTATCTATAACAGCGCGCGTTAAAAATCGAGCCTATATTACTAGGTAATAAGAGAAGTAAAATAAAAAGATAATATAAGAAAAATATGATATAATAATAAGAGATATATGATTCATCGATTTTCGAACAGTTGGACACGCTATATGCACAACTAAATCTAATATAATTTTATCTCGTTTGATTTACTGTCCACCGTTGATTCTGTTACTTTATATTTAATTTTAGATTAACTGATGTGTAAAATTGTTTCGTTATTTTATTTTATCGTCAATTTTAGACTAAATGACGTGAATAACAGAACAGGACAAGACCGTGCGCGAGAATTTTTATGATCCACGTAAATTCTACTCGGCATAGCTACATTCGCACGGAATCGCGTTTGTACTCGGTTTTTCGAATACATTACCTATGATCGGCTTTACGCCATGATTATATCAGGTAGGGAAGCACCGTGGGCCCGGTGCTTAATAGAGACGTAACGCCGTACACAGTCACGTTACACAAAGCAGGGGGCTGAGTCACGACCGATCAATGTTACACGCGGTAGGCTCAACCTCCGAACCCTTTTTTTGCCTTTTGTCTATTGATAAGTCAATCAATCGAGATTGATCGTCTTTATCCGATCACGTCGGTGGGATTTATTTTCGTATGCAATTAATGAATTGCAGTAAGTAAAAACGTGCTATTTTTTGTTCACATTGACATCAAACGATATTTAGAAAGTTAAATATTATTAATCAAATTAAAAATTCACTTCTTAATTACCGGCTTTAATTAAATCATTAAGTCTGTCGTAAAATTTTAATTAATAAAATATGTACATACATCGAAGACTCTATAATTGAGAAGAGACACGCAAACCTCTCTGCGACACGTCATTGTATATATACACCCTGGAAGATTCCTCCTCGAGGATTTTGATTCACGTAGATTTTTATTCACGGCGTCTGGGGAGCAGCCATATTTTATACGTAAGTTATGCGTCTCACGTTGTACATTATTTTCCGGCTTTTGTCCGGCGAATTTAATGCCCGTGCCAGCCGAAATATCTCGGAAGGGAATCAAAGTACCGTGTCTCTTTCGTTGTACACGGACTTGAAGGACGCGCGCCCGAGGAGCGCGCGTATAAGTACCTTATGTTCCCACGCTGGAGCAGCCTCGAGGGCTTCCCATTCCGCTATCGGCTCCTCACATTGCCCGGTATCATGTAGGTATGTATGTATACCTTCTCGTACTTGAGGAAGGCGCATGTACAGGGTGTACCGGTGAAACATATTGAGCTGCGGTTTTCGTGAGACGAATTAACAAACGTCGAAGACAAACGATCGAGAGAGAGAAAGAGAAAGAGAGAGAGAGATAGGTGTCCGCGCTTCGAAGGTAACTTTCGTAAATGTCGGACTACCGTAATCGGGCTGAGTTGGTTTGAAAATGGCACGGAGAAATTACAAAATCACGAATCGAAAACTGGATCAAAAACACATCGAACGGCGGAAACGCACGCGGTTGTTCGATTGAAATATTAATTATATTATTACATAAAAATTATATTATTACATAAAATCGGTTATATTACTAGTAATATCAATCGAATCAAGCCTAATATTTACCTGGCAAACCTCTCCTTGTCCTGCACGTTGTCGTCATCTAGTCTCCTATATTTACAGCCACTAGGATCATCTTCGTCGGATCTGCAAAATAAATCGAAGATCATGGATTAATCATCAGTCCGCGCAATAACGAGTCCCTGTTCCGAATTAGACAAGGCATTATTTTAACAATCACTTAATAAACTCGCCTATTTCGATTCTATTTCACTGTTGTTCACAAACGCCCTATACCGTCCAATAATTTATACTTATTGATCAGATTAAGTTAAATGAACGGTAAAAGAATGTATTCTGGGTACCAATCCGTTAAGGACAAATAGCTGTGGGGATAGCCGAGTTCAGCACCCGAAAGGAACAAATAATAGAAATTCCGCGTGTGTCGCGTCACCGATACGTAAAGTGTAATCGCTTCCGGACTGCCAAACGTGACTGTACGTTCCAAAATTGGTCGCCGGCAGGATCGTCGTTAGACTTTCTCCCCCTCACTCAAATTTAAAACGCCCGTAGCAGCATATGGTGACGACGAGAATCTCGTGCATTGATATTCACGCTCATTCACCTCGACCGGTTTTTTCCATTCAAGCTATCGTTGAATCATTATGCTCATTAGTAAGATCTTTCAGAGAGAAGAACAACAATCGATTGTTAACAAGATTTTTCAGAGAGAAAAGAGTAATAGTCGACTATTTCATTCTGTGTTATACGACGCATCAAGTAAAGAAATTCCAGATATCTCTTTAATTCGCAATTCGCAATTTCATTCAGTTTCAGTTTACGAATTGACGATATTAGGTATACGAACATACGATATATAAATGATATATACGAAAACATCTGATATTTATCAAATAATTATTCATCGGGGGTATATATTTAATCCTTAAAAAGGTCTAAACGAGGCGTGATTATCACGTCGATATCGGTCGATCGCGCTGAATTCGCCGAAGAAGCCCGGGAGCGTTTGCGAGTCGCTTTCGGAGAACAGTGGGAGAGAGAGAGAGGAGGGGAGGATAGCACCGATAAATCCGTCACAGATCGTCTCATTACCGGCGTATAGGAGAGCGTGTGTATCGTCTCTACCGAGCGCGATAGAACGGATAGAAAATTATGCTCCCATTGCGAGAGCGCGGGACTCCACGCTCGCGCGCAGAAATCCGGCCGATCGTCAAGTCTGTATTGCACAGCGTCCGCGCGGGTGATGTACGATTCTGACCCTGAGCGAAAAAGCGAGACCCCTTTACTTACCGGCACCCCTCTACCCGCCGCCCCACGGCTCTTCGCCCTATCTCCCGCCCGTACCTCTCTCGTTCTCGTATCCCTCCGCGCGGCTCCGCTCGCCGGTGAACGTCGCGCTGAAGAGACGGTATACGGCCTCTCTACGTCTTTCTCCCCTCCTTTCGTTTCCCCGTTCAAAGTCCATAGGACCCAACGGACCCGAGGTAGGGATGGTGTAGGGTCTGGCAACGCGAGTGTATCCGGGTATCGTGAGCGCGAGGGGGGTTGAGAAAGAAAAAGAGAGAGAGAGAGATCCCTCCCCCCTTTGCACCTCCGTCGCCCACTCCTACATCTTCCTGCGCGGGAACCTTCTCGGTTCCCTTCGTCCCCACGTTCTCCGCGTTCCTTTTTTCTTGCTCCTCTTCCTCTTCGCAAGAGAGCGAGAGGATTGAAAGAGAGAGAGAGAGAGAGAGAGAGAGAGAGAGAGAGAGAATGGAAGAGGGGGAGAGCCGCGGAGACTTATGGAGTACATAATGATGCGCCCCGCGGTATTACGTCGACTTAACGGACGCGTATGCGTGCTTCGCAAGCGATGAAGTCGACGACGTCGAGAAGTATTCGCGGCGGGCGGGCAAAGCCTCGGGGGTACGCTGAAGTTTTTAGAAGAAGAAAAAAGAAATGGTCGTATGCAAATCGATCGTGAACGTTCGCTACGATTGAAGAGTGAAGCTGTAATTTCCGCATGGTAGCTATGATACTAATATCTCGTTCGTCGTTTTTTCATTGCACTCGAATTTTTAATATTTTCATTATTTAAGCATTGGAGAGGGAAAGGGGAAGGATACATTGATTATACGCACCAGATGCTATTTTAATTTCAATCCGCATCCGCGGCTGTGTACAAAATCCTTGACTTACGTCATGAACGAATATGAAGAAAATGAAGCTATAAATTCCGACCCCACTCTATCCTTCTGGATCCAGGAAAGTATCCGAGGTAGAGCAACGATAAAGTGAAAATTATGGGGAAAAAGGCAGCCGAAGGCGAGAGAGAGATAAATGTGTGACAGGGAGATATATGAAGCGCATAATGATGCGCAGCGCAGTATTACGTTGACTTAATAGGTGTTTCGCAAATAGAAAATCTCGCGCAGCAGGCTTAGCGACTCTATTGGCTTTATGGGATTTATTTACGACAAACAAGAAGTCCAGCTTTTCGATACCTATAATATTTATGCGCCCGTTATAATATAAAATTATTGTATGACCTCGAGAACATAAATACAATTTAAAGAGACTGAAAAAAAGAGATTTATTACATTGTCGAAACAGTTTACTTTAGTCACAATTAAGATTGCATCAACTCCTTATTTAACCTTTACGAAAAGGTATGTTATGCCTTGATCATTATATTGTCAAATATTAAGTCTGTAATATATGGATATTTGACATATATTCTCTTGTAGAACGTAATGCAAGTATTAATTTATAATTAAATGTCATGTTCAACATATTCTATGATTGCGTGTTACATCGACAAATATATATAATATTAGTGATCACATATAATATTATTGATCAGAAAATTCCTCCAATTATATTTTCGACAATTACGAAGAGAGCAACTCTGCAGGTCGGAAAAACTTTGCCACTAATTTGTCACTAATCTGCCAGCTAATTTTACAAATATCTTTTCTGTAATTTTACAAGAACGAAAATATAAGTATATAGAATTATTTTGACATGCATAATACATAAAACGACATTATACTGTTGAATAAAGCTTCAGCAGAGCAAGCAACGTGTAAACTGTAATCTTTCGATTAATTTCGACTGAATCTTTTTTCCGAAAAATTTAAGAATTTAATTTCGTTAAACAAATGTAGGTCTGCATTCATCAAAGAATGCGTTTCTGAAACTGAACGCAAATGCGAGAGAGAAGGTACGCCGACTTTGACGCCGCTCTACCATTACGGTAGTTTGACCCTTGACACGGAGGCGATTTGGGCAGCAGTCCAGCTCGGAATTTCGGCGGCGCCGATTGAAGGACCGGACAGGCGCGGTGCACAGTTACGGTTGCTCTCTCTCTCTCCCCCTTTCTCTTTCTTTCGTTTTGTACTCTCCACGCGCATTACAAGTAGACCCCGCAACGCGATCGGGAGAGGGAGGGAGATCGGGGCAACCCCCGCTCTATTTCCCTGTATACGCGCCCCGGAACGCCCGATAATTTGTATACGTCGCGAAAACCGTGGGAACACAAAAGCGCCGATACTTAGGTGTACGCGGCGATCGTTATCTCCGCTATCGGGATACCGTCGTAAACTGTCGTGTCTTTTAATGTAGCCGTGTTGCGCGGGAATAACGAACCGTCGCTCGAGAGAGCGGACACATGTACCCGGTATTGCGATACGTGCACGCGGTACACGATGCATTTCCGTTTAGGGATAATGGGTTAATAATTTAGCGAGACGATAGCCCGCGAACGTATATCGAACTTATTCGTCATAGCGAAACGCGGTGGCTGTTATTCATTTTTTCTTGAGCCCGTTATTTCGTACTAATAACAGCGAGACAGTGTTATCTGGACGTTTAAGGTAATTGTATAATAATAGCAAGTATATCTATGGAATATTTAATAAATATAGTTGACATTAAACCGAGAATTATTTATTTAAAAACAAAAATATTTTCTAATAAAAAATAAGAAAAATTATGATTTATGATTGTTGGATGAAATAATCCAGTTAATTATTTCAAGCAAAAACACAAGTTCTGCTTAAATTATTATATTAATTATTAATCGTGTTAAAAAAAAGATATATGAGTTAATCTGTAAAGAATTGAAATTATTAAAAAAAATTAATAAACACTTGTTATCATAAAGATGTACATGTTTCTGAGCTCTGTCGTCAGTTTTGCACCTTTCTTCTGAGAGTTTAAAGGGCCAGAAGAAAAAGAAACGAGATACTCGAAGAAGAAAAAGAAGAGGAATTCGTATGACGTGTCCAGTTTACGGTGGCACCTTTTTGCATTTTTCCGTATAGCGCCGAAGTCACGACTTGACCCTCTCGTCTCCCCCTAGCTCACCCTCTTTCGTTCACGATCGTACTCTTGCATTTACGTTCGCCGTTCCTTAAGATCCACGTGTTACAACTATTCTTTTTGTACGGCGCTAAACGTACATCCGAGTACCTCCCAAGAGAAGGTACTCTATTTGGTACAAAAAGGCAAAAAATGGTGTTAGATGCTAAAACATATCTATTAATAAAATTTTTAAGATAATATAAGTCATGATTTTTGAGCTGTAAGAGACAAAAATTTCCAAAGTACTTATTTTAATCGTGTTATTTTTCTCAATTTTGCACAACCGTAAACTCGAATGTATATCAATGCAAACAGAAAACACGGAAGAATCATTTTCGTTTGTTTTGTATATGTGCCGAGTTTCACGCGTTCAAATTCAAAGAAGTATCTCCGGGTATTTTCAACGAGCGCAGAAACGGAAGAGAAACGCTGGGAGAAGAAGCGGAAGATCTCGGTAGTGCGAGAGCACGATGCAGCCGGATCGATCGCGGGCGCCGTGGAAAATCGTCACGGCAATCGGCGACGAGGGTCGGCAAGGAGCGATCGAGGAGGTGGTGACCAATAAGGTCGCTGGAGAACGGATAAGAGTCGCGGAGCCGAAGAACGATGGACCGCCCCTCGTTGCGGCGGCAGTGCGCGGGGCCCACCAATGGCCACGCTGTTTTCCCCTTAATATGCGAGCCTGGCCGTCGGCATTACCGTTCTCGTAATGAAAAAATTACGTCACCTAGCTGCTTAGGCGTTAGATAGTCGATTGGCGCTATACAAGACACCACCATCACTGGACGTCCGTCGATGTCGAGGCGATCCGAATGCCCGAGGCGTTACGTGATCGATTCGATCTTGAGGAAGGAATGTATTGTTATGGATCTATTGAGAATACATATATATATATACGGTTCGAGATAGACGTAATGAACACGCAAAGTGATTTGATTATTTCGGATCAAAAGTGTGAAACTTCCGTGATATGTGAAGAAAATTTTTTTGATAAAAAAAATTTAAGTTATCATGTAATTTTTGATAAGATAAATCTTTCTCATGAGAAATCATTTTATTGTCAATAGATTTGAGTCTCATCTATTGGACGATTTCCAAGTTTCTTTGTTATACATGCTCATAATCATTTTGTCGGCGTAGATTCTTGATGTCAGAGATTGATATCTGCAACCTTGAATTCCGTGAATATTATCATAGATTCTTACTATCATACAATATTATCATAGATATCATTTATCCTTGGCACGATAAATTCCTGCGTTTCTATGATCTTCAACATCTTGACATTATCCCTGATGATCACAAACTCGCGAAATCAGCGATAATCTCTGTAGATCACAGATTTAGTACCTCGCATCTTGAATCTTGCTGCCTTTAGATTTTTAGATTCAAAGCAGTTCTTCGATGCCAAAGGCAAAAGATTCTTGATGTCATTAATTTTCGCTGTTGATCCATCTTCCATGTCACTAATATCAGAATATCATAGATTTTCAACGTTAACAAATATGTATGTGGACCTCTCAGAAATTCATCACATTATTGTCCATGCAATTTCGATTTTACTGGATTATAGCATTATTTTTTAATCCACAGAGTTCCTAAGGTTTTACCTCATCGGATGATGTTATATAGATGTCGATTTACGTCAAGATTCGCTCGATTTTGTCCCATCGCCACGCCGGAATGGAACGGATCAGAAACTCAACCGTTTTCACGCCTGAGAAAATCCTTATTGTCTAAGGCGGGTTGGTTCGCCTAGAGCGGAAAGTCACGCGAATCGACGCACAAGGAAGAGGAAACGAGAAATCGACTTAATTGCCCACGCCGTTTAGTACTTTTGTGCGTACAATAAACAGCAGCGTACAACTGACTGCTTCCATTCGTCTTCCTTCCGTTCTGGACATCCATTTTTCCTTTCACGTTATTTCTAACGCACCGTACTTCTACAATAATTATTTACAAATATCTATGTAACAAAACAAGAAATAATAATAGCAACAAAAGGAGTTTCAAAAGTTTTATTTTGCATAATTTTGCGATATCCCATGTTCTCGATTTATATAAAGAAAATTAGAAAAATTTATAAATTATTGAATGTCAATTCATTCTTGTTTATAATTTCGATAATTGAAATGGGAAAACGCGAAAAATTTCAATTTCAGTTTGTTTTTATTTTTTTGCTCCTGGCAAAGACTCACCATTCAACAGTTTCTTTATGCGCGCATGGCGAACGGCGTGAGCGCGTCCAGATGCATGTCGATCGTGTATGACATAAATATGCATCGCGGCCCGCTCCGCGCGTACGGAGCGTTACTAACAGGGTCTTAATTATGAATGAAAATAATACGCGCGCTTCAATCTCAAAACATACTTTCCTCGGCGTCAAGCCATCCGGTTCAACGACTCTTGCGGTAGAAGCGTGCGGAAAAATATCGTGCCCGCACGAGAACGAACATGATGCCGATAATCACGAGCGAGCGATTTGTACGATTGCTCGTTCCTCTCTGTCACATGTTGACGTAACCGAATGACTTCGGTTTCAATAAATTAGATTTTTTTTTATTAATTAAAAATTGAATGGACGTCAGAATTCTTTTCACATTTTGATCTTTCGAATTAAATGTCAAAGTTCTAAAATCATAGTAAAATAAATATGACAGCTTCACATATTTCCCTCATTGACTAATAATGTTTCTTTTTTAATCTTTTTTAATGATTCTTTTTTCTTGTCGGATTATTTTGCACATAGGTAAGATATCCGGTGCGCGTTTTTTTTTTTTATATACGACAAAGTTCGCCAATTTGACGACTGCCATCGGGCAAGGCGACGGGATTCAGGAAACGACGTTATTGCGTAACGTAATGATCTGGTAATCGGTCACGTGGATTTGCGTTGGACCGGGCCGGCCGCAAATCTCCGCTACGTGACGAATTCCGCGACGAGCGGGTTTTGCCGCGTGCCTGCGCCCGCACGTGAGTGCACCATCCGCACGCGCGGCGCTAAGCTCCTCGCATTAGTTCGCGCGCTTCTGCAATCGACGGCAGTTTGTTTGCCCCGTGGCGAACGCGGTGCGTCGCGCCTGCATCTCGCGCCTGCACGAGGACGAGCAGATCGAACGCACGGCAACGCTGCTGCGTAACACCTCATTAGCGTACGAGGAAGTAAGGCCGCGCGCCGCCCAGACTTCTCTCGCTTTTTTGTAACGGCAGCAGTAGCGCTCGATCGAAACAAATCACACGCATACCGGCTTTTAATTATTTATTTCATTATTTAATTAATATCCATTAAAGATTTTTTTTTCATTGACGATTCCCATTTACTGGAGTTTCAATCCCTTGAAAGTGTAATCAGAATAACATATAGAGTAAAAACGATTTTTGAGTTTATATACATACAAATATAAAATGAAAAGATCCTTCTATTATTTTGATCAAGAGTGTACTCTTGAAGAGAGAACAAAAAACATTTTATTTATTCATTTAAATTGACTTTTAATATATAATTTTAATAACATTTTTGAGAGAGAATATCCGAGCTCGCGTTTGTCCTTCACGGTTTGAGATTCAGAGCCATCATCCGTGCGCCCGTAAATGTACTTTGTTTTGCATGGCGTGTGCATGCAAGGATGCACGTATCAAATGCACGCCCCCTCCGCTGCTGTTCGATGTTAATTGCGCGCAGTAATCATTTTAACATACGTTCCAATTATGCGAATGCTATTTGGATTACATTTGCATCGTAAAAACTGCCGCGATGCGCTATCACTCCCTCAACAAAGTGCTTACGTGGCATTTAATGACGGAGTTTTTAATCTCGCTAATTAATCCCGTTTTATCTATCAATAAAATTTATCGGCCACGATATATAAAACTTCCATCGCAATTGTCGATAAAATTCGCACCTATCGCGCGACGGCATTTTTGTTAATATATATTTATTTTAGATATCTGCGCTTATCGCGCCGCACGTGCCTAGGACTATAATTATGAGTATCCTTCTCGTAATATCGTCTCGCCACGAGTTTCGTTATGGTTCCGAGAGATTATCGTTATCGTTGTTTCGATGACTGTACCCAAGTATCGCTTCGTTCAAGGCTGCGCGCGAAATGTTTTTTTATACAAGATACACGTGTCAATCTTTATGTGCTGAGATACAATGCAAGAAACGAGCGGCGTGAATTCGATCAAAAATGTTGTTTCAACCCGCGTCAGGAAGTAAGATCGTGTCGCATTATCTTATTTATGAACTATTTCCTATCATGAAAAACATATATTATCGAAAAGCTAAAAAAAGAAAATTATCACCTTTGTTTACGTTTAAAAAACGCAATAATGTAAAAAATATATCTCTTTATAAATATATCTGATCATAAATTATATTATAAACGTATTCTGCAGAATATCAAGTTTGATCATTTAATATAATTGTCTTAATTACGAGAACCGTTTTTGTATGCAGAGAGTTGACTTTCGCGTTTTCTTTTGATTGACGTTTCATGAATTTCTATACTGCTCTTCTTTTTCTTTGAAAAAAAATTCGACGTCAGTCCGATATATCTAATAAAATAATTCAGATCGAGTCGTGCCGGAGGACGAGGTGTGAATCTATTGAAAATTCTCGCTTTAGCCGCACATCTCCCCAGAGGGAGAGCAACAAGTGAGTAAACATCCGTGCCACGGATCCTCGAGTCCGCGCGCGAATGAATCGTCGCCGTGCGATCGACCTAATCGGACAGCAATGTGCGGCGCCCGAAGCTGCCAGCGGATACGGCAGGAATGTCGTGACACGCGTACGTTCGACCGCCAAGAGACGAAGCCCGGGATCAATGGCGCGTGACTGCGTTCGGGTTCGTTGGAAGCGAGGCGGAGATATATAATGGCCGAAACGGGAGAAAAGGGGGAGACGCTCCCCTTCGCACTCGCTCGCCCCCTTCGAGCGGAACCGGTTGCTATTTTCGACAGATCGACCTTTCATCCCCATTGCTGAAGCGCGGACGCATCTAAACGGAAAATGAATTGAAAGCTACGACCTGAACACGGAGGAAAATATAACTTTGGAAAAATACTGCAGGCTTCGGAAAACGTTCGTATCGGTGTATGAGGAAAACATTTAGTACAATTAAATCTTATCTGAAAACGATGAAGAGGAGTATACGAGATAAAATTTAGAAAAACAAAGATATACTGTAATCAGTATATTGTACGTGCGAGTACCTAGTTGTGCATAGAAATTATTATACATCAAACTTTCTTTCTATGTCACATATTCGAGCGCATCGAAATATTCAGCCAGTTAGTTACAGCGAAAAATAAAATCGTTACGCGAGCTGTCGACGTGCTGATACGGATGAAAACTTGCTGATTCCGCAATAACATTCCGTATAAAGACCAACAATAATACGCGACGATGACGAGCACATGGAATGAAATTACGCGACGTAAAGCTATACTTACATTTTTAACATTTCTGTCGACAGCAATGTCATTTTAGATTTGTTTTCGATAGATTGTATTTCTTTTCTCGAATTGCAAACTCTTACACAAGTACAATATATCCATAATTAATACTGTAAACGGAATGAAAACGGTAGTAATTTTAGCGAAGCTTTCGTTCAAATTAATTTATTTATTTTTGAATATCAATTTTATAATCTTTTAATTTTGTTGCAGCCATTTTATAGAATTCAATATATTAATATATTAAATAATAATATTATTGATATATTCAAATTTTTCTTCCCAGAATTTTTTAATCGTCCGATAAATATAATATTTTTCTGCCGAAATCTTTCATACCGAAATCTTTCATACCGAAATTTTATGTCGATAATCGAGCTATTTTAATTAAAAAGTGGCTCCTGTACGCTTCGCTTTTTTTTTCCTTTCTTTTTTCTTCTTTTGTGCGATCGCGAAACAAGCGCATTCTGCGAATTGTTGGCAACGCGTCAGAATGACTCGTCGGCTGATGAATTGCAATGTGGCGAGCGCTAATTGAAGGCGTGTGATTAAGACGGCAGAGAGTTTGCACGGCTTAGAATCTGTATACTCGCGAAAGTTTCGCCGCAATCGAAACTCGCGTAAAGTATTGTACGATAATAGATAAACGTCATGAAAATTATCAAGTCGATAACCGCGACGTAAAACATATTTTTATGCCATGTGTTTGCGTTATAAAGCACGTTTGAAAGGCTGAAAAAGACAAACAATGCGAATAATAATCCGTCCGATCCCAGTGTATGTTTTTACAGATAAATGAAGGAACTAAAGCGCATTTACTTTTATAATGCGCGCAGAAATGCACGTGTCCCAAAGAGAGGGAGAAAAAAAAATACAACAACTTGAACGATGGACATGGCCTTTTTTTTTTACCTCCGCCTTTTCGACTGCGTCTCCGTGTGGGTCTGCTGGATGTGATGGGGCGATAAGTCGGACCCGTAAGACAGAAGTTGACTTCCTGCGGTGACGGTACAGGCGGACGGGGGTGGCGGTGGCGGTGGCGGGCCCAACTGGTAGCCCACCGTGGCGGAGGGGGCCGCATAGTGCGAGGGGCCCGGTCCCAGACCGACCCCATAGCCCGCGCTGCCCGCCGACCCACCCCCGTACATGCCACTGCTACCGGGATACTCTATTTTGGCGGTGTTTCCGGCCGGCCAGCCGATTAAGATTAATTCCAGATTAAGCCGGAATAAGGCGTATCACTCTCGTGAAGGAGCTCACCCGGGGCGAGCTATCTCGCCGCCGCGATGATCGCCGCGACGACGCACTATCGCAGTTAATTCACGGAGATCGTCGTTGCACGCTCTCTTGTATCGTTATCGAGGCACGCTTAAATTAGCTTCAAATCGTCGTCCTGTTGCTTTGAGATTATCCACTGATACACTCTTGTATCTTGTATCACAAAAATACTCGTATGCTTGCGCCCGAGTTTAGTATCAAGTTAATCACACGTTACTCTTAAATTACCGGCAACTTGTCTCGCCTTATCGCACCAAGATTGTTCGGCCCGATGCACTTTTTGTACATTTAAAGATATTTATACACTTCCACCTCTATGTGCGTGTTAGAGATCTCCCCAAAATTTATTGCACGATAAATTATGCTACTAGTAAATAATTCCCGCAAGTTGCTTTTATTCACAGCTTCCGCACAGTATCCATACTCTTTCTTTCAGTCGTTGGTGCATTACACAGTCTTCGAATAATCGACAAAGTACGCATTAAATGCGTCGCAGTCTTTTAATCCTGATCGCACGAAGAAATTCGCGATAAAATGTAGTTTTCCTCCTCGTTCCTTTATCGCATCTCGTCATTTTGTGTTTTCGGTGAAATAAAAAAAATCTATCTTGACAGTTTAATAGCTCGAGTGCACGATTTCGAGGTTCCTGATACAGAAAACTCGTTCGAAACTATGTTGCGCTCGCCTTCCACCGAATTATCTTGTCATCTCGTTACCTGGAGCAAGATGTAGATCTACCCATCGGTCTACCAACGAAGCAGTTTTGTACTTCGCGTTTCCCTCTTCAGCGTTAGTCGGGGATACTTCAGAATTTCGAAGGCCTTTGTATCTAAATTCTACTCACGTACGCTCGTGTACTTCTTCACCGATCTTGAAAAAGAGCGCGATGGTATATTTTAATAATTTAATACTTTAATCATTTTATATTCTTTTTTTACTTTAATCTCCTCGAAAATTTATTCCAACGTAATGATCGATGAGAGAAACGTGTTTGTCTTTATTGATAACATATAAATTCTTGCGAGTGGAATTTTCTGTTAAAGATCCAAGACTGCGTGTGTTTGGTCCACGAATTGTATGGCAATCTTTTGAAGGAGATAAGCGAAAACAGGCGCTTTATCTCGGATTGCCCTACATTTCCCGGAATCTTTATCTGCGACTGAGAGAGACAGATTCCCTCACCGCTTTCCGATATGTTTCTCTCTTCTCGGTATACACGCACAAATTTCAATTTTATCCTTCCGTTGCTTTATCTACTACATTTGCATCATGGGAAATTGTCAAAGTTAGCGCATGGTGGATGCGCTGTAATTGCTGCTGCTGCAAACGAGCAACCTTCTTTCCTCCGCACGCCGGATTTTGTAATTCCAAATAAAAGTCGCTTCTCTCTAATGGTAAAACTCCTCTAATGTTCCGCTAGTCGACGCGACGACTCGATTAATCGACCAAGAAAGAAAGTTACGGAGAAGCAAAAGAAGCTCGTTACGGAAGTGCGCCTTCGGCGCGGCGGTGATTTCGGTTTTGGAAAGCGTCAAATCGGCCACTTTCACGAGGCGTACTCTATTCGCCTGCCAATAACAAGCTCGCCCGCCTACGCTCTATAAACTATTGTTTATTTCCTCTTCTGCCAGAGTCGACCGCCGTGATAGCACTCGCGCGGTGAAAAGTCTTCTAGTCCTCCCCCCTCGCAGGCCAGGATTAGACTCGGTCCTCGCGAATCCGAAGACGTCACGAGATTCTTGATCTCGTCGGACCGTCGTCGTTGCACTCGCGCCGAATTTTGCACGCTGCTTTCGTCGCACTGCCGCGTACGATCCACGGGACAATCGCGCTAATCTTTCCCTCGCCTCGCCGTTTCCTCAGAGCGACGGCCATCGCTGTGAAGCAGCTCGCGTACGCGTCGCGATCACTTATCCCGAAGAGTTCAAAGCCATTCGAACGATCGCACGGCGAGTTAAGCGAGGCGAATTAGCTTATTTTCAAACGAAATGACTGTAGAGCAATTTCCTACGTGATCAAAGATCTATAGATCTCGTTCTCCAGTCCTGTTGCTTCGCAGGATGCGTCCGTTGGGGCTTCTACTCTTCGGCAAGATCTCATCAATCTACTTTATCTTCTCTAAAATCATATGGCGAACGGTGATGGTTGATCGTTTATTTTCCGCAATTGATGTCAATAAATTCAAATCCCACGTTACATTTGTTTCATCGTAAAATGAACTCGTCGCTCGTTCGAAATCATCTTGGCTGAGCTCGCATAACGAGAAACGCACGCAAATCACGGATGTATCAAATTCCCTGCGTAAAACCGCGCCACAAAATCGCCTCAGCAACGTCTTGGTCATCCGCAAGGAATAAGTTCTATCTCTTAAAGATCTTTCAATTGTAATAAAATCATGACGCGTATGCTTTTCTCGCTCGTTCAAAATTCAATATCTTATGCAAAATCCGCAAAAATCTTTCCTCAGAAGTTAACTATTAAAATCCTCGCGATTCTTCTTTTAAATCGGACAACTTGATGTATTTCATATTTAACACGATAAACCCCACACATTTAATTTTCAATATATGCCAAAATAGTTGATTGATAGATCGATTAAGATCGATTTTTTTTCTTCAAAAATAGTCGTAACTCAAAAAAATCAGACGAGAGAACGTTTGACGACACACGCGATCGGGCGTCCAATTTTCGGCGCCGAAATTCTGGCGCGGGCGCACTCTCGAATAATGAACGCGTCGGCGATCGTCGCGTCGCGGTCTCGATCACGATCGATGAGGATCGCAAAGCGACGCGGAAACACGTTTCACAGATATACGTATAGACGTATGGACGGACGGACGGACGGATGGGTCGCCGACTAGCCACCACCCACAACTCGCTAGTGACTGATTCCACCATAGCCGCATAATGTGCTGCTGCGGTATACCCCGGTGAGGACTATCACTTCTCCCACCAGAGAGCCCGGGACAGCCACCGTTGCGAAGCCACGACTTTTAACCGGGATGCATCGCCGCCGTTCGCTCGCTCGCTCGCGACGGGGTACGGCATTTCGGGGGACTCCCTTTTCAAGATTAATTCGAGAGATCTTGTGTGTTTCCGGACCTTGACTCGATTTTTTGTTTTTTAACCTCTCATATTCGTTCAGTGACAAAAATTAAAGAGACATATTAACACGTATCTCTAAAGTTCTTGATTCACGTCATGTCCGCTCGTCATAAGATAACGATACAACTGGAGAACCAGAACTTTTTTTATCTCAGGAGACCGCTCTAGTTTAGTGCAAGAAAAAAATAAACGTCCGCGTGTTTATCTTCGAAATTCTTTAGAATGATTTAAAATCCGCTAGAAATTATTCTTCGATTATCTTTTGAACTTTTCAATATATTATAAAAATGCAAAACGATTTCGGAACGATTACTTCGTATACACGCCTAACACACGCAACAATGAAAATTGATAAACACGAATGTCTGTGTCAGAACAAGTAGGAATGGTAATAGAAAGCAGAGCGGACGCGTATTCGGTCTTATCGCGCCGAAAGGATCACGTCGGGTCCGGCGGATTGGAAATTCACGGCGGTATAAAGAGGGTCGCGGGAGTGTGTTGATACGACGGGCGGTTGACATTTGCGCCTGCTTCGCGTGCCGAAGCCGCGCGCGGCAGAAAAGTGTTTTCGAGAAAAGGCTCTCCGTGCGCGCCGGTAAAAGTAACGCGCGGCGCCTTACGATAACGAAGCGTTTTCTTGAGCGACGTCGCAATACGCGGGCCCGCTCTCGCCGCGCGGCGCATATTGGCCGTGCGGCGGGCACACAGCAGCAGCAGCAGCAGCATTGTACGAGGCCGGGGTAGCGGAGAATTGCCTACCGTGTTATATATGTGTGGCGAACGCCGTAACTGATCCCCGGCGCTGCATCATTTCTCGGAACTGCGTCAATCAAGCGCGCGACACCCAAGTTCGCCGCCTGTGCATGTAACCGCACGGCGAAATTTCACCGCGATCGTTAACGCCGTAGCGGCTATTTTTGTCGTCGAACGTCTTAAGCCCGGTCTATAATTACGTAAGCGTAGTTGTAAGTGATGTAGTTGTAAGAACTGACCAATTACAGTCGATTATTCTTCTTGTATTCAATTGTGATTGGTAAATTCTTACAACTACAGCTACTTGCAACTATATTCTTACGCAATTGTAGACCGAGCTTTAAGGCCTTCAGGGATGTTCTACAATAAGCCGTTAGTCACTACTCATATCATACTAACTAAGAATTGACCAATCATAGTCGAATATTTTTCTTACATTCAACTGTGATTGGTCAATTCTTACGATTTACGGTTTACAATCTAACATACGACGTATTGTAGACAGCCCCTCACACATAAAATCCCGTAAGATCGTAAGACGTAGGCGTAAGAAAATCCCAATTGAGTAATTAGGTTGTCCGTAACCCTTCCACTCAATTGGAATTAGTCGATTTTCTTACGCTTACGTCTTACGACCTTACGAGATTTTATGTGTGAAGCCTTTCATACTGGACGATCTTTCCTCTCATTTCCCTCGCGTGATAACCGAGGGCTCGATACAAAAAAAAAAAAATGTAAACGCGCGCAAACGCATTCATGTAAAAATTATTTCCAGCTTCTACGTTTTAAGCGTGTAAGAGAAATATTTTCTCTTTAAACTTTTATTTAACGCCCCTTTCCGTATATATCATCAAGTGTTTACAAAAGTATACTAGCACAAAGAGCACACGTATATATATATATATATATATCTAAGACACAATTATACTTAAATATAGGTTGATTAAATGCTTAAAGTGGCTCATGTGCACATGCCTACCAATTTAGATTAACTTTAATCTCTCAATGGTTTAATTTTAACTCTTTACCATTTTCTAATTCTTATAACTTTGGAAAAGGATAGAAAGTAAGTTAAATCGAATTAAAAATTAAACTGTATAAGTAGAAATGAACGTTGATCCAGAAATTATTTCGTGCAAAATAAAGTGTGTTGTGACTCACCCTATATGGACAGCACTGCGCTTCTGTGCCATTTTGCTTGGGTCACTCCCTGTATGCAAAAAAATATACATTAATATGATAATAAACACTTTCTCACAAGACTTAATTTAGAAGTGTATGTCTTGCACACGTGTGTTTCAGAACTTGGATATAAAACTCAGCTGGCTGTTAGAGAAAAATCTTATTGCTCCGTTTTATTGAAATCTATATATAATTCTCTTGGGGGACAATTCTCTTTATGTAATTTACATTATTTCAAAATTTTTACTTTGCGATAAACGTTAACAACAGTTCAGTAACTGTGATTGCTGATGCAACTGTGTTTGAAAACCAATCATCCCAGACAGCATGGAACATTTCAGCAATATCGCAAACATTGTCTTATTACTGTACATTGTCGTATATTGCTGAGATATGTTTTGTGCTTCCTGGGATATTAATGTTGATCAATTTGTTAAATATTATAGCAAATTTTCTTTCCTCCTTCCAATCTTTAAAATCACAATTGTGAATCAGAAAACGATCCCGTTCGTCCGCAATAGCTTGATTAAGCAAAGGTAGTCGATTGCCTACCTTTGCAATAAACTCAAGGGCTACCGCATGGCACACAAAAAAACTTAGCAGTAAGCGTAAGCAGTAAGCCGTAAGCAGTAAGCGAATCGACTAATTACAATCGAGGACGTAAGGTTATAACGTAAGCAGTAGCAAATCCAACACATTGATTTCTTTACTGCCTACATCTTTTTTGCCTACTGCTTACGTTTTTTTGTGTGCGATGGCCCTTTATACCGTCAGCATCTGTGTCAGCAACGAACAATGCTAACCATGTAGCAGCTAGATTTTTATTTACTCCATCGCGCCCGATAATACAAAGGTGGCCGAGAGATCGCTATCTTACTATTCGGAATGAAACGAAAATCACTCCACGGCTTGCCCTTGCACTCCGCACGGCAAACTGGAGCAATTTAGATAGACCACTCTAGTAGTCGCGTCTGAATTGCGTGTGCAGTGCACGCTAGAGCGCAAAGGGATAGGGGGAAAGGGGGGGGGGAGAGAAGGAAATCGTAGGAAAGCGATCCTCTCCGTTTCCCCGGAGGAAACCGCCGCGAGTTTTCCACGCGGTGAGTAAGCGGTTTCCGATTTCGACGCCCGTCGGCCCCCCCGGCCGCGGGCCGACCGGGGAAACGCGGGCGGACCGTCGTGAAGCGACACGGTAACAAAACTCGCTGGCTGGTTTACCTGGAATAGAATGAGCGATCGAGGATACCGTGAACATTCAGCCGGAATTTCCTGTTGCCGAGATGCGACGGAAAAACGGTGCGCGCGGGGCGCGAGGGTATGTCGACGCGGGCGTACGGCGGCTTCCACACTCCGGACCGACATCAAAACTGGGTGTTTACACTTGGCAGTCGCGCCATTTTGGAGTTTCCACTCGGCTCCGGGGTTTTATTTTCACGCACGCACACGGTGGGGCCCACGGGGAGGAGTGCCGCGGGACGACGGAACGCCGCGCGAGGCGCGACCTGTCGGCGACGCGCCGCAAACCGATCCGTCCGCTTGGCGGCCGGATTTGACGATCTGTCGATACGGCAGAAATCTCTCGCGGCCCCGTGTGAAGCCCGTGAATTGCCGTGAAATTTAAACCAAACACGGATACGTCGATACGATCGAGACGTTCTTAGGTACGCGAATTCGATAATTAAATTATTAAATCCGTCGACAAACGCGTGTACTATACAACGTAAATGCGTACCGACGTATCGATCAAAATGACGCACAGCTCGTCCAGAATTTTCATTGGCCGCGTTGGCGCGACCGCGATACGGTAGATCGCGTGATCCAGTCGGTGCGTCATTGAAAGAGATTCGTTTGCATGAGCTCATCGTTGCGGAGTATTCCTCCCATTGCGCGTCTGCCAAAAAAATGTATTAAATAATAATAATAAATTTCGATGATTTACATTGAAGAATCGAAAACTTGACGGGACTCATATCTATTCCGCAGTTCGCACGCTCGGTATATTTCCGTGCCGCCGTCAAACAACGCTCGCTCCCATGCGAACGCGCCCATCCGTAGCCGCGCCGATTGGCGAGTGTGTGCCCACTCGCGACGACGCCGCGTATAGCGCCCCGCCGGTAATACCTGCGTCTCTGGCCGAGCGATATCCTACTACTACGCCACTTCCGCTCGCTCGCCAGAGAGCAAAATGGACGCCTTTGTGTCTGTTTTCTTCGCATTCCCACTATAAATACGGTTTACGGGGCGACGCAGCGCCTGCGACGGGGCGATGCTCGTGCGGCGCCGCGTGAAACGCGTGTGAGGGCAGTGTCGTGCTCGCGAGTCGTGACCGCGGCCCGCCGTGGCCGACGTGGAAATCGCGTCCAACCAAGTAGGCCAAACCGCGGTGGCCCGCGGATGACAATTGAGCGAGCATCCCCCGGACGACGGTGTTACCCGCGGCGAGCCTCGCGACTGGTCCAGCCGACGCGCCGGCCCGCACGACGTGCCTGAGGATCCGCCGGACGGCCGCCGAGTGACGCGGAGCAGCGATACGGCGCCCGGCCTCCCGCCAAAACCAGCCGCGGACGGAGCGGACGGGCGACGTAAATAGTCCCGGGTAAGCGGAGCGAGCCACGGTGCTGTCGCGCCGCGCGGCCGCGGCCGCGTCCGCGTCTCCCCGCGCTACGAGGCGCCCGCGTCCCGCACCACGCGACGCCGCTTCTCCCCGCGAGTGACCCGGCGTATTCTCGCCTGCCCACCAGAGTTCAACGTTCATCGTCCGCAGGAGGATCTCGCGCTTCCCCCTCCTCCCCCCCTTCTCTCTCTCTCTACTTGTACTACTCCCCCTTGTGTTGTTATACCTGATCGCGTGGTCGCTTCGTGGATGTGCACAACGTTGGATGGTAGACGTTTTATTTTGAGAAGGTAAAGGAATAATGCTGTGGTACATGGTGATTGTTAATGTTGGTATGATCTCTGGAAGCAAGTGGATTCAGATTGATGAATAGTCATGGAGCACCCTACTAATGTGCAGTTTTGCTGTGCTACTGGAAATACCAATTTGTTCATGTGCATCAGCTGATCATATTGCAATTCTGTTCAACGACCGGTTGTTTTTATGCGAATATGTAGAAATTTTTTTTTTATGAGAAATTAACAACCCAATTTTTCCAGGAAGGATTTTTCAATGCTTATGTTTCGAATGTGCCCAGGTGATGATTCGTCATAGGTTTATTCTACAAATGTTATTATATGACTTGTATAAATTTAATGTATGCTCCTGTTCTACTTCGTAAAATGCACAATATATTTCTTTTGTGTATTTAAATTCCGTATAGCAGTAACTTAAAAATTTGAGAATAAATTTAGCTTTTAAATGATAAAATAATTCAGAAAAGAATACAATTTTGGTTTTTATAAAATATATATAAGATAATTTTCAAATATTTTAAAAAATTAAATTTGATATTCACACTTAAATGAGAAAATATTTGATTATAGCAATGTGAATTACATGTAAAACATTTTAATTTTAGGTTAGTTATTTTTATTTACATATATTATTTAATATGCATTGTTTTTATTTCAGCGTGTAATTTTTATTTATTCCAGCATTTCTTCTATTTTTATTTTTATAAATATTTAATTTTTTTAAAGATATTTAAATACAATACATTTGAAAAATGGCTATACAGATCAAATTTTTGTTGCAGGATAACAAAGTGCAGATAAACATGGATCGTTTATTGGAGGATCCACTGGCTTCGTCAAAATTTGGTTGAAACTTTCATTTTGCAACATGGGAACTTAAGAGACTTTGTCAAGTTCCCAATATTTGCCTTAGTGCTAGTGTGTCCTTCAACGAGGATTAGAGACTGCTCCGGTCAACGGTGAAATATTTGTGTCAGTATGTCTTGAAATGCGTGTGAGAAAATTTTAACAATGATTTATTTAGACGTTCGTGGAAACAGTGCATTTAGATATGTTCAGTTAATTTACATTTACTGCATATCGTAAGCAAGTACTCTTAGCATGCCTTTGCAGTGCTCAGCATATTGTATTGTCCCACAACGCGAGGAAACTTAGGAACACTGAAACTGATTTTGATTTTCTTTTTTTTGTCCAGGCTGTAATGCCAGAACGAATGAAACTCAAAATGAATGGGGTTGTACCGAGTGTGCCAATAACTACCCTCGCTGGTATCGCGAGTCTCACAGACTTGTTACCCGAAATGCCCCTACCGACTCCGCTGCCACAGACTCTGACTAATAAGTCGCTGCTGTTTCATCCACGAGTGGCAGAGGAGGCGCAGATATTGCTGAGCGTTCGCGACGAGAATCTCGTGCCGCAATTGATAATGTCACTGTCGCAGACGTCGTCGGAACACATTGAACTCAAGGACAATTATCCGAGTACCGAGCAATCGCTGGAAAACGAGCAAAACACGCCTGAATTGCTCAAGGCGATCTTGCAGATAAACCCTGATGTATTCAGAGGAACCCAGCACAATTCTCCAAGGAACTGGACGCAGGCTATGCCTATGCTGCACGCGAATCAATCGCCGGCGAGCTATGGTCGTTTCTCGCCGTCCTACTCGAGCTCTTCGGGCTCCAGGCAAACGCCCCAAGGCAGCCCGGCTCATTCTGCAGCAGCCAGGTCATCTGTACTTCCGCCACCGATTGCCAGCGGCATTGCTCACGCGCAACACCCGCGGATGCCGATCACTCCGCAGAATCATGCGGACATCTCGCAGATGTCTCCTTTCGCCGTGCCTTCTCCGTCGCCCAGAGGCAACGTTATGACCGAACAAACGAGAACGTTGACTACGCCCCAACATATGCAGGAGGACACGAACTGTATAAATCCCCTAGCGAACGTAACTCTTCAACCCAACATGTACTCGCCGGCTCACATGAACTCGCCCAATGCACCGCTGGCATCTATGACCAATATGACACCTCAGCATAACATGGCTGGTATGACGCCGCAACACAACATGCACATGACATCCCCAATGCGTAATGTGCCTCTGCAACAACATTCAGCCATGGGTATGCAGCAAAGTCTTTACGATTCAATGATGAATCAACAAGTACATCATGCATTAGGTAGCGGTCAATCATTGGACATCGATAATGCAGTGCAGGAGAATCAGCAATTTCTTCTCGACCCAGTAGCCGGTCTTTCCGATCTTGACCTACCGATGGAGAACATCGATACGAAGCAGAGCGTCGATCATGCGATACAACATTTATTACCGACTTCTCAGACCACGTCCTTTCCAAATATACATGCCGCCGATATGGTTAACGCTTTAGATCCGGCTGCAGCTAGCATGGCGCCTAATGTGCAACATCAACAGAATAATAATTCGGAGAAGAGTATGAAATTTGCCGGGACGGAAAAGCTGAAGGAGCCCATAGTTATGTTAAACAGATTATCGTTGGCCGATCAGGCGCTTATGCAGAAAAGTCTGGCGGCGTTTGCAGAGAAGTCGCCGAGTCGCGCGGCGAAAATGGGCATTTCCAATCGTGACGAGGCGTCAAAAACTGACTCCGAGAGCGAGGAGGAGGTCGGCAAGAACAACAAATACTTTAAAGCTCGCGCAAAGGAGCGGCAGGTGCAACGAGAGAAGGAGAAAGCGGAGCGGCGAAAAAGCGAGGACAAGGGCCGCAGGCGAAAAAGGATAGTGGACGACGACGAGGAAGATGATAAACGAGATGCGTCGTACTCGCCCACGAAACCAAAAATACGCAAGATCGAGAAGAAGTTAGTGCCTGTGTTAGCCAAACTGAGCGTCGAGGAATTAATGGAGACCAATACTTACCAACGATTTAACTCTACCATAGAGACAATCTTCGAGAATACCGAAGACATTATGACGAACGCCGATCTGGAGGACGACGGCGAAGTGCTTGCGGAGATGCTTATTCCCAAGTATCAACTGCACGATCTTTGTACGGAAGCGGCCAAGCTCAAAACATTGGGCGCCATGGAATCGATACCTACAGATAAATTGGTGAGGCTGCTGAACATCTTGGAAAAGAACATACGAGATGGCGCGAGGGTGTCGCCGCTCGTGGATCCGGACGATGACGTCGATGAAGGACGATTATGGATGCAACTGGCGATGGAACGGGTGCAACGTGCCGTGGATGCGTCGTTGATCGCGTTGCACATTATGACCTCTAGCAACATGCCGAAGACAGTCTACTTGGAAGATGTGATTGACCGAATAGTCCTTTTCATGAAGTTTCAACTGCAGAACACGATCTATCCTTCCTTCGATCCCGTATATAAGATAGATACGAAGAACAAGACTGACAATTTTAATTCTAGCGGACGCAAGAAGCGAGGACATACGAAGGAAGTGCGGGAGAAGAGTATCCTGCAGCTTTACAATAAGATGCACGAGCTGGTAGGTCTGCTGGCCGAGCTGTTGAACATACAGGTTCTAACGGACACGAGTGTTCTGCATGCGTCATCATTGGGCGTCGCGCCGTTTTTCGTCGAATCGGTGAGCGATCTTCAATTGAGCGCATTGAAACTCGTTACTGTAATATTCACAAAGTACGAGAAGCATAGGAGATTATTATTGGACGACATCCTGGCGTCAATTGCGAGATTACCGAGCAGCAAAAGAAGTTTACGCACGTACAGACTCAATTCTGAGGATTACATACAGATGTTGACCGCGTTGGTCCTGCAGCTTATCCAATGCGTGGTGGTTCTGTCGGATTCCAAATCGAAGGACGACGACGAGAAGAAACCCAGTCATGTAGACGCCGATGTCTTCATTATTAACAGATACGAGACCGCCACCAGAATAGCTGGGAATTTTTTAACGGTATTTCTTAACAAATGCGGTAGCAAAGGCGAGGAGATCGATTACAGACCATTGTTCGAGAATTTCGTTCAAGACTTATTAGCGACGGTGAATAAACCCGAGTGGCCCGCTGCCGAGTTGCTGTTAAGTCTTCTCGGAAATCTGTTAGTGGGACATTTTTCCAATAAAAGCTCTGATATGTCGCTTCGCGTAGCCTCCATCGATTATCTTGGCGTGGTAGCGGCCAGATTGCGCAAGGATGCAGTCAATTCACAGTGCAAATTGTCAACCATTGATCAAATTATACGAGACATTAAACTCGAGCAACAAAAGGACTCGGACTACGATCAGATAAAGGACAAAGAGATCGTAGGATTGAACGAGGACGAAGAGAGGACCGTGTTTTTGCAGAAAGTACTCCTGGATTATCTGGCTGTCAACGGGACGAAAGATCCGGCTCTCGGATACGCGCGTCATTTTTACCTAGCCCAGTGGTATCGGGATTGCGCGATGGAGAAGTCCCGGGTGGGTCAGTCGAAAAACAGTCCGAGCAAGAAGATGCACAAGAAACGGACGAAGAAGAAAAATCGGCATCACAACAGCGATCAAGACACCGAGTCCGAGTTGGACGAGCAAGATCCAGACGAGAACGACAATAACGAGCAGAAGAACTCTGAAGCTTATCGAGTTATAGAAGAGAAGAAGAAGTACATTATCAGTAGAATAAGACTGTGCAGCACAGGAACGAAACCGGATATCCTTCAGACGTACATCGACTACAACTCCGCGGAGCTGATCTCGCAATACCTCGCGTCTAAGAGACCGTTCTCGCAAAGTTTCGATAGATACCTGAAGCAGATTCTCCATGTGCTGACAGAATCGTCAATTGCCATCAGAACCAAGGCAATGAAGTGCCTCACGATGATTGTCGAGGCTGATCCGAGCGTGCTGGCAAGAGTGGACATGCAGCTGGGCGTGAAGCACTCGTTCCTCGATCACTCAACGTCAGTGCGGGAGGCAGCGGTTGACTTGGTAGGAAAATTTGTATTGAGTAGACCTGAACTGATTGACAAATATTATGACATGCTGTCGGCAAGAATCCTGGATACTGGCGTGAGCGTCCGAAAACGCGTTATCAAGATTCTCAAGGACATCTGCATGGAGTGCCCAAATTTCCCCAAAATCCCAGAAATATGCGTGAAGATGATAAGGAGAGTGAACGACGAAGAGGGCATTCGGAAGCTCGTCATGGAGGTTTTCCAAAATATGTGGTTTACCCCAGTAAGAGAGCGCCCTACTCTCGACTCAGAATCGTTGTTGAGGAAAGTGATGAACATCACGGACGTTGTAGCAGCCAGCAAGGATATGGGACTCGAGTGGTTTGAGCAGCTTTTGGTAAGTTTGTTCAAACCGAAGGAGGACAAGGACGACAGCACAAAAATGCAGACGGAGCCGCCGCGGGCTTTGCTGACAGCGTGCAAGCAAATCGTGGACTGTCTGATCGAGAACGTTCTACGGTTGGAGGAGACAAATCTAGATTCGGAGAAATCGGAAAAGAAAGGCTCGTCACAGAGGTTGGTCGCGTGCCTGACAACGCTCTATCTGTTCGCGAAGATTCGGCCTCGATTGCTAGTAAATCATGCAATCACTCTACAGCCTTATCTGAGCTTGAAATGTCAGACACAGGGCGACTATCAGATTATCAGTAGCGTTGCACATACGCTCGAATTGGTGGTGCCTCTGATGGAACATCCCAGCGAAACTTTTTTAGCACAGTTGGAAGAAGACTCGGTGAAGCTGATCTTACAGCACGACAGATCGGTGGTCGCAAGCTGTCTATCGTGTCTAGGCTCTGTAGTTAATAATGTCACGCGAAACTACAACCTGATACGAGACTGCTTCAAGAAATACTATGGACACTTAACAGATTACAAATCGTTTTACGAGAAGGATCCAAAGAATCCCTCGCTAATAAGGTGCAGGCCGTTCTTCCGACGAGCACTCTTCACGGTCGGCTTATTGCTACGTCACTTTAACTTCATGGATCCAGAGGTGATAGAGGGCCTGGCGGACAATATCAAGGATCAGGTCTTCGAAACACTTAGTTATTTCGTTCATTTGGATAATGACGATATCCGACACTTTACGCTGTCGGCCATTGGTTCTCTTTGCATACGACATTATGAGTTTATGATGTTGCCGGAATTGAAAGAGCTCTATCATCATTTGCTCACGTCGGAGTACGCATTGGTCCACATGAGAATCCAGGTGCTCAACAACATCGAAGTATATCTGCAAGAGGAAGAGAAGAGGATGATCAAGCAGGATTTAGAATGGGCAAAATTGTCTAAACAGGAGAACTTGAAGGAAATGGGTGACGTATCGTCAGGCATGGCGAGCACTGTTATCCAGCTCTATATTAAAGAAATTCTCGAGTCTTTCCTACACGTCAACGTAAGCGTACGACATGCGGCCCTCAAAGTTATTCAGCTGATCCTGGCGCAGGGTCTGGTACATCCCGTCCAGATAGTGCCCTATTTGATCTGCATGAGCACGGATTGCGAGAAAGTCGTGAGCCACAGCGCGGATAAGCAATTGCAGGATATCGAAAAGAAATATCCCGGCTTCATCCACATGAAGTCGCAATTTGGCATCAAATTGAGCTACCGGCTACAGAAAATTCTACAGAATGACATCACGGTGAGGGGTATGCGAACGAAGGAGGGCGAATTCCCGGGCGCACTTAACGGTTTCCTCTATACGATTCTACGTAACACGAAACAGCAGAGGCGGGCGATCGTATTGTCTTTTCTCAAGCACTTCGACGAGGCTGCTAAAACTAGTCTGTCGCAGATGCTATACTTGGCGGACAATCTCGCCTACTTTACATATCAAGTACAAGACGAACCTCTTTTCATCATTCATCACATCGACATCATTATTTCTATGTCTGGGACGAATCTACTACAGTCTTTTAAAGAGGCTCTGCTGCCTAAAGAGGGCAGTGCCAGGCATATGTCGGGACAGCCGGCCGAACAGCCGATTGGACAGCCGATGGGACAACCGATGGGACAACCGATGGGACAACCGGTGGGACAACCGATGGTGTTAGGACCAGACGGTCAACCAAAACCCGTTCAGTTGTCGACTTTGGAGGACGAAGAAGATGATGAAGAGGACGAAGAAGCTCTTTTGGCCAGATTGCCAGGCAATACTACCTTGCTCAGGGAGTATATTACCGCCAGTCAAGGCTTTTTACTTTTATTAACGCTTCGACAACATCTCAAAGATCTTTATGGGTTTTCTGACGCAAAGATCGGCCAATATTCGCCGTCGGAAGCGGCTAAAGTCTATGAAAAGGCAGTGAATCGTAAAAATAATCTGCTCTTTGAACCTAAGGCCACGTTGCAGAGGCTAAAGGAGGGTGTGACGAACGTCAACGAACTGGACGCGAACGGCAGGAAGAAGCTCGTGAAAGAGTACCTGGACTTCAAGCAGCTAATGCTTAAATTTGATCCTGAAGAACCGGACGATGATGGTGGTCACGATGCTGCCGACACCAGCGGCGGTGGTAAGCACAGTGCAGAGAATCCACAAACAGCGAGGATACCGCAGCATCCCGAAGCTGGCGGCGGTAGGACGATAGCAGACGGTGTCGTTGTGGGAGATGCCAATGCTCTTATCGCGGCTGGCCAGCAGCAGTACCATTTACCATTGCAATCGAATCTGACCGCTCCGATGGAGCATCCGAACAATTCGGTAAACTCGTTGCCTGTTATGGCGGCAACGGCGACGACGACGGTCGCAGCGACACCGGCGACGACGCCCCGGGTGCCGAAGCTAACGATACACACCCATCCGGACGCGAGGGAGTCACACCGGAAGCACCGCGCACACAAGACGGACAAGTCGGTGAGGAAGCACAAGAAGAAGAGGAGGAGAAGAATCTCCGATAGCAGTGAGAGCGGAGAGGACTACAGTGACCCTGACTTCCTAGTGTGAGTGCGGTGGTATATCTCGTCCTGTGTGTATATATAAAAATATTCTCGCGATGATGTGCGTGTGTGATCGGTCGGCTGGAATGACTCTTATTCCATGTAGCCAAAATTTGGACGTCATTGCGACGCGATTGACCCTTTCTCATGTCACCCGAGACGACTCTTTTTTTCCCCAGATCATCAAAGTTGAGATGAATTCGAAAACGGTTCCGGCAAAGGTACCGTTCCGTCAGGAAATTGCATAGAGACTATAATTGCTATGTGGGAATGCGTGTGAGTGAAAGAGAGATCTTCAATAGGAATGATAGCCAGAGATTTTTAAGCGCGATCGAACGTTGAGGTAGGATTAGCGTGTTGTTGGCCGAAACGGCGGGCGTCTGCGAGGTTTATCGATCCGCCATGCTGTTGTTAGCGAGATCGGCTCGTTAAATATTTCGTACGACCGACTCGGGAACATGGTTCGTTCAAATTAGCTTTTCCTTCTTCCCCGTCGAAGTACGCCATCAATACAGTCATTCTTGACAAGCGAAAGCTTCTGGTGATTGTTCGATTCCGTCGAAATGGCGCAAAAGGCGAGAAACATTGAGAGCCATTATCCGAAACGATACTACGAACCAAGTTCTCCGAAAAAAAGTCAAGTACAATAAACTACATTCGAACAAAATTCATTTGTAAATAATGTCACGTAAAAACGATAATTGATTAATTTCATTTTACGGATGAAAGAAATTAGCAAAGAGGAAAGGACTACAAAAATTTTAAGCAGTTTAAGCAATATCTCTCAATTTAATTCGTCATTACATTCTTTTCTTTCCAGAGTGAAGCGCTGCTTATTTCGATAATGCTAACTTATTAATATTTAGACATTTTATTTCGATAATTTATAAATGAATATTTAAAATTCGCTGCGTTTGTTCCTAAGTTTGATAAAACTAAAATATATGATATGTAAGAGATATTTCTGTTATGATTACAATAATATTTAATACTAATATTTGCAATAATATTTTAAACTTTATTTATAAAGTAGAAGGAAAGGAAAATAAACCGCAAGGAACGTTTGATAGTACAACAATAAATTTAACAGAAAAATAAACATAAATGGTCTAATAATAATTTGATAGATTATTTATAGTAAAGAATTTATTATAACAAAGTTTGATTGCAAGATGTTTTAGTCTCAATATTTATCTAGCGTTAACTAAAATCTACTATACCATCTGATTGAAGTTATTATATTAAGTATTTAGTTATGCAATATATTCATTTTATTTATATATATATATATATATATATATATAGATACGTAAATTTTTAAAGAATTTTTTTTAACTCAATATAAAATTTATCTTCAGAAAAAAATGGTGATATTGAATAAGTACGTTAAAGGAATATAAAGAAAATCTGATGTTTAATTTTGAAGCATATCGAAAGACTTTAGGTCAGTATTATCGATATAAGCGGTAATTACTCGCCTTTTAAGGAGCGCGATACCAAATATTGAAGGTCCACAAAATTTGACAGACGACATGAATCGAACTTCGATGGAGGGCGGATTCGTATAAATCCTCCCCTGCAGTATGTATAATAATAGAGTAGCAGGACGCAATTGCCTATGCATTACGAAATGTTGTTTGTAATATCTGTACATAAAAATCTTCAAGTAAAGTATCTTATTTTCTTACAAACTATATAGTGGTGACATTTTACGAAGAATACTTAAGATTTTGTTGTAATATTAAGTATTTATTCAGGATTCATGTTGTCCCAATATAGTTTGCTTCATGCACTCACTCGTCCTTGGTGTACGAAACGACGAAAACGATTAAAAAAAAAGGAAAGGAAAGAACAAACAAAACGGTATCGTTTTTTTTATACAAGCTTATAGAGGTAGTGTGTGTGTATGGCGTACTCTCTCGATGAAAGCGTAAAGCGGAATCTATTGGCGTAAGACGACAGAGAAATACGAAAAAAAATTCAAAGTGTACAAGTTACTCGAAGGACACGATTCTAAAATATGAGTCATTTGGGAATTCAAAAGCTAAAAAGAGTTTCAGCAAATTTGTTTAAATATTTGTAATCCGTAAAAGATACAGCTGATATCCGTAAAAGATATAGCTGATTAGTTGAGAAATCACTAATAGGATGCAATACTTACTTTAAAAAGCGATAAAATTTTGCAGCCGCTATATTCTACAGAACTTTTAGAAACGAACAATTTTAGAATCGCATCCTTCGCTTTCGACTTCGTTTCCATTGTTAACGTACAGCAGCCGCTCCTGCACTCGAAGAAGAATATCACGATTTGTCGAACAATATATGACAATATATAAATAAAAAATAAGTCTTTTTTTCTAGAAATTTAAAATTAATACTAGATTCAAGAGCAATTGTGATTTCGAGAAGCGTAAAGAAATTATATTGATGAAATTATATTTATTTGATTATTTTTCTATTGCGATTAATCTTTTTTTTTTTTTACTTTCATAACTTACAAATATATAGATAAAAAGAGAACGAAGCAAAAAAAAGAGACAAGGCATCGTCTCATTAATTTTCCTAGCAACAGGAAATAGAAACGCGAAATAATGGTTGCCCGACTAAATCAAATTCGAATAGTTAAACGTATTTATTTTACTATCCATCGGGACTTATAAGATACCACGAATATCGATTGTCAGAAGTAATTGTGATTTATCTTACAATTGGCGGAGCGCTGCATGTCTTTTTGGCTTGGAAACGAAGACGGTAACGACGACGATCAAACGAACGCTTCCGTTCTGGAATGTTCCGGAACCTGTTTTTTTTTGTAACGAACGCTTCGAGGAATAATTTGCTGGCGATGCTTCGTTAGCACACATTTCACAGTAATTAACGATTACACAGAGCCTTCATATTTTCCATAATATCCAGGGAAAAAGTTGAATGGATACAAGTACGCATTCAGAGAAATGAGAATGTCGATTCATCATATTATTTCTTTAATTATATACTTCGTCTCTTTTGAAAATTTATATTGAGAGATTTTTATTACTTTATATATAATTTTACATCTTAATTTTTTTGTAATCTTTATTTCCTAATAAGGAAAAGAAATTAGAAACGAAGATTAGAAGGAAATTATTAAATTTTTATCTATATATATCGCGTGGAGTATTCATTCAGTTTTATCGCTATGTCTCTCAACTTTTCTCATTAAAAACAGAAAACTAATTTATAGCTTTTGATTTTATATAAAATTGTTAAATTTATTACAATTCTGTCAGATGCGATTTGTGCGAACTTATCCCGTGTCGCGAGAAAGTGTTAATCGATTATTAGCGGCGCGATGCATTTACATTCGATTATGAGAGACTATGCGCAAATTTTCGTACTGTTTGCGGATTTGATAACTTTATTGACGAACGTAAGATCTCAGCACATTCTCTTACTTGATTTACGATTAAACTCGCGTTCTATCGAGGCCCCAGATGTACACCCGTCTATATCACGTCAATAAATCTGACAGTAAAACGTGTGTGAATTCATTCGTTTAGCGTTAAGGATACGCGTTGACTTTAGAAGCGCACGTAGGAATTTCGCCCCGGGGGAAAAAGCTTTTGTCACACACGCTATCCGCTTTTTTTTTTATCTTTCTGCTTCTCGAGATTCGAATATTTCTCGTGCATATAAAAATTGGGTAAAATTATGTGATTTTTGCTTAAGATTAATTTTCATTTTTATGAAATATTTTAATAACTAGGCTATCTGTGTAGCAAGAAATCTGCCTATCTGTCGGATGTGCGAATAAACTCGGGCCACGTGCGTTTCTGACGTGTAGATATTAGTGAAATTCATTTATTAGACGTACTGAATTCTCTTAGAAAACAGAAAAAAAATACTTGTCTCGTTTTTTGATAGAAATTCGAGATGCTAAATACTATATAGAAGACTGCAAAACACCAGATTTTTACGAACGACGATTCTCGAATCCAGGAGAAAGCAAAACGCGAACCGTAATATATAGTAATCGTTGCGCGTTGTTTCACACGCAACAAAAATCCCGCACAAAATCATTAGTCGTAAAATCGTTTTCTCGATTTCTGAAAATTGAAAATTTGATTTTACGCACGTGACTTCTCACTTCTCATAATCGTTCGCATTTTTCTTATTAGCTCTTCTTGTCGCAAGTATTGCGAAATCGCGATGAAAACTTTCTGTAGTCGGTAAAATCCGAAAATTTGAATTCTGTACACTCTATGTGGTCTCTCCAAAAATACTATTATTAATTTATTAGTTTTATAACGTATCATATAGTTTTATATGTGAGTTAATTCGCTTTGCTTCGTTATGTCTCATTATTATTATTTATCAATCGGCGAATCAGTTATTAGACTTCGGCGCGAGAGGCTCGATTGTGGAGGGACTGGCTTTTCTTTTTGTAACTGCAACGTGATCGGTAATACGTGCACAAAATTATTTAAGTGTTTGATTTTCCAACAGGTTTAACCGATACCGGTTTGTGCAAAAAATATCTTTATATCGAATATCTTCGTAATTGTGAATATATTTATCTTTTGCGAAAAATGTTAACATTATTTTATAACGTACACATTGTGACGTAAAAATAGTAACATTTTTCTAAAGTGACATTAAATTATTACAATTTTTGTATTGCGAAAATACTGTGATTATCTAAAGTTATATCGCAAAATTTCATTAGTTTATATAATTTTATATATTATCACACGTATATTACACAAAATTATTTTTTTGTCAACAAGTCACACGATGCGAATTGTGGAATCTTGTTTCCAAAATTGTATACCGTCCTCGAAGCGTGCAATGCTAGAGTTTAAGCGAGAACTTATTTCCCGACACGTGCAGTTCACTTTTAGAAAAAAGATCGGAAAGAATAATTTATTAATCAGATATTCGTGTAATCGTTTTATGATTAGGAAATATGAGCAGGTTTTGTGAGAAAGTCAGATTAATCCGGAGTTTTTTATTTAATAATAACGTCTGCTCCCAAAAATACGGTAAAGCAAGAATTATTTCTCGCAAATCGACAATTTAATAATATCACGGCTCGAACCAGGCTGTATTATACGCGAAAGAAAAAAAAAGAATATATTGGTTCACTTAGCAAACAATTTCGTATTCTACAAGTCGCTTAAAAATTACTAGTTCTTTTATACCGTTTTTCTATCGTACATTTCTATAATTGATGAAAACGTTCTCTCTGCAGAAAAGTCAAAATTTTGTAAAATAGCTATATGCCAGTGCTGTGTAGAATTTCTACTTTTGGGCTTAACATTGAAATGTATCGGTTCATGCTGTTCTTACTCGTCACTTTATAGCTGTTTTCTCGTACGACGCTCGGTCTCAATGACGAGACAAGTCTGAGATTGTTAAAAGTTTTTTATATTCACTGTTTAAGAAAGGATATTATAGTATATTAATAATATAAATTTTTATTACTAATATTATAAAATATTTTTAATGTGTAATACATATAATACACGTAAATATCTATTATATATATATATATATATATATGTATTTTGTGCTTATATAATTATTATATATTATGTAACGGAATATATATAATTATATATATAATTAGTATTATATAGTTTGCCAAAATTGTTTTCCGCATCATTCGATGTATCATTTGAAATATTGCATATACGTTTTTTTTTTAAATTACGTCAAACATTTTTTAATAGTCTTACAAATTAGAATAATCTCGTTCTTGAGATCGAGCGTTCCATGCGAGAAAACAGCTATGATATGAGGAGTAGGAACGGCAATGTGCATGAACATATTTTAATTTGAAGTCCAAAAAATATGTATGTACAAATCTTGGACCGCACTGTATACTCTCGCGCGGCTTTGGTGGCAGTTCTCTCCAAAGTCAGCCTCTTCAGTATTGTCACGAAAAAATTCGAGGAAATCTTTCTTTTCGAACCCGTAATGATAGTTACGATTATACATATACATATAGTATATATATACATATGCAATTATATCTGTACATAATTCACGAATGTAAAGATTCTAATAAAATTTATCAATAACTCATGCGTTTACCAAAACCCTCTCTCAGAAAAGATTTCTTTTTTCTGCCGATAACTTTTTCTTGTATCTGTAAATCAATTTAGTTCAATTTAAGCATTTTATTTCGTTCACTTACCAAAGAGACTAAAATTTTTATCATATAATTCGACTGTTCTTTTTTAAAGTTTTCTCATAAGATATCTCTTCGGAACGTTCGTTTAAAAGGAAATACAAATATTTCTTATTGATTTTCATATAGAAAAAGAAAGTTTTGATCCGAGAAAGAAAAGAAAGCGTTGTTATTGTGAAACAATCCGCTGTTATTCGAAAGGAGTAACAAACGACGGAATTATGATTAACAGAGCAAAAATTAGAGAAAAATATTAGTCTATCGACACGAGAGACAACAAATAGCGCAATCTACATGGACTTCACTGTTGATTTAGAAAACAACTGTTAATGATACAGGGGACGAAAGGAAGGTTTCGCTGTACAAATGTTCACACTTGTACATATTTATCCTTTAGGTTAGTGATAAAAAAAATCGCGGCAATGACGTTGCAGGGACGTGTGTGTCAATCGAGAGAGCGTGAATGAAATAGAGTATGTGTTAAATACGGATTTATCGTTCGTTGTAATAAAAAACAAACTCCTAAGTATGCATTATAAATTCTAAATTATATTTCTACATATATATAAATATATAAATAAATAAAAATGCAAGAGTATAAATATAAATACAGATACTGTCTAAAAGCGAGGAAACAAAAAAAAATATAGAGTACGTTTTAGAGTCTTTGCGCGTATTCTCACAAAGAGTGAGAGGTGCCGCCGTATCGTGCCGTGTAGGATTGTGCCGCGATATGTAAACAAATGTAGTAATTAATAATAGTGATAATTATTAAGAGGAATTTAAAAATGTTGCGAGTCGAGCCGTCGAACTGTCGTCGAGCTATTGTATTCGGCGCGATACGGGACATTCTCTTTTGTATTATAGCATTATATATATTATACATATTGTATTACCTATGTGTTTTTGTATTTGGTAATCTAAACGAAGGAATATCTCGAATTAATGAACAGAAAAAGATTGATAGAAAGTATATTATATATATTTGAGTATAAAGCCGCCGAGGGTTGAAGTTATCCGAGACGACGACGGTAATCTTCTTCTCTTTTTCTTTTATTTTTTTTCTTCTGAAAATGAAATAAAAATAACGAAACAAACACAGAGAGAGATAGCGATTTATAATAATAAATTGTAAAGCCGAAACGGCGATTCTCTGGATAAATTCAGCACTCGTTTACTCATAACTTATTATGTTCATCGTCTGAAAGAAACAAAAAGGTACGTTCGTAAAGAAAAATAAACATAAGTATATATCAATGTTTTGTGAATTTTTTAATTGCCTTCTCCGTTAAATGAACATTGGCTGAAAAAAAAAAAATCTTCAACTTCAAGAAAATGTTAGGGCATCCTTGATCTCTATCGATTCCCTGTTTCTCCACTGGACATATCTGAAGAGACGAAATTTTCAGATGTAAATATTATAAATTAAACATATAAAAATAAGCATTTCTTAAAAACGTACAAACGTGGAACGTCTTTGATATATTGCAGTTTTTTCGGTTCCCTCGTGTTAGAATCGTGTATTCTACATTTTTCTCTCCACACTTCAGTCAAATTCAACAGGGTCGAATGATCTTGTTTTTTCGTTATTTGCGGTCTTATGATTTTTACCGTTTGAGTTTTAGCCAACCTCCGACTCGCTATTAAATTTTTTTTTCTACTTGTATATTCTGCATCTTGCTTTCTGTCAGCATTATAAGACCACAACAACTTTATATTATTATTTCTAAGATTTAGCACAATTAGCAGAAGCTACATTTATATTATAATTATTTAAGTCACTTGTTAAAATATACAAAAATTTTTTATTAGGTTGTAAAATAAATTGCAGATCAAAATTAGCTAAAAACTTTTCTCATTATTTTATTATTTAGCGTGTTATTGTCCCAAGTTCTATTTTGAAAACGGCTGACGTTACCTAAAGGCTTTGATCAATGTCGGATTGTACTTTGGTCCCCCTCTCGAATCGTCTTTCGAAGAAACTTCCATTGATCTTCTCTCACGATGTTCCGCCAAAACTTTCCGAAGCCTTTTCAATCTTTCCCTCTTACGTTTTTCTTGCGCGGCAAGCTTCGACTCCGTCAGAATCCTTAACTGCTCCTCGTCGATCGAACGTTTACTCTCTCTCTCCTCTTTCCACCGTCTTACTAATTCCTTCTTCCGATTATTGATATCAACGGGCTCGCCAGTTGTTCCCTTTTTACACTTATCCGTCACGCAAGAGGAAAGATCTTTTGTGATATCGGAGTTTCCTTTCTCTCGCGAAGTCTCTTCCAAGGTCTCGGCCCCGGTTTCATCCTCGTGATTCTTCACCTTCATCTTCTCCATTTCTTTTCGTTTGCGCCACTCTCTGACGCTCGATCGTTGCTTTTCACGCAGGCTCAGATAAACCTTGTACCAAGCCTCATGATTTACTATTGCCTCCGCTGTGAGATCCGGACATTTGACTCGAATGGCAGCCACAAGGGCAGGGATGCTGCTGCATTTCTTCCGCATTTTCAGGAACAACAGATGATCCTCGTCGCTCCAGTTATCAGTGTGGCCTGTAATGTGATTTTTTTAATCTGCATATTGATTTTTTAAATATCGCCATAGTAATTGATGGAATTGATGTATTTAATAATAAAATTATGACACAGAGCGAAAGTCTTATAAAATATGTATAAAAATGAAGTTTAAGAATATATCGAAAAAAAAAATTGAGAATAGAACATATTTATTATTTATATCTGACTTGATTGGATTAATATAAACATTTCATTAGGCGACATTTAACGTAAACATATTACGTGTTATAAAGTAACACGCAACTGTCATAAATTATATTTTATTACGCACTTTAATTGCTAACGCAGAGCGAATGCAAATGTAGTTCGGTACCTGTTTTAGCAATTAACTCGTGGAAGTTCTCGATCGCCTTATAATCACAACACTTTTTATTTTCCTTGTTAGAAGTCGCGGCGGACGTCGGTTTGCCGATGCTACCGGTTGCATTTTCATACTTATGCAAATTTGATTCAAATTCGCGTAATTCAGATTCGAGAGCGGTTTGCTCCTGCGACAGAGTCGCAGTCTGCAATTGGCAGAAGTTCTGAAAGTCCCGAATTTTTCGCGACAGTCTCACTAGCCGTTGTTTGTATGCATTCGTATCTAAATAAATCATATGTTAATTTCTTAGTTTTAAATGTCGAATTTATCTCTTTAATAATAGATGCGCATGGATTAAAATGTTAATTCTGTTTAAATAAATTTTAAAAATACAGAAGGCGCAGCATGCATAATAATATTATGTAAAAATTTTAGATGAGGTACAAAAATAATTCGAGAGAGTGACGAGAATGAAAATGAGAATAGCGTTATCAGTGGAGAACAAATGAATTACGCTAAAGAGATTTACCTAACTTCTGGATCTGCTCGGGACAATTCGTGATCGATTGTACCGATCGCAGTTCCTCCGTAATTTCCTCCAAGGGTTTTCTCATGCCATCCAGAAAAATCTGCCTTCGAAGAAGTATCGAAGTTTAAACCGCATTGCGAGAGGACGATGCCGCGTGCGGACTTGATATGCATAACGCAATCTAAAATCGACTGATTCGTTTTTCTGCTGCCTACCTGTTTTTCGAGATGTCACTCATATTATGCAAAACGGGTCGTAGAACTTCTGGTTCCAGTTTCATGTTCTCCATCAAGTTGGCGAGGCTCTTTTCCATCAAGTACTCTTGCTGCTTTAACTTCAACAGGGATTTCCTGCACTTCGTGCTTTCAGCGATGCGCACTTTCCCACCCGGCGGGATTCGCTTTTCCCTCTTATCTCTCTTGTGAGATGTAATCTCACTCATTGTACACGTATAGCTGCGATATTTTCTTCGAGGAAGCTTATTGTCATTTATTATTCTAATAAATTAATTTAACCTAAGAGTTTATGAGTTAGTAAACGCGTTGCGTCTTTGCGTAGAGAGCTAAGTTCACTGGAGTTTGTGAGACCTGACAAAGCTTTATATGGGTTTCCATAGTAATTCGCCCTAAACATCTCCCTTCCCACGGAATCGCACCTGCTGATTGAGGAAATTCATATGGAATTGCATTTAGAGTACACAAGAGGCGCAGGAAAAGCAATTCACATGTATAACTATATTTTATATGTGAAAAATAGGTATTATAAAGATATCTATATCTCTAATATATTATAAATTAGAAGTTACTGTAAAATGTTTATCACATTTAAAAAACTGATATTATACTAAATATACTTTGCACCTAAAGTGCTAATTTTTAATTAGCTTTTTAGCTATTATTTATCATTATCGTAATTGTCTGGTTATAATAATTACACACTCGCAGTCGTGCACACTTACGTTAAATATCAATGTATATAATGTTAATTATTTATTATATAAGTCATTTTAATTAACTGATTAATCATTATTTTCCACAAAAATTCCCTCAAAGCACACAAAACGCTTATAAATAATTAAAAATATATGTATAAACCATTGTTACCCGAAGTCGATTAGATTGTTGCGATGGTATTCTACAAGCACGTATTTATCGACGGCTACATAAACCCGAAAATTTTGGTCGGTAATCAATGATGCGAAATAAACAAGTAATTTCACTTTAAAGAAAATAATCACAAATGACAGAAAAAACTGCAAGAGAGACATTTATGTCTCTATCAAAACAAAAATAAGATATTTATTATTAAATTTTATATTTCTACGCAAAACATCAATACAGATTTTACAAAAAAATTAAAATAAAAATAATCTAGGTTTTATCGGGGAAAAATGACATTCCGTTAACATACATGCAAGCAAGAGAGATCTTATTGACAATGTTCATGTTTACAGTCTCGTTGTATCAACGTTATCAATGATATCGCGACGAGCGCGCGCGTTCTCCAATCTGTAGTGACCCCTCGCGGTGCGCGGCGAATCGACTCCGATTCCCCTTTCCATCCGCGGCACTTCGACCGCTTGCACTGCGGCGCATTTATACGGGCGGCCTGTCTCTAGGCGCCTCAGTCTCTGATTGGGACGCGACGCGTGCGAGTATGGGGTTTGCGCGCGTACCCCGCGAAGCGTACCGTGACAGCATCGCGCTTTGAACCGCGCTTGCGACCAACAGCAGCAGCGACGAAAAACGAAACGATCGCGCCAACGGGGAAAGAGGAAGAGCGAGAAGGGACGACGAGAGAAGACAGCTCTCTCTCTCTCTCTCTCTCTTTTTCTCTCTCAGTCTCTGTATGGCTCCTATGTATCTTTGATACATTTTCCTCCCTTTCTCTCTCTCCCTCTCGTGCGCTTCCCCTGACAACGCATCCTCCGGCGCGGAAGCGCGCGCCTGATCGCGTATGTCGCCGGGAAATCCACCGGCTTCGACAGACATTCGATTTTCCGCTCGATGAGTGAAGGATCCGCCGCGCTGCCGTGGTGACGGGTTGACCGGTGCGCGCCGCGATCGGGATCGCCTCGCCGCGCCTCGTGGTGATTCGGTGGTGGTGATTTGGGAAGGACTTCCTCCTCCCCTGGATTCGTGAGACAAGCGTAAGTACAGCTCCGAGTCGTCTTCGGTATATGCGCTTTGCTTTTGTAAACTACACCTGCGTACTACATATCATTACAACTGTGCTGCTTTCATAATGCTTGTATTGAGAACGCGATAGGCATTAGTAGGTATATTGAACGATCGACTCGCGGATCGAAGGAAATCGAGGTACGTCATCTCGAGTGACGTTGAAGGCGAAACGCTCGATTTGAATTTTAATAAGCAGGTGCATTTATGATTAGCGTATTCTGATTCGAACCGTTTTTCTTTGTGTGACGAAAGATTCATATTAGATAGAATATTATAGTATCTTTTATGTTTTGGTAGATAACAATTATTATTATACACAAGTGTTACACATATTGGATATTTAGATAAAAAGATTTTTTGTTTCTATTAATTTTTTTTAAAGGATATTTTTTGGATATTTACTAGATAGATTCTTATTTTGCGTTGTATGTAAATTCTGACACTTCTAGAAAAAAATTTCTATATCGCGCGCGTTTCTCTTTGTGACATTATATATAATGTAATAAAATTGTACGTATCTACATATGCACAAAAAATTTGATTATATTTTAATATTATCGCGACTAGAATTGTATGCATAAAATTCCTTGCGACACACCCTGTAATTAGGTAGTTAGGCCATTTAAACGAGAAAATGGAGCAGTTCAACTGCAGCAGGACATAAATAACTGATGCATCTGTTGCATTACAAAGATGACTCATGGTGAGTTTTCTTATTCAATGACACTGATAAGGAAACATGGCACGCGACATGTTAATGTTAGACTTTGACTTGAAATGGATATTCAAGATAATAATCATGCGAGTAGATATCTCGAGCTGCAGTGAAGAACGCGCGAGATAAATTCTTGGGAAAGCATTGCAATTATATATACGGAATTATCATAAAATTAGATGCATTTATATTAATTTTATCGCGCGTATGTATGTATGTGTGTGTGTGTGTGTGTGTGTGTGTGTGTGTGTGTATATATATATAATAATGTTTATATTTAAATATATAATGATGTATCATCTATCATAATATAGTACCATGTACTAATTCCACTGTAGAGGCCGTAATAGGCAATAATTAATTGCAGTCTTATTTTATATAATTTTATGCTATTATATCTTCCTATTCTGGCTACTTAATCACTCGTTAGAGTCGCTTTTACAGAGAAAGTTTCATTGTTCGAGCGATCGCAAAGAAGCTCTACTCCGTAATTATTTAATCAATTATGAGTAACAATATACGGTGATATAACAAATTATTCGTAATAAGTGGACAATGATTAATTATAAGTAATCGAAATCTTATACCATTCCGACAGTTTTCTTCGTATTGCGTTTATTTAATCGGTCGTTAAAACTTTTTACGTAAAAGGCTTCATTGTTCTGACCATTGTAAGGAAATGTCGCAGCGCAGTAATTTAATTAGAAGTCGTTGGTGCAATTAGAATTACAAGAATAGCGTGACTTTCTTTACGTTAAATAATTCCACGTGATACTAATGTAAAAGTAGATTGAGTAATTTGTTGACAAAATGCATGGTTCTCAAATTTAACGATATTTTCAAAAAGGAATCAACTGATTTCTCTCGTGATAAAAAAAAATTATGTTGACTGTGATCTTTAAGTCCTACATGTAATTATATTAAGATAAATTGCAAACTACGTATTAAAAGGGAAAGCAAGGTCGGAGATTTGGAAAAGTTATCAATCCGGATTGACGATACGCGCGATAGTTAGATCGCGCGGTTGACGAGTGTTACTCGCCCGACGGGACACGGCTCGCGCGAGTAATGGCGCGATAATTTCGCGGCGATTGAATTGCCGACGCAATTACTCGCTGGAGGCGTACACTCCTGCGAGCGAAGACGATCGAGATAAGTGGACGGAGACAAAGCGTTTTGTCGCGTGAGATAGTCAGTCACTCTCGAACTGTGTGCGACATCGTTGCGCGCGCGCGCGCGGTGTGTAGTGCAGCGCTCAACGAGATACTCCCGTCTCGACAATAAGTAATAAAACGCAGGCGTGGTGCATAATAAGCGACGCACGGCGCGATGCCCGCGCGCGTATCGCGACTACTATTGAACGGCATTGAACTTTCGCTCGATCCTTATCGATCTCGCGTACGCTACATATTGCACTTTGCTCCTTGGCATCATTTTTACGGCTGTTTGCGTAAGATAAATATTTATATGACGTATATGTGCGTGCACAAGCGGTTTTAGTGAAAGATAATATGAGTTTGATCCTAACAAGCATCACTTCTTTGAATGGTGATTGAAAAAGATCGTAGGATACTTTTCATATCCCACCTTTCACTCGATTGATCGCCATAAAAATTTTAATATTTTAATATTGCATTACTTTAATGTCTGAATTTTAATATCTATTCAATTTTACACGTCAATATATTTGATCTATGTGACGAAAATACATATAAATGATGTAGAACAGGTATATAACTTATTTTTACGCTTTGAGTATCTAATATGCCGGCAAAAGCGTACGTTGTCACGTATATCCCACGGAATTGAAATTATCTGCGCGACAAAACGCAATATTCGCCGCACTATTGCTGCTCTATCAAATTCAGTATAGACGAATTGTCGCGTCCCGATATTGCGCGATGGATCGCCGCGTATTGCGCGAGCATCGCGGCTTCGGAACACCGTGCTGCTCGTTACGGCTGTTCTCTACGGTTAAAAGTGAATGGGGAACCCGCTCATTCATAAGATTTTCTTCCGAGGGGGGCAGCGACCAGCCGCGCGCGTTCCCTGCCTGCTCGCCGTCCAGTCTCGCTCGCTTCGGCGCAGCGCCGAGCGTGCGCGGAGGATGCGCTTTGCGGCGACTGGACATGCAACTTATCATGCTCACTAATGCGAGAGTATCTCTCGATCGGAGGACGATGCTCGCGAAAACGAGGGTCTCGGGATAAATATTTATATCTCTGCGCGCGCGCGCGTGTTTCGCTTCGCTTCGCGTAAACGAGTTTCACGAAGGACGAAAAATGAATAACTATGTATTTCATGTTTGTAACAGCGTGCGTATTGAAGAGTAACGACGCTATTAGTTCGTTATCTAACTTTCCAGACATTATCGTAGACCCTCCGTGTCGGGAATGTATCAACGACTTCTCTGTGCACGCGTATAACGGGAAATTGATTACACTATCTCTCTGAAAAGTTTAACGGAATTGCGCCTGTAATCTGAGCGATACGACTTCTAAACAGAAGTTGAACACTAGAAGTAGCATGTAATGTAGAATTAATTAACGCTGACATATATATATATATATATATATGTATATATATATACGGCGAAATGATGAACGCTGTATAAACACGTTAACTGCACAAAAACATGGGAGTCTAATAACCGGCTGACATATTCGGAAAATGATTAACTAACAACCGACTCGAGCCGGCTTTATCTCGTCGTTGTGTGTTCGGGAATATAATATCAAAATAAAATCTCTAAAATGTACGGCCGCCACGTTAATGCAATAACAAATCATTGCCAAGATAGAAAGCGAGAGAGAGAGAGAGAGAGAGAGAAACGTATTGGATTTATTTCACAGAGAAACACGCGCGGGCGTTTACGCGGTTTGTAAAGGTTTAACATTGTTAAAAAAATGCGACGATAACGTGGCCGAAACATCTCTCTCGTTAATCCCATCTCTCGCTCGCGCGCTCGACGCCCCGGCAGATTGCAATGTATACCGAACGTCACGATTAATGAACGGCTGTCAACGGCGTTGCATCGCCGGAAAATCAGTTGCACGTATATAGTCGCGGGCTATATGCCGCTGTCGAGAGATGCGTTTGGCGAGAGACGTGCGCTCGCTGCATCGGATTAAGTTGGATTTCAGTGCGTATGCGCGTGTTTTGATATTCCGATGACAGGCACTATCCTTAGAGCAATCAAGAAGCGTGTAATTTTTGCGAGGGGGAGGGAGGGGGGGGGAGAGAGATTATAGACGAAAACCGAATCGCTGCGTTTCGAAAGTATATACGCAGAGGGTGCCCGCCGCCGGGTGGAGAAATTATTACGTCGGAGACGCGACGGAGCTTTAATTTCGAACGAATTTTTTACCTTGTTTACGGATTCTCCGGTCAATTTGGCATTGAAGTTTCCCCGACGTGATTTAGGGTCTCTCGCAGTTGGCGGAACTTTATATATTCGCGTGTTCTCGAGATTCACAGCCTCGAGTGTGGAACACGCCGCGATTGTCAATACGGTTATGGAAATGGACCTCCACGAAAGGGAGGAGAAAAAGGAGCAGACGCAAGACGCGTGGGGGAGGGCAATAAGTCCGGCCGAGGCGGGAGGTGATCAATCTCGGCGCGCTCGAAGGTAACTTTACGGGCCGGCGCGTAATGATAAACGACGTCGGAGCCGGTGCTCCGAACGCTTATCGGGCCGTAGCGCGTAGAGATATCGTGTTTCTCGTTGCCGTTGCAACGCGCGCGGGCCATGCGCGACCATGCGCGACGCGGATTTGCATTCGCGCTCGGCTACGCGCGCGGGCGTATAGCCGGGCCCGGCCCGGCCGAGCGGCGCGGCTCGTCGCGCCGTTCCCGTCGCGTCGTCATCGTCGTCGTCGACGTCGTATAGGAACAGGTTCATTCCGTTCGCGCGAAATGAATGAAATCGTTAGGCGTTACGAACACGCCGACGCTGCGCCGGATCGTTTATCGGGCCCCGGTATCAGTGCGCGTTCGAGCGCAATTATGCGTCGCGTAACTCGATGCGCGTTGCGCGCGCGAGAGGGAACAGGCGCCGGCTTACACATCCGGTTTCCCGGATACACGAGCGCCCATCGAGATGACTGTCCGTTGAGCGCGACGCTGCAATATCGATCGCTCGTTACTAGAATCACAACTTAATTTTTCGATGATTATACGACAGGTACACTGAGAAAAAAAGTTGTTGAAACAATTAAATGCGTTTTATTGACATTTTTCTTTGGTTCAATTATAAAGAACAATTTTGCTGAATCCAGATCTGAAAATAATTTTTGTTCAATAATCAAAATAATTTTGTGCGAAAGTTAAAATGATTGCTAGAATATCAAAACGTTTTATAGCAATGCTTATCAGTTTTAACATTCCAACGAATTATTTTGCTAATTCAACACAAAATTATTTTCAGATCTGTTTTTAGTAAAATTTTTAGACCTTTCAACAAAATCGTTCTTTCTGTGTATGTATATGTTTTTGAACCTACATCAATAACATTAACATAATATTTTTGCGAATCAAACATTTTGTTGAATTAACAAAATATTTGTTTGACACCCCGTGATCGCAAAGTGTAGTTGAATAAAAAAATATTCATTTGATTTAACACTTTCTTTTCTCAGTGTGTGTGTACAAACGAAACTGATAATAAATGATAATAATATTTTGAATAACAATATTTTGAAATTGTACGAGGTTTGTTTTATTAAAAGAGTATAGAAAAATTTATTATTATGCGATTTAAATAAAAATCTAAATATAATCTTCGTGCCGGAAACGCTTAATTTAAACGCGAAGGCGTAAATGACACCGGCTTTACCAGTTTGCTCGTGTTTGTTTTGGAGACAGATGCCGCTACGTATCGCGATGTGTGTTTTGTACAGGATTATGTTTATATACTTCTCCTCTTCTCTGAACATCGTTATATGTATATACACTAATAAGGGATTTTAAAACAAACAGTTTCCCCGGACAAAGAAACGCTGTCATTCTTATGCGCGCGAGTGGGCTCTTAATATCTCGACGACGATGATATCTCGAATCCGAGTCTCTCTTCCACCTAGCGATGTAATCATTACGGCTGCGCTGCCTCCCTGAGTAGCTATCTCTTCTACATGAAGTAATACTAGATAATTGTAGAATGTTTATGACGCGATAAAAGAGCGGAGTGTTACAGTTTGAGACGATAAAATAAATCTGAAAAAAAAAGAAGTATCTCGCATGATGATGTATTCGAAAGTCGTTATGCCCATTGCGAAAATTCTGTGCATATCTTATGCAGCGCGCGAGCAGATAATTCATAATATTTTATGAATAATGAAGGAACGGAATATGCATGAAGGAGACGAATTCATAAAAAATATTTATTGGCCTATTTATATTTAATTAGGAACGTTTGTCAAGCCTGACAGGATTGACGCGATCTCTCGAATATCTCTATTATGCAAATCGTGTATTCTCCCGCGTTGTCTCTACGACGGGGATACTGGATCAGTTGCGCAATTTTTCATCGTCCGTTCTTATACGAACGCTCACAATTAGACTTCTGCTGCGAGACACATTTATCGAAAATGAAATGGATGCGTCTCCGGATCGAGCCGCGAATAATCACGCGGAGTCCTGACCGTGGGACGACTCACAATCAGTGGCGAAAAAAAAAGGAGGGGAGGGGGAACATAGTTGATATTTAATGGGCTGTAAAAGAGCAAATGACCGTTAATTGCGCGGCGCGCCTCATTGCGCTTGCATGAAACGGGCATTATACGTCCCGTGGCGGATTCGTTTTCTATATTTACCTTTCGCGAAATTATCACATCGGCCATCGCCGTAATTACGACGCAGCGAGACTTTCAATTTATCGCGATCTTGTTTTCCCTTAATAATATATCGGTGCTATCTTTGGTACGACGCAAGAATGTTGTCGTCGCATTGCTCGCGTATAACGTAACATTACTTTAACGCGCGCGCGATTAAATTGCCGCGGCCGGCGGCGCGGCGGCCGATCGGGGGGAGCGCGCAAACACTCCGCGCCTCGTATTACCTATATACGCATCTCGCGCGCGCGTGTGTGTATGTACATCGCGCCGCGGTATTTATAAATTGCAGGATTATAAAGGATCTAATAATGAAATCCGCCGGAACGCGCGCGGGGTAATATAGTAAAGCATCGGCGATCGTTCGTAATTACTCATAAAGTCTTACCTAAGACGAGATCTTGATATGGATTTGCGAAGGTACGCTACCCGCGCGACGCGTACGCGCAGTAACGCTCTGCGAAACGTCACCGCTCATGCGAATAATTACATTACATGAGATTACTGTTTACATAACTCATCCTGCATAATATTTACCGTAATCGACGATGAATGAGGGGAGGATGAATCGGCCGGATTATACAAAGTTAACTCGCGCGCGCGCGCCCCAGAGAAATTATAGTAATAGGGTGTAAGAGTAACTGCTTCCTGGCGATTAGGAGAGTCGCTAAAGCAAGTCGTAGGGATCGGAATTGTGTGCACACGTGTGTGCGTGCGCGCGCGCATCTGTAAGTGTCGCTGGGTGACACATAAAAATGATAAAGCAAGTCGAAGCGGTCGGAATTAAGTCGCCGGACGACTCGTAAGGACGTTTGAATATATATATATTTTTTTTCATTTAATCCGGTTCGGCCTTTAATTCTATTCACCCGTCTCACCGTGTCCGTTGCTATGCGACGCGCGCTTGGAGGAGGACGTTTTCGAAAGATTCAACTCGCGCGAAGAGAGACCGACGTTCGGAACATCCCTGCGCACGACTGTCGCCCGCGCGTTTTCCTGGCTTTGCGTCATTTCATTTTCCATCGAGCACGACTTCATTGTTGTGAAACGTTTCGTCGAGAAAGGGTTCCACGGGCCTCTCGTCGGCCTCTCCTTATTATTCCATTGAGCGGCACATAAGGGACGGAATATTAAGAAGTCGCTGCCCTACGGATATCGGCGGCGCACGCTCGTTCCCTATGAAAGCGCGTTCGTAAAAGTTTACCTACGTGAGCGTACTATAAAGGCGCGCTACACCTGACATAACGGTGCATCACGGTCGTGTCTACGCGGTGTCACGGGGAGCTGCATATACGCAGATAAGTGCCCGGAAGCGCGATTATATTCTCGCGGAATATCTCGAGGGAAATCGAGTACTTCTTAACATCGATCTCAACATTTTTACTTCAATATTCCGCACATTTTTCTATTCTAATATTTTTCTCAACACAATTCAAAAATGTTTTTTTTTATTTCAACGCTCTATAAATTCCGTATCCTATAAATTTCAACGGAACTTGGTTTTAAGTTTCGAGTTTCAGTTTCAAGTTTCAACTGACGCGGGCTGTAATTTCAGATACAGATTTCATTAGTATCCGTCATAACGGAATTTCGTATTTATAAAAAACACGCTAATTATATAGGCAGTAATATCGCATAATCGTAAAGCTTATAGCTGTGCCGTAAATGAAATACTATCAGGTTGACAACGTTAACGATAATCGACATCTGCGCCAATACGGCGTCAAGATGGAGAGAAAGAGAAAGAAACGCGCTTCGCTATTTAGTGAAGTTATCGATTACTCATTCGTGCATGGAGCCGTGCGTAGGAACACGTTAAAATCCCGTTAACCGCTTTGCGAAATAAAGGAGGACGCTATCAATTCCCGAACGACGCCTTTCGCCTGGCGTGCGGAGATAGCGCGTGTTACAGGATTAAATTCCACGGCGCATCCGCGTGCATCCCTAATAGATTCCTCGGAGCTGCGCCGACATTTATGAAAGCCACGGCGAAGCCTCCGTGAAGTGCAACGACGTTTTACACACTCGCAACCCCTCCCCCCCCCGCTGTGATTCAGCAACTGCCGCCTTCGCCCTTTCACGGGTGGCGATAAAATGCCACAAATTAGCCTGTAAATTAGCCACCAGTCGCTCACAGACGCTCGCTCGTTTTTCACCCACCATGTACATCGCTCAGTGCTTTAATTTATTTGTTTACCTCTTAACAATATAGTTTTACGTTATTTATAGAAGCGAGGTATTTCAATAATGCGTTTTAGGTACAAAAAAAAATTGTATCTTCGGTCGCTCGCGTCACTAACTAAAAATCGTCAAACTGTACAGCTGCACCGAAAGAAAAATTTTGCTGAATCCAGATCTGAAAATAATTTTTGTCCAATAGTTAAAATTATTTTGTGCGAAAGTCAAAATGATTGCTAGAATATCAAAACGTTTTATAGCAATACTTATCAGTTTTAACATTCCAACAAATTATTTTAATGATTCAATAAGAAATTATTTTCAAATCTGTTTTTAGCAAAATTTTTAGGTCTTTCAACAAAATTGTTTTTTCCGTGTGTTATCATGCTGTTTATATATTCGTGATACATTTTATCATGTCTGTAACGTATAGCTGAGTATAGAATTCCATGGAAACGAGATAAGCGTATCGTAAGCTATATCACGCCGAAGGAGGATCGATAAGGCGCTCAAGTCGCTCGTTCCAGACGAGCCGTTTCCGCGGTCCGTGGACCGGCCTAACCATTCCGCGGCCGCCTATCGATTGTAAACTTTGGCATTTTCAATCGTTGTGTGCATAATAATGCACTCGGTGCAGTATACACGCGTGGCGCCGACGACGACGTGGGGCGTGTTGCCGCCCGAGGCGAGACGCGCGCGCGAACGAGGAGCGCGTGCGTCGTATCGCGGGTAACGCGATACGATGACATTTCGCAGTCACCTTTCGTAAACCGTATAATCCCGCGATCGTGGGACGCACGAATCCCTCATCTCTCGCCTTTACATACGATCCGCTCCCGCAGTCCTCCTTTACGCGCTAATTCCCTTCTCGTGTCCGCCGATCTTTCTCCATTCCCCTACCTCCTTCCCTTTCCTCCGTCGTCCTTTGCATGCGGACGTTAATAAATTATAGGCTCGAATACGCGGGGATGAGAGCGCCGACTCCGACCAAGTCGCCGAGTCTATCTTCATTTGTGGGTCCCTTCGAAAAATCGGAGTCGATATTTCCTTCTAAAGTTCGAACACGACCGGCATATTTTATTCTTTAACTCCGAACGTTCTAAACTCAGAACCAAGTTTTTTTTTTAATCCTCTGCTAAATAATTTTTGTTATACGTTTTTGTATATTGCTGAAAGTCTTTTTCGGTTTTCTGATCTCGAAGATGACTTTCAAGTTAATCTCATAGTCAATTCTTGGCCAAGAGACTCGTCGAGTTAAGGGGGGTCCAGACCGCATGGAAACGAGGTTTTGTGGGGTCCCATGAATGGTGTGTTTTGCCGGCGTATTATGGCAGCGGCGCGTCTGCGACGGATTATTTCCCACGATTATCTTCCCCCGTCCGCGCATGCCGGTGGTTGGAAAATTAGGATGTTTAGCAAGAGGGTGGGAGTATTTAATTTCGCACACAAACATACATACACACACGCTAGTGAATGACCTCTGATGGAAGGAAAAAAATATGTAATGTCATTGCCCTAAACGTCTTCAAAGAGAATAATAGATATATGTAAACTAACACGGAATTAATAGTTTCAATGGTAAACGACGGAAATGACACAATTTTCAGTTTTACCGTTTTATACGGAAACCGAAACTTCCGCTCATTCATGCAGATCGACACGCGAGCATTCTGGAAATTTATTGGCGGTCGCCGATCCCGCGGTTGTCGCGGACTTCCTTTCGAATCCGGCAACACAGTCAGACGCATTAATTCATCCCGTGCCCGTTCGGCATTTCGCAACGTCTACTCATTAATCCGCCGTGACGCGCGGCGTAGGCTTATTTATCAAATACCGTAGAGTCCCGTTCGTCGCCTGAGATTTCCATTGAGCGAAACTCGATCGAGCGCGCCGAAACGTCATCCCGCGACGCGCGACGTGCGTTATTCAGTCGCGTGTATCGGCGCGACCGTGTCTTACAATGAGTTCACTTGCGACACCCGTCCAGCGAGTCCCGTCCAGCTCCCGATATTACCTGTAGGTACATTACTCGACGAGTTGCGTACAATGCCGTTGATGGAGATTTATATACGTGGTCGCTCTGGAAACCTAGCAGGGACTGAATGACTCAACTGAACGTACGACGTAACGTATACGCGTACGTACCTACGTAAAGTAGGTTTGCTCTCGTTCAGAAATAAATATGCAGTTAAATAACAGAGCGAAAGAAGATCAAGGATATCGGAAAAATATTATTCGATTCTGCAGTGGCACTTAATAGGTATATATCGCTTAAACGAAAAAAACTTACAAATTTTTCTTCTTTGAGAAAAACTATATGAAAAAACTATATGAAATCTATATGTATTTATAATTAATACACCCTCAATTTGCAAAGTGAGTTCAGTCCTAGTTGCAGACAATTAAACTTTCTTTCGTATTTTTGTGAGAAAGAAAATATCGTTTTGCTGAAAAAAAGAAGCTTTACGTAATATGCATATAAATAATTCAAGCACGCATGTGCTTCAACAAAGTTTGCAGACAGAATTTACCTGAGAGTTTTCGGTTAATCTGCCCCTCATACAATCGTGACTTTATCATACATGGGGAGTATCATGGCAGAATGCAATAGGTACATACATATATATATATATATATATATATATATATATATATATGTGCATAAAGGGTAGTTGTATGACAAGTATGAGGGGAAAATATCGCGGGGATGACCGCGCCATTGTCCACAGCGACACCCAGAGTGGCCATTGTCTGGTGGAGCCGCGCGTTCTTTTTTTATTCATCGGATGTTTATAATCTGCATCTCGCATCTGCGAAATAATGCCCGCGGATTTGCATACGCAACGGTATCTGGACGTGGAAATATCGCGTGAGAAAACGAATCGGGGCCCCGTTAGCGGCGCATTGCAATTCCCGTGCGTGGCGAACGTAGCTTTCGTCGGGTCGATTAATAATCGTTGATCATGATCCGGGATATTTCAAGAGGTGAAAAATTGTAAAAGTTTAACCGAGTATTGATCGCAAATTTTGCAAACATAAATACAATATATAAATTCAATTGATTTAATGCTAAATGCAATTGATCTATGTACTTTTTAAAAAAAATTTTTTTACTCTATTATCTTTTTTTAATTTTTATCTATTATATTTTCTCTATTATATTTTCTGCATTCAAAATATTTACATAACCAAATATTAAATGAAGAGAGGAAAGAGAAATAAAACTGAAAGAAAAGTACAAGAAATTGATTCAGGATAAAAAGTAATAAGAAAATAAAATAAATGCAAATAACAATCATTACAAGAAAACAATCATTATGTGATTGATTAAAAAAAATCAAAGAATTTGAAGGATCCATGAAATTTCAAGGATTAACATTTTAAGAATTTAGGAAATCTGAAAACTATGTTGAAAGGTTTTCCATTTTCGAGCAAAAGATCATCGGTAAAAGATCTCATTTGATCCTTTGGAATCCACGTGGGATCAAAAAGGTGCGGAAGTTCTTTGTTGTGATAATCTACCTAGGCCTTTTCAGTTCTCGCCGAACACTCTAAACAAGCGGAGGTGGAAAAGTGCAAGTTGCGCAGAGCTCCTAAGTAGAAAGTGTTAGGTCAACTTGTAGTAGATATAAAATAAAGTTTAAGGCAAACGATATAAATTAACAGTCATTTAAAAGTGTTTACGATTATATCTGGTCCGTAATATTAAAAAAAAAGAAAGAAAAACAAGGAAGAAAATATAAGAATGAATAATTCTCTTATAGATATAAACCTATAATATATTTTATTTTAACATAATTAGTAATTTATTTAAAAAATTTAATATAATTTAATGTCTACTTTCAGTTTTCGAATCGTTAAAATCATGTCGGTGCTACTGGAAGGGAGGTCGTACAGGCCGTTCAAGTCCTCGGAGGAGTACCTGATTGCGATGAAGGAGGACCTGGCGGAGTGGCTGAACGCCCTGTATCCGGAGCTCAGGATCAATCTTGACAATTTCATGGACAGGCTCGACACGGGCGTCGCTCTGTGCAAAGTGAGTGTGCGTCACAGTGATTTGCCTGTCAACTTACAACTATCGCGGAAGCACGATTGTCCGTGCGGTTTAGCGCTCTCTCGCCGTGCCGCGCTCGTAACGAGGCGATCCTTATCGGCGCCGCGACTTATCGCCGTCGAAAAATTTTCCCCCCTTGCGAGATCGAGATATACCCATTGACCTCAATCTTAGAACACGGTTGTCACGCTGTTCTCCCGCTCGTTCCGCGTTTATTTTCTCATCGAGGTTCGTAAACATCCGCCTGTACGAAGGTATCGCGAAAGTACCGGCTGCATACATTAGCAACGTGATTTCTTTAGAAGCGCGCGTTCCTTAGCGAGCATTTTCCGGCAAGTTGTTATTCAAAGCGATGTAAGTTGTAAATCTTTAACTCCGAATAACAGATATTAGCAATATATATATATATATATTGATGTTATCCGCATTTAGCGGATGTCGAGTTAAAAGTGCAAGAGAAACTTCAGTCATGCTAAATTAGTTCTGTGAAATTCGGATATGAAGTTTCCTGTCAAATCGCGCTGGCGTCATTCACAAACACACGCGGCACGCGCTGAAGACGCATAAAAAAACTGCTGCACGTGTGCACTGCGACTAGGAGGAAGAAGGATGTTGACGTTTCAGCGGAAGCTCTTCGTCCTGCGTGGCGTGAATTACGATTGAACTTAATGCGAGTGGGAAGAGCGACGAGTAAAGTGTGTCTTTAAAGAACTCTTTTATTTCTTCAGCCGTTTTTCTACATCCTTATTAAAATGTTACGAATGTGTTACTATTATTCTGATAATGAAAATTCGCGCAATTATAAATCAACAATAAATAGTAATTTTTGTTACGTTAATTCCATATATAGTTTAAAAAAAAACCTGAAATAGATCCTATTATATAAATCCTACTTATTAAGTAACAATTAAAAGTAAATTTAATATTAGTATAATCTAATAGTTTTTTAATAAAATAGAATCACGATTATCGTGGCTCTATTAAAAATGATCATTCCTTAATTTTTATTTAATTATTTAAATAATATGAATTTTACTTCTATTTATATTTTATATTAAAAAATTCAATGTGCGAAGAGCACGTACATATTCTCTTTCTCTTTTTCGATTTATTTACCGTAAAAAATGTATTTTTTTCCGCGAGACATGTAATAGCGAATATAGATGTCTACTTAAACGAAGTTGAAATTATGCATGTGACAGCACATGTTACTTTTTCGTCAATAAGCGACAACGAGTAAAACCTGTATGCTAAAATCATTGGCTCGCGTATTGACGCGCGGTGTTGAAACAAGAAAAAAAAAAGCGCAAAAAGAGAAGAACATATGCGTACAACCTGTATCTCCCACACGACCGTGCCACTCGACATGCAGCGGCGGATAGAGTAGTCATTCGTAGCGTGACCGATCGGCTGTCGACGGTGTACACGGTCAGCTTATTAGCTCGGGCATTATTAAAGCAATTTTAACGAGTCATTAAGGGCACGGCAAATTGGAGCGTTTAAAAAAAAATACGGGACACAATGAGTAATGGTTTAATTACCCGATTAATGCGGCCGGGGCAATCGCGACGGCTCTTGTGCCGGACCACAAGACCCACGACCATGTGGAAATTACTTGGGGCTTGAGATTTGCGCGTTTGTATGCAATCGCGCGAACCGAGATAAGTGCCGGGGCGATAGAACAGCGATGTGAATATTATCGGCTGATTCATTACTGGGAACGGCGGGAAGGCAAAGAAAAAAAAAAAGAAGCGCCGTCAGTGCGAGCGCGCAATGCGCTCATTATAATCCGCTAATTAAAATTTGTTGTTCGATAAATGAATGACCGTCCGCGGCTCTGTGGATTCTTATACTTTTATTACCGTCATTTCGTCCGTAATGGTTCCCGGAACGATACCGCGCCCGATCGATCGCGATCCAGGCGCGGATCGGCCCGCGTGCCCGGGATCGAGGGGTTCGAGTCGAGACTTTCACTGATCTACCGATGACGATCCACCGCGGCCACTCGAGTCGACCGAAACGAGCTCCATTCATCGCCACGGGCCCCGTCGCGCGCCCATAATATCCCACCGGACGACCGGACCCGCGACGGGTATCCAATCGGCGCGGAGCCGGAGCGCCACGCTCGTATAAAATGTTGGGATATCGGCCGGGCCGCGCTCGTTATTAGCGGCGGCGCACCGCCATCGTCGTTATAAATTTATGCCGGGGAAATATTTAGAGTAGGCAGAGGACGATAAAACCGCGGCAGCTCGTTCGCGGTGCGTGCGTGCGCTCCCTATGTGCCAACTCGGAGAAAGTCACTGGTGCATCGAGTATGCGTCTAAAGCCCGATTCAGGCTACGGTGAGGCAATACAATCTTTAACGCCTTAGGTCGAACTATTAATATTAATTCGTACATATGCCATCACCAGATTTCAAAAGAGATGAAAAATCAACGAATAATAAAGAGAGAAAATTTTAAAAATGTTAATCATATATGTCGAATGTGCACTGTGCAGTTTAAATTTGATTGAAATGTTGCAATTAAGACTGAAAAGCGAACGATAAGTCCCAACATTTAGCACTAGACACGTTCGAGCTATAGAACGAGGCGCTTCGGTCTGAATCGGGCCTAAGGATTACCTCGAGGTGAGGTGCTGGAATTTCTTACCTGTGGCAGGGGGGTAGATTGGGTTGCAGAGCAGAGTCGGCGGAAAGGGACGAGGCAGGCAGGGGAAGGTGTGCAGTGCTTTTGCATATATCGACTTTACGAGCCGTGACGAGTGGCGAGACGGGGAATATAATAAGGTGCGCGCGACGAGGAACGATAAGAAATCCTAGTGCTCTCGATACCGGCACTTCTGGGGGCTCTCTTCTACCTTTCCTTCTCTTTTCTATCATTCGCGATGAATTTTTATAGACTGCGATTTTTTGGCATTTTGTTTACGGCGGGGGAGGCGAGCAGGCGCCTGCATGCAATATGCGTCGCGACTTTTATCAAACACGACACGCAGCAGCGGACTCGAAGGACATTTAATCCTATTTGAATTGCTTGAATTCTTTGTTTTTAATAATCTTTTCAATAATAATTTCTCTTGTGATGCATAACATCTTTGTTTACATAACATTGCATTCAGAACGTTAATTAAATTACAATAATTTAATTTAAAGAGATAACAATTTATTTTCTTGAAGACTTTTTATTTTAATTCTTCTTTTTTGGTTAAAGACTAATATTTTTTAATATTTTATTCTGATGATGAACTATTTCTAATTCTGTACAAATAGTAACAATTTTGGAGAATTGTATTACCTAACATGATATTTACAGTGGATTAGAATTAAAATTTTAATACGACGGCTATAAATTCCGGAAAAATTATTTAATAAAAATTAATTGTTGAAAAATGAGTACATTTACTGTCAAATAATTTAAATCCTAGTAATTCTTGGCAAATGACAAATTCATAACAATAATTTATTCAATTTTGCAATCAATTAAAAAAATGTCTCGCTAAAAGTTTGAAAATACACCTGACAGTTCGGTGAATTTTATGACGTACAGAAGGAAGCCTTTGATATGAAGTAGACGTATGAGAAGCGTTTTTCAAAGCAAATTCGAGAATGGCACTTGTCATACGGTTAAAGATCGACAGGCAATCCATATTAATCACCATCGCGATATCTCGAAAGCGAAAGGAGTCAGAAGCGACGGCACATGGCCTTTCCTGTCGGAAATAACAAATACCGGGCGATCTGATGATGGACCTTATATAGAAATCGGCTGGCAGTTATATCTCCGAGCGTCCGCTGTCACCGTGCGTAATATCGATTCAAAAATATTAACTTCAATTATGTCACATTCGATGAAAACAATCAATCATTCTAATATCTATTTTTGACGTGTCTTTTTTCTGAGTTAAAGTTGTTCATTTAATTTTTTATAAAATGTATCTTGAGATTTTTATTTTATTTTATTTATTTTTATTTTTAAGAGTGGTATATCCTATGTGTTACTTTTAAATAATGTGCGTTCGTAGCGTGCAACTGGAACATTACCTCGCGGTAAACATTTCTCGTAAGGACACCGAGTCGATGCCGTTTCGCGCCAATCTCCGTGTCGCTTCGAGATGATAATCCCATAACCAACTTTATATAAATAGAAAGAAGAGTGGTTCTTCTTATCTTATTCCGGATTATGTCGCGGAATTCCATGGCGATGCGCGGCGTGCGCGATTAATTAACCGCAATTGTCGCCTCCCCATCCGCTTTTTTTTTCGCTCGCTTCTCTCTCTCATTCGGAATTAGAATTTATGGGCGCCACATCGGGCGCGTCCTGATGTTTGTCCCTTGCAGACCTTAAAGCCTGTTTAAGCAGGGCGGTTTAATCATCAAAATAAATCGTAACCATCAAGACTGTGTTGTGAGTTTGTGTGTACCCATAATTTAAAGGGTACTAAAACTTCTTTTCTAAATAAAAATGTTATTTTTGTCGCTTATATTTTAGGCGCCAAATAAAATTGATAATGTTCGTTGCTTTTACGTGAAAAGTAAAATATTTCAGATAATACGCTATATTTTTAGAAATAATGGTGAATTGCGCGTCATTACTAAATAATTTTATATATAATAATTATTTTTAATTTCTTTAATTTTTCAATATAATTATTTTTATTTATATAATTATATTTTACAATTATATAATTTTCGGCATTTTAAAAAACCGCATGAGTTGCGATTGTAATATTCTTGATAATATTCTTGCAAAAACACCGCGGCATTTGACATGACGATGCCCAGGCTATTACTTGGATAAATTAATAGGCTAACCGGATCGATGGTCAAACGCGTTAAGTCGAGATCGCGCGCGATCGGGGTCGATCCCGGGGATCCGAGGAAGCTGGCCGCATTAATGAGCCAATTAACGGGAGAGTTACGAGCTCGGCTTTCCGACAAGACGATTGTCCGTCGACTTTTCTGACGCGCATGGCAGAGAGCGGGTTAACTCTCGGCGACGAGTCGCTCGTTAACCGAGTTTATCGGTGTATCTATCAGTTACCTAAAGCGCTGTTAAATGCGAAACGGGATCGGCGATTTCCCTCCAATGAATTGGCGTTATCAATCGCACTATGAATGCAAATCCGATCGGCAATTATCTGTCATACGCGCAATCGATCAAGTATAGTGATCCTTCCTGTTACGAAGATAAGTTCCTCGTATCGCGTACAAGATAATTTAAATCCTCTAAATCTTCAGAAAATGATTTGAAATGAACTGAAAGATTTTAATATAATTTCAAATTGTATAGGAGAGAGTAACTTCGTATCAGAATATAAAATGTATTTGTAGCCCATCTGAGATAAAAAAAATTATTTAGCATAATCGATTACAAAGAAAGTTTACGTTTCGTGTTATTGTAATCGCAAACCAAATTATGGAAAATTTATGATCAAAATGATTGATCGGGATCACAAGGAGAAAATCTAAATGTGCAACGCAAACGTAATCGTAACGTGGATGCACGAAGGAATTAGAGGGAAGCGGAATCGAGGCCGGCGACCTTGAAATTTCTTGCAGTTAATTGAAATCGAGTGGAAAGCTGATGAAACTCGATTCCATCGTAGAATTATGGACGTAAATGGAATGACGATTGGCGCCGTTCTGTGACGTCGTGAAACGTAGAAAAGTGTGGCATCGGATCGATTCTAAAATTGATTTAAACTATATTTAAAGGCCCCTTTCTTTCTATATTTCTACGCGAAATAAATTCCCGTAAAAAATTGTTTTCGTTAGTTCGCAACTGTAGACTGTCAACATTGAAACAATTGCCATTCTTCTTGCGATTAATCCATCTATTTTTTAGAGAAAGTGCGAGACTTCTAAGACCGTTTCTGGAATAGAATTGTTAATTGCGCGAGAAGTAGGACGGCTAATTTCAATCTACCTTAACATAAGTTAGAATCTGTTTTCCACACGTTCGCGGCACGAAGGTGAATATTATCTCCCATATATCGTGTAAGGTACGCATATGTGAAATGACCGCGTCCTTGTAAACTGATTATCCTTTTCGGAAGATCGGTCGTAAAACGAAGTGCGTCTTGCTGCGGCTGGCGCGCGTTCGCTTCTGCGTACCTATTTCACACCAAGGAAACGCATTACACACGCGAGGTCAAGAGCGTTTCCTGCCGTCTTCTATTAGCATTTCTATTGAGAGTTCCTAGTCCTTTATCTAGCTTGTTTATGCACGGAAACGCCGGTAGCATGAAGGACCATTCGCACAAGCTTATGTAAGCTTACAGTGGAGAGTACTTTGATCTCGAAATTATTATTCTCGCCAATATCAGATTTATATGATAATTTTAATAATACACTATACAATAAATAACGTAATAAATAATGTAAAATAAAGTATATGTAAAATATGAATATAAATAATAAGTTAATAAGTATCAAAATTACATCGAATAATCATACGATATAAATTTTCGCGGAGATTTGAGAGTTAATGAGGGAGCGTTTCATGTTTTCCACAAATATCCCTAAAATAGAGATCTTTTAATTTCACTCTTTTCATTAAAAGAGCAAGATTTTTTTTTTTTACCGATGCACATTGATGCATTCGTGCGTGAGCAACGAAAACTGCCGGAGACACGCCGACGACTCCTTTTGTCTCAGGGAGAGCGAATCCAACGACCGGATGTTTTTTTTCATAATCCCTCGGAACCGGAGATGAGTGCACGGGGGTGGTCTTTTTCAACCTCGTGCCTAAATATATACCGTGTCTCTTGCGCGCGCGCGCGTGCACGTCCGTCTGTGCTTCCGAAATGCGGTGCAAGGGATGCCGTCGTAAAAACACCGGACGGAAATAGCCGCGGCGAAAAATCATGCGGGCGCCACGGCGCGGCGACGCCGACAGTCGTGAGACGCGACGGGCGGTCTAGGACCTTCGGAGATCGTCTTTATAGCTCCGACGCATTTTGATGCCAATGTCGACGTCCGTGCACGTAACTGCTCGCGGTCTCAAAAGGTTCATTGTACCTTTTCGCTGTAGCTTCATAGGCGGCGGAACGTTTCCTTCCAAGGGACGGATAGAGAGAGACCAATAAAGCAAAATAAACTGATGTAAATAATATAGCGATATTTTCTAAATATATAAATATTATATTCTTTGCTTATATATACAGGGAAATTTTTCATATTTTTTCAAAGATAATTAGAGTTATACTAATATGATAAATATACCGAAAGCAATATAATTCGATGAAACTAACAGCCTTCAGAATAACTGCTAAATTATCGCGTGAATGACGACAACGAGATAATTTGTCGAGATGATATTTCTCCCTCGCTATCGGTCATTAATTAATTGACATTAAGTGTCTATTAGGTAATTTAGGGCGATCACTCAAGGAGGAAGATATGCCTCGTCTATAATAATACCAATGGAATTTCTTTGTTCAGCCATTGTTGCGAGTACCGATAATTTTTGTTACATCGTGTTATCGTTCGTTAAAATGTTCGTAAATTAATCGAGATTATTTTTATAAATGTAATTTAATTGCAAGATATATTTGATTTCTTTCCGAGGCTGTTTTTTTTAATACGAAATCATGAATATTCATTACGAAACATTTAACGTCAATCTCTATCACTTCTGACCTTAACGGCGACATGCGAATCACTTCCTGGGAAGTACAATACTATACGCGACGTGTGTCGTTGGCTGCAGCCACATAAAGACTCGCGAAAGCACGTCCGCACGATTTTACATACTTATTCGCGCGTGCGACGCGACGCTTTGGAAGGCATCTTTACAGCGCCGCGTGTAGAACACGCAATGATTCACGACGCTTTTGTGCCGGGCGAGGTCTTACTGTTAGGAGTACAAACGATCGAGGTTTATTAACCTCCGGCGCGGCCTCAGGAACGACAGGATCGCGAACAATCCTAGCGGGGAATCTCTTCGCGCTTTTGCCGAGCAAAGAATTTCGTCACAGTTATAAGAACCGGCCGGCTGAAGAGTAATTAACTTCGCACAGGAATCTAAATTGTACGTGTGGCGATTGCGTATACAACGCGTATAATTCTCTCGGTAACGCGATTGTTCGCTAGAGTTTATAAAAACCGTTAGTTTCTGTATAATTACGTAATGACACACATTTAATTAGTAAACGCGGTTATTAAAGACTTTTTCACATCTCTTTAAACATTATAGGAAGGCATTATTGTTAATTATTTTTTAATTGAATGAGGAGTTGGCGTTCGTATTCAATAAATATTAGTAAAATAAGTATTAGTTTCCATAATTTTGGAAATATAATATATAATTAATCATAATCATAAACGATTTGCAGTCATTAACAATTAATTTTTGTATAGTGCACAATTTTACAATAATTATATTTACATGATAATCAACAGTTTTGTTTACATGATATGTCTGTTTAGCGCGGTAGATTTAACAATTTTAATCAAATTAGATCATGCTGTGCGTGCTTTCGATAACGTGTTCGCCGCTTCATTTCGCAGCGCCGCGAACAGCCATAAATTTCCGTAACGGTTTATCGCGTAAGCCTGGCCCCGGAGACTAAATTAAGTTACGGGGTTATGAGTAATGGTTACTTGCGCTCTCGTTGGTTACGTCTCATTGGTTTCCTTCCACTGCATCGTGCAGCGTTACGCTTAACTCGTGCGCGTTCCCCCTCGAGCGCGCAATGAAACGCCTCGCAACCGCTCCAATTTACAAACGTAGAATTTGCAGCGGCCATTTTCATTAGGCATATTGGTCCGTGGCGACGACACCGAGAGGGGTCAGGAGCCACGTAATGTGACATCCTGCCGTCGCTTCATCTGCCGACCGTATTACCATATGCGCCACTTCTCGTCTTTTAGCGCGACTCTTCCTCTCGCCAGTGATGCTCAACGCATCATCGAAAGGCTTGAGATCGAGTAAATAGTGCTCCAATTAAAAGAAAAATGTATTGCTAATGTTAATTGAGAGGCAGTAAACGTAATATGTTAATGATAAGCAGTGAAAATTATTTTCTAATATCCGGTATGCAAAGTAAACAAAGCTATTTTTTTAAAATCACAATATTATTTAATATTAAAAACTTAAATGCAAAACAGGCCAATGAAAATATTTAATATTTTTCTAAATTTCTGAATATATTTAATATTAATTGAATACTGTCGCTTCAAGGGCAACTTTTATTTGGAGATCAATTTTTTCACAAATTGTTTGCTCTTTTTTTTGTCAATTTTTCGGCTTGCCATTATAAGGATGATTAAAGTCAGATAGATTAATGTAAGATAGAAACGACTTCTCTCTTACTTTAGAATTAATGGTTTCTTTCGTCATCAAAATTTTCAAAAGACGACTCATTTTAACTCTTTCGCTTTTTAGATATGCGCACATCCTATATCTTAAGTATACAGAAAAACACATTCGTACCGCTTTTAATCCCGAGTACGATCGTACATCTCCCTAATTGATGAACGTTCCCGCCATCAGTTTTAAGAGTCCTCGACAAAATGGTCCGGCCGTTGAATTGTCATTATCGTCGCTCGCATTCGGTTGTAACTGCCTGTTGGCGGACTCGTCTAATCTCTATATTATCCCTCGGGGAAGTATCGAGACAGGCCGACGAAACAACCGGATGCTGTTAGATATGATTTTTACGAGTGTGCGTCGAGGAGCGCGCGCGTAAACAGCTCCGCGACCTTATGGCGTCCACACGTGCAGACGTGAAATACGTTTTCACGGGGATCCCTAAAACGTTGCCCGTAAAATGCGCGTCGTGTATCTTCTCTCAACCGAAGGTCTTTCGTAGAAAACTTGATTTCTTTGATCACGCGTTAAAGATGCATAAAAATAGTAATAGTCACCGATTTAACCGCAGCAACTCGGAAATTTTACAACGCAATTAATTGATTACCGTTGGGCATAAGAAAGAAGTTTTGATCCAGCCAATTTACCCTTGAATGTTTGAGACTTTCTCTTTCTACCAGCTTTGAATTACTGTACTGATTTGTATTTTTAAGAAGATAAAAAAATTTTTTTAAATATCGACATAGAAACGAAAATTTAGGATTGCTGTAAAAACTTTCTGCAAATATTGCGTTACAAGATAGGTGAAATAATCGATTAATAATTGAGCTAATATTAACATTTTTCAATAATTATTTAATAATTTTATAAAACTGTTCGCGGCTGAAGAATAAGAATCATTGATAATAGGGGTTTAACTGAACGTGACATCGAAACTCGATGCATCGCACGTGAGCGGCCGCACGCTGCAAGGCGCGATGTTTGCGCGGACGAAATATGATTTTGTTTAAACAAGGGGACTTTCCAGCGGCCGACTGTACCAGGTCGTATTTCGTGGTCGCTTCTTTTCCCAACGTAACCCAAATACCTTCCGACGAGTCATCTCGCGTCAACTCTGTTTGAGGAGCGTTGAAGTTCAACGAACTGTCATTAAAACGAGCACCCAGTTAACTGACACGGCCGTTTGAGCAGATGTTCGGCGGAAAACGAGCGTTGAGCAAACGGAAAGAGATTAAAGGGATGGAATAATACTAACGTCAGTGATATATGTGCTGATCGCAGTCAAATTGGAGGCAAGGAAAACAAAGTATGCCGGCGCAAAATAAAGAAGAGTCGGTTACAGCTACTAATTACAGCTACTAACTTTTTTTTCTTTTATTTTGATATTATTTAGATCTCGCTATATTGAAAAAATAACAAATGAAAGATTCGTGACTGTAAAATTTGTAATATTTTTCAAAATTACAATTTAAAATTTTAAACATTTGTAGAAATTTTTGAAAAATTACAGATTTCATGCCTCTTTTGTTTAATTCATTTGCGAACCGCGATTCTTTCTTGTCCATCATCGCCGTTCCCCGTTCTATTTGATATACAAGGGCGTGCGCATCCCAAATCTCTCTTTACGCGGCGCACTCTTCTAAATCAATAACGTGATATTGCATTAAGACCTTTTTTCTCGGGGGATGACCGTCATCAGATGCCATCTGCCATTTCAATGCTCGCGGTAAATCCAGGATTTTGATGCCGCGTCAAGTCTCGCATCTGAATAACGTATGTGTGTGTATGTGTGTGCGCACGGTGTAAGAGGAGACGCCGTATATATGTATGAGAAAGTGTTGAATAGCGTGAAATGAAATATCGCGTTTTACGCGCATACACTCCAGGCGACAGAAATAAAATATCGACATTTGTTATAGGCATCGTGAAACATTGATGCGCACGTGACACACTTTAACTTAAGTCACGAGTATTATGAATTGTAAACCAGGGCGCGGTAAATTACGACATTATGATATTAGATAAAATACCCGTAATTTAAAACGATTCTAAGAGAGAGAGAGAGAGAGAGAGAGAGGAGAGAGAGAGAGAGAGAGAGAGAGAGAGAGAGAAATTTACTTCGAGAAATTTAAGAATTAAAAAGCATCGCAATTATACGTTTCTCTTAGATTATTAAAATTAGCAAAAAAACATGATTCATCTTCCTATCGTTTTCGCCACAAAATTGTCGTATATCTCTACCACATCGGATAATGCAAAGGCTACCTTTTCTTCTGCTTCCAGCATGCGAACAACGTGCGGAAATACGCGACGGACTACGTGGCCCGTCGTCAGGCCCGCAAGATGCCGATGACACGCTCGATAACTTCGCTGGCGCTGCCGATGAGCCAGGTAGGCGATGTGCCCTACCTGCCGAACGCCAAGGCCGGCACCTTCTTCGCCCGCGACAACGTCTCGAACTTCATCGATTGGTGCCGCAACAGCCTCGGCATCATCGAATGCCTGCTCTTCGAGACCGAGGATCTGATAATGCGTAAGAACGAGCGACACGTAATATTATGCCTGCTGGAGGTGGCGCGCCGCGGCGCCAAGTTCGGCATGCTCGCGCCGTTGCTCGTGCAGATGGAGAGGCAGATCGACCGCGAGATCGCCGCCGAGAACAAAGCGGCGAACGGCGCCGGCAACGAGGAGAGCGATGACGAGTACGAGGAGGAGCCCTGCCTCATATACGGACCGCAGCCGCAGATCGTCACGAACGATCTCAAGACTCTTCACGAGTTGGTGAGTGAAAATATGATCTTGGTACTTGGAATATGAATATGTATAATATATTCCAAGTCTCGACGTACGAGGAATGACGTTTCTACGCTTCCGTTGATGGCCGGATGGAAGGTGCTTACAACGCGGTGAAAAAAATCAGAATTTGAAAGATCAAATTTTTACTTAGTTTTCTCACAAATTTTAAACAAATCAAATTTTTATTTGAAATTTTTTTGAATTCGATCCGATTTTATTTTGTCAAAGCTTCGAAATCCAGAATAACGATTATGTTTGCGACGCGCTTCTCGGAATTTCTCGGTAGCCTAGAAGTTTCTTAGCGATTTATGGCACCGATTCCGATGGCTCTCCGATTAAATCCCGACGGCTTTGAACGTATTCGAATCGCGCGTTTCGTCGCGTATCATTGCCAACGACCGTAACGTGCCGCAGCTATGAAAATAACTCGCAGCAACCCTTCGGTTCATCCCGGATATATTTATGGCGGTCCTATAACCCACCGACGTCGAGCCGTGAATATCGGAAATAAAAGAGACGTCGCGGTACTGAAATTTAATGGAGTGTCGATAGTTTTACTCGTTCGGTATCAGATACCGCAAGATCGATACTTTGCACTTTGCGGCGATATCATGAAGGATAATCAGGAAAGATGGTTCCTGCAATTTAGCGTAATTCTATTAAATGTACAGAGATTGTTGTGTAAGCGACTGCTATATTGAAATGAATTTTATAATACTTCGAGATTACAATCATTATAATTTCCATATCAACTGCAGCTTTCGGTCACAAATTAATTTTGTGTTTCGATTGCGGCGTGAACGTGTCGTGTTGAAGTTTGTGAAAAAACCAGAGTTATTGTGTTCTTGCGGGGATAAGGAAATGAGTCAACTTTTTAAATTATTTTACTCTCTAAATTTTTTGGAGTGAAATTTCACTCTAAAGAGTGAAAATACTGCCACTCAAGTGGCCGAGTGACAGTATTTTCGCTCTTTTGGAGTGAGATTTCACTCTTTTGGAGTGAGATCCACTCTAGAAAATTTAGAGAGTAGAATCACTTGTTTCTTAATCTCTTGTTTTTTAAGTTTCTTTATTCTTTTTTTCGTGTGCATGTTACGCGTCTTCGTATAGAAAGGGTTAACCCGCCGACCGCTCCCACCGTATGCGCGCGACCTATTCGAGATTTTATTGTCGGCCGCTTATTATAAATTAACGGGTAACGATGACGCGCGGCACGGCGCGTTAAATGTCCCGCCGTGCACGCGAATCGCGCTGACGGCCCGGCCGTCGCGATAACGCCATTTCTTCGGCGTTAATTGCACTGCCGCTGGCGGAGAACGCGACACATCGGCCCGACACCTCTCGCCGATGGAAACATAATATTCTCTATATTTCTCGGACCTGTGTCGACGTTATTCCGTATCTTCTTTACACTTCCGCCATAGACATCACGACGACGAAGCATTGACATAACTAAAGAGGGTCTCTCTCTCTTCTCCCCCCCCCGTTTCTCTCGTGGACGAAATTTAGGGAGAACTGTGACGTTCAGCTTTGACAACAATTTCAATCACTTGCTGCATGCATATACGCGTCGTATATCTGCAAGGCTCGAAAAGCGAGAGAAACGAGAAAATTACTTGAAAATATTAAATATAATATTTTACCTTATCATGCAATTACGTCAGTTATTACTTGTAATTTGATTGGTAAATTATTACCGAGCAAACTGCTCAATAAATTATATATTTATTATATGATTGTCTAGCAATGTCGCTTCATGTTTCTTTTACAATTAAAGGGCAGTGCAATATAATAATAATTTTACTCGACTGAGAGAGAGAGAGAGAGGGGGGGGGAGGGGGAACAGAGAGAGAAAGAGAGAGACCGGCTTGTATTGGTTAAAAATGTCGGATTAGCCGACTCGCGAGTGTGTCTAACGTGCGATTACCGGCGGCGATACACGCGACCGGCATACGTGTTTGCGAGGCTAAATCGCGGCATTTCACGAAGCGGAATAATTCCTTCCCCAGGGCTTACAGCGCCGCGGCGGGGCGATAACGTCGCGGCTTCGCCGCATACAGGAATTCCAGGACGCTTTCCCGCGATGTCGTGGCACCGAACGCTCGTGGCGTATGCACCTCGTGGAAGGTTTACGAGCGCTTTATCTTTCGAAAGAAAATTTCGACGTAATCGTAGAATGTTACGATAAATCTGCTCGTTGCAATAAATCTTTCCTTTTTACGGGAACAGGAAGAGGACTATCGTTGTACTTACTTAACGTCTACGAAGTAAAAGTACGCCACACGCAGGGTGAAAATGATACAGAGAATTGAGGCGAATTGAAATTAAATGACAAGAATCCAATGTTTCTTTCACCTTATTAGGATAATGAAACTCCATGCATTAAATTACTTACAATTTACAAATAGTACAAAGAGATAGAAGCAGTA